>NC_060130.1:329012111-329333500 GCF_021461395.2 Schistocerca americana | reverse complement strand
ATGTAAGGTGCACACACCTTGCTTACTGTTGTCACAGATGTGGTCAGTAGATCTGAGGTCAAGTGGCCTGGGGTGAGATACAAGTACCCTCATGTCCATGTAGCATCCTTCAAATGATTCCAATATGATTTAAACACAGTGGAGTGATGCGCATGATTGGAAGGTTTGTTTAATCTCAAATAGTGTCATTATATTTAAATCATAGGATAAGACAAGCACCTAAATTTCTCCAATGAATTGTCTTTAACACAGCACTGAAAGAACTTTGAACACCTTCCAATAATCTGAAACATCACTGGGATAAATTTGTGCTGAATCACATTTGTTACCTTTTTGAAAATTGTAGATTAATCGTGGGTTTAATTTGGGTTAATCCAAAATGTTTCTGGAGGAGCCATAATTGATTAAGAAGTTGATAATTGTATATCCAGTTTTAACAAAAAGTTCAAATGATTATATCTTCAGTTTTCATGAAGTTTTGACTGATAGCCATTCTAATGATCAAGAACACACAAGTGACTTACAAGTGGAAGACCATTAAAATTTATAGTTGTTTAAATTAACTCGGTTCTCTTGATTGTAGTACAAGTAGTCCTCTGGTGGTATTATAACATAGGCAGTTGTCATAACATAAGCCAGCAACTACTATTGTTTGCACCCTTTTGTTGTATTTAGGCCTTCATTGTTTGTCATTGAGCCATCACAAAAAATCTGAGGAGTAAAATCCAAGGACCGTGTTAACCAACTCCACTCATTATGATAATAAGGAATGACATTCTGTGACAGTGCTACATTAAGGCATGAAGTAGTTTTGCACAACAGCATGCAGTAAGACTTTTAAGTGATGCACATTCCCAGACCACCTATAAACAAACTGTCTTTACGTAACCTGTAATCATCCATTGTAACTAGGTGCCCATAACATCTTAACAGATATTTAATAAGAAGGGACACTATGCTGTGCATATTTTATCTTCATAGAATTTTGGTATTTGGTACATGATCTTATCATTTCATTTTAAAAAGGTAGATATCTTCAAGACAGAGGATCTCGAGGATAATTCATTGATGGGTACTGTGTTTGGCTCTAAAGCATGAGATGTCAAAGACATCACTGCCACACCTAATTTTGAAGTTAATTTATTCATTGCCTTTCTTGAGGCCATCAGACATCACATCAGAGAAATAGAGGGTGGAACCCATCCCTGATTGATACAATTTATGACTGGAAACTGATCTGTGAGGCTGTTGTCATGCTATATGCAGACAAACGTGCTGTCAGTTTCATGACATACTAAACAATTTAGTTTCTCATCCTTCTCCAGAACAGTCTATATTGCAGCCATCAAAAACTAGTGCAAAGCACTTCTTTAGAGATAGCTGTCGAAGGCTTTTTCTCATGAAACTAACTACAGATATACATGGTCCAGTCACATTAATGTGATCACCGCCTATGTTTGATGCCCACGTGCAATAACCACTCACAGACAGCAGGCGGCAGCATTAGTGGTGGAGGGTATAGGAAATGTATCAGGGGGACACAGGAAACAGTGCAGTCATCATCATAATGTGGAAATGGAGCAGTTTATCTGATACCCAAAAAAAACATGGTAATTGGCTTTCGGGCCAAAGATGGAAACATATCCAAAAAGGCTAAGTTTGCAAAATGTTCACAAGCTGCTGTGGTTAAAGCATACTGTGCATGGCAAAATGGCACCATTCGACACTGGCACCAAGGCAACTGCGGTGCACCATGGGCCATGAATGACAGAGGTGAACGACAGCAGCGAATATGTGTATGGGCTGCTAACTGCTGAACTCAAAAAAGACATTATGCCATCAGTCAGCTTTCGAGAGAAGGTTGTGATCAAACCGGGGCTGTGGCCCCATCTAATAAAGGAATAGGTTGCTTGGCAAATTCCAGTTCTTTCCCCCTAGCTGCAAGCCTATCACGCAAGTCTGCATTATCTGCTTTCAATCGCACCAGTTCAGTAACCAATGCTTGAACTGCTTCCCAACTAGTGAGACCCTATGCTTGAGACACTGTCATTGCATAACCATAACTTCCTGTACACACTAAGAACACAAAATACACTCAAAACAGGCTTCATCATCTATTTTGACTCTGTTCCCTGATTTTCCATAGGAGGTCTGTTCAAAAAATTCCAGAACTTTGTCCACAAAATTTTTCTACTCTTACCTTTTACTTATTGTGCATGGTCTCCTTCAACATACTCTCCTCTACAACTGATACACCGCTCCAAATTCTGTTTCCATTTCTGGAAGCAGTCTTGGCACACTGCTTGTTGGATCACATGAAGCACCGTCTGCAAATTTTCTTTTATCTCATCTATCGTTGCAAATCTTCGTCCTTTCAATTGGGTTTTCAACTTTGGAAATAAAAAATGTCCACAGGGGCCAAGTCTAGAGAGTATGGAGGATGAGGCAGCACAGTGATTTCGTTTTTTGTGCAACAGTCATGCACCAACAGGATGAAAGTGCAGGTGCGTTATCATGATGCAAGAGCCATGAATTGTCTTGCAACATTTCAGGCCATTTCGTTCTCACATTGTCTTGCAACATTTCAGGCCATTTCGTTCTCACATTGTCTCATAGGCATCACAACACATCCTGATAGTACCACCAGTTGACAGTTTGTCCCTGTGGCATGAATTAATGATGAACTAATCCTTCAAAATCAAAGAAAACTATCAGCATGGCTTTGACATTTGACTTGACCAACCTTTCCAGACCCATTGTGAAGATTGAACCTTGGTCTCTCAATATCGTAACTGTAGACCCACGTCTCATCACCAGTTATGATTCTTTTAAGGAACATATTCTTCTCATTTGTGTGATCCAGAAGCTTTTCACAGATTGCTAGGTGAAGGTCTTTCTGGTCTTGAATCATGAGTCTTGGGACAAAGTTGGCAGCAACAAAATGCATTCCAAACTGCTGTATCAGGATTTCATGACATGATCCAACTGAAATGTTACATTATTCTGTAATCTCTTTGATTGGCATGCACAGTTTCATTGATGTTCCTGACGTGAGCATTGTCGGCAGATGTTGAAGGGCACCCTGAAAAAGGGTCATCTTTATATTTTTAAACCATGAGAACCATTTATAACATCGAGTATGGCTTAAGCACCGCAAGCTTCCTGCATCATTTGATGTGTCTCTGTAAAGGTTTTCTTGAGTTTCATGCAAAATTTAATGCAGACACGTTGCTCCTCTAACTCTTCCACCTTGAAGTTCACAAACTATGTGACACCATGTTCTACTCAATACAGCACTGAACAATATATAACAGGCATACAACAGTGAAACTTCTGGCAGTTACACATTAAACACAGGCATGTGCAGCAATGCCAACCACATTTTGCTCCAACACACCATTGGCGTGAAATTATGAATGCTCCAGAATTTTTTGAACAGACCTTGTATACTCATACTGATGACAGTTAACAAAAGTTACTGATATTGACCTGTACAGGGTGCTGACTGCCCTGTCAAGTTGAGACTAAGCATATCTCACAGGTTGTAAATAGTGTTCCTTTGTATTACCATGGAATTCTGAAAAATCAGTGTTTCCCTGGCTGTATAAATGTAACCCTCAAATCCTTGTGCATCACTCACTTAGAACCCATGCCCTCTGCACATAAAACAACGAAAAAACCAATAGTCTGTTCACTCACCCCACTGTTTGATGAAATTGCGTGCTGTGGTATCAAAGCTGTGCTGTGTGGAGGTTGACTGTGCTGGCACGAGTTGCCAGACGAGGTCCACAAGTACTTCTGGAATTGTGGTGGTTCTGGTCAGGGGTGGCTAGGACAACTCAACTGCAAAATAAAAATATTTTATTTGGTCTTGAGTTCCAACATCGGTGGGCTGCTCCACTCCTGCATATGCCGTCTGCAGGTGCATGGTACACTGCTGGCTGATGGTGTTGGAAGGTCATGATGCCAGGATGGCCACTTGATGAGTGCATCCCGCTTTGGTGACACTGTCACTTAGCAGTGCCTACCACAGTTGTCATTACATGGACATGAGTGGGCAGTGCATGCAATGCATAAGTCTGCTGAATTTTCTTAAGCACCCACTGCTACTGGGTTAGAATCTTGCCCTGATGCAGAAGGATGGCAGCAGTACTGCCCTGGCTGTGAACCGCTGCCCTCCAAGGTAGAAGTTCGGGGCTGCGATGAAGTCTGGGGAACAGCTCATCTGTTGTGTTATTCTGAATCTACAGGTGCAGACTTAGAACTGTGAGCTGCTCTGGTGGAGCTGGCTGCCCAGACCAGCATAAGCTCCTGGATGGCCCATAGTGTGATGAACACTTGTGCAATTCTAGTGTCACAGAGGATGCTGTCAGACAGCATATAACTGTGCTAGAACCAGAGAGTATTCATAGTGGTCAATAGCAAACTTGTTGTGTTGATACATTGCTTCCAGGCACGTCCTTTTGTGTTTCTGTGGTGTGCAAATACTCCACAGGGTGGCTAATAGTTGCATGGCCTTTCTGCAATGCCACCACGAATGTACGGCATGGTCTGACCACCTTGCAGCACATACACAGGCTTGCTTGTGAAACTACATACCAGTGCCTGCCTGTTTGCCTCACACACGGCTGCAATGGAGCTTCTTTTAATTCAGTAATGCCCAAAATTTATTGACGGCATTACAAAATGATGACATCATCCACATAGTGTTTCTTGTAAATGGTATTTTGCTTTAGTGTACTATATTTTTGCAAGAACTTGTTTTCCAGATAATTGACAAATATTTCAGCAAAGGTGCCAGAAAAACTATTGCCCATAGTGAGCTCCTGTTTTGGTGATAAATCTTTGCATTAAGAGTAAAATAGTTTTACATTAGTGACAGCTCAATCAGCTCAGTGACCTCACCTGTACTGTTCTCCTTAGGTGACAGCAAATTTGTATTAATGTGTATAGATTTTGTGATTGGAACATTTGTATGTCAGTTGTCAGTTTCTAGAGATACTCATTTTGCAAGATGTTATGAACATGCTTTACCTGCAAACTGAGTCTGTGTGATCATTCTTTTTCATAATCCTACAAACTGTTAGATCAAGGTATTTGTATTATTTGACCATTTACAATTGTGACTCATTGATATGGTTTTCATAGCATAATATATGTTTTGGATTTTTTGAAGTGCACGATATCACATTTCTTAACATTTAAAGCAAGTTGCCAATCTTTGCACCACTTTAAGTCTTATCAAGATCTGACAGAATATCTGTGCAGCTTTTCTCATCCAGTACTTCATTATACACTGAAGAGCCAAAGAAACTGGTACACCTGCCTAATATTGTGTAGGGCCCCCGTGAGCTTACAGAAGTGCCGCAACATGATGTGGCATGGACTCGAGTAATGTCTGAAGTAGTGCTGGAGGGAATTGACACCATGAATCTTGCAGGGCTGTCCATAAATGCATAAGAGTACGAGGTGGTGGAGATCTCTTCTGAACAATGCATTGCAAGGCATCTCAGATATGCTCAATAATAGTCATGTCTGAGGAGTCTGGTGGCCAGTGGAAGTGTTTAAACTCAGAAGAGTGTTCCTGGAGCCACTCTATAGCAATTATGGATGTGTAGGGTGCCACATTGACCTACTGGAATTGTCCAAGTCCATCGGAATGCACAATGGACATGAACGGATGCAGGCAATCAGACAGGATGCTTACATATGTGTCACCTGTCAGAGTCATATCTAGATGTATCAGGGGTCCCATATCGCTCCAACTGCACATGACCCACACCATTACAGAGCCTCCACCAGCTTGAACAGTCCCCTACTGATATGCAGGGTCCATGGATTCGTGAGGCTGTCTCCATACCTGTACATGTCCATCCGCTCGATAAAATTTGAAACAAGACTTCTCTGACCAGATAATATGTTTCCAGTCATCAACAGTCGTATGTCTGTGTTGACAGGCCCAGGCGAGGCGTAAAGGTTTGTGTTGTGTAGTCATCAAAGGTACACGAGTGGGCCTTTGGCTCCAAAAGCCCATATCTATGATGTTTCGTTGAACGGTTCACACACTGACGCTTGTTGCTGGTCCAGCATTGAAATATGCAGCAATTTGCGGAAGAATAGCACTTCCGTCATGTTTAATGATTTTCTTAAGTTGTCCTTGGTCCCTTTCTTGCACAATCTTTTTCCGGCCGCAGTGATGTAAGAGAATTGATGTTCTACCACATTCCTGATATTCATGGTACACTCATGAAACGGTTGTGCAGGAATATCCCCACTTCATTGCTACTCAGAGATGCTGTGTCTCGTTGCTTGTGCACCGACTATAACACCACTTTCAAACTCACATAGATCTTGATAATTTGCCATTTTAGCAGCAGTAACAGATCTAACTACTGTGCCAGACACTTGTTGTCTTATATGGGCATTGCCGGCCACAGTGTCATATTCTGCCTGTTTACATATCCCTGTATATGAATACACATGTCTATACAAAGGTGTTCTGTAAGATTAAAGTCAGGACTTTGTGCAGGCCAGTCCATTACAGAGACGTTATTGTCATGTAAGCACTCCATCACAGGCCGTGCATTATGAACAGATGCTTGATCGTGTTGAAAGATGCACTCGCCATCCCCAAATTGCTCTTCACCAGTGGGGCCTAAGAGGCTGCTTAAAATATCAATGCAAGCCTGTGCTGTGATAGTGCCATGCAAAACAACAAGGGGTGCAAGCCTCCTCCATGAAAAAACATGACCACACCATAACACTACCATCTCCGAATTGTTCTGTTGGCACTACAAATGCTAGCAGATGATGTTCACCGGGCATTTGCCATACCCCACCCTGCCATCAGATCACCACATTGTGTACTGTGATTCGTCACTCCACACAACGTATTTCCACTGTTCGATCGTCCAATGTTTATGCTCCTTACACCAAGTGAGGTGTCGTTTGGCATTTACCGGTATGATGTGTGGCTTATGAGCAGCTGCTCGACCATGAAATCCAAGTTTTATCACTTCCTGCCTAACTATCATAGTATTTGCAGTGGATCCTGATGCAGTTTGGAATTCCTGTGTGATGGTCTGGATAGACGTCTGCCTATTACACATTACGACCCTCTTCAACTGTCAGCGGTCTTTGTCACTCAACAGATGAGGTCAGCCTATACGCTTCTGCGCTGTATGTGTCCCTCCACATTTCCACTTCACTATCACATCAGAAACAGTGGACCTAAGAATGTTTAGGAGTGTGAAAACCTCACATACAGACGTATGACACAAGTGACACCCAAACACCTGACCAAGTTCGAAGCCCGTGACTTCTGTGGAGCACCCCATTCTGCTCTCTCATGATGTCTAGCAGCACAATGCATCTAATATGAAAAAGTATGTTTTTGGGGGTTTCCGGATACTTTTGATCACATAGTGTATGTATTCCACTCATGTTTACAGTGATACAAGTGTTAAATTTGGGCAGTCCTCGTGAATCTGATTTTGTAAAGGAACATTTGAAATCAGGGTTCACAATTTTTGCTGCTATTTTTGTTTGAACACTATGCTGTTTCATTGAAAACTGACATTCTGCTCCCGTGGCTGTGTACAAAATACAGGTTGATTCTTGCAAAGAAGATAACAGCAACCACTCACTTTTTGTAGTGCTATTTATTTATTTGAATAGTGCCGTTACTGCTTTTGAACTGACAGGTTGATCATTAGACAGCATGTTCACATTCAGATACATTTTTGTTACTCTAAGTTAGCTGAATGTGAACCTATCTGTTCGAAACCAGTAACAGTACTATTTAAATAAATAAATATTGCTCTAAAAAGCGGCTGGTTGCTGTTATCTTCTCTGCAAGAATCAACCTGTTTGGACACTAACTTTGGTGCCACTACTACCTTCAAATATTACTAGAATTTATTTGGGTTTTGTGAGAGAAATTTTGATAATATTCTGCTACAGTAGTCATTGAAGGCCTCATGTATTGCCTTCTAACAGCCAAACCTGTTCCATTCATCATCTCTCTAGCTATAGCCCTATACTTGGTTTTAGACCTATTATGCAGTTGTCTCCGTTTCTTTAGAAGCTCCTTTACGGTGACTGTATACCATGGAGGGTCCCTCCAATCATGAACTGTTCTAGGTAAATATCTGCCAAATGTATGGTCAACTATTGTTCTGTGTTTGAGCCACAGTTCTTCTGAATGATCCTGTCTAAAGCTAAATGTTTCAAGTTACTCATTCAATATGTCACTACTGCCTGTATCGTAGTGTGCTGAGCATATAGATCTCTCTACTTGTTTTAATTGTCCTTTGCACTTTGGTAATTATTATTGCTACAACTGACTCATGATCGCTGGTGCAATGTGGACATTGTCAAAGAGATCAAGTGTATTTGTTGCAATTATAACTAATAAATTTTCATCACAAGTGGGCTTCTGAAGTAGCTGGTCAAGGTTTTCAGGGAAGGCATTTAGTAATCTTTCACAGGATGTCTGGTTACACTCTCCACTTGCAAAACTGTTATCATCCCAGCTGATTGATGGATAATTTAAGTCTCTTCCAATGATAATTGTATGATGTACATAGTAGCAAAATGAGGTTTTCTCTGAAGTTTTTGGTTACATTTGAGGCTGAGCCTGTTGGTCAACAAAAAGATCCAGCTATAAGTGTATGCCCTCCCTTGATATAAGTCTTGCCTAAACAATGAATTTTGTTTCCTGCTGCATCATTTTCAACAACTGAATCTATATCTACTCACATCAGTTGTAAACCAGTGTGGAGTATTTAGTAATATTTTTATTGAATAAATTTTGTTGTTGGTAAATTATCACTGTGCTGGTTATCACTGTTAAAATGTGCTTGCAACAGGCTTAAAATGTTTTTATCTGCATTAATGGAACTGCTAATGTGGTGCTTTAATTTATTTGCAGAGTAGCACATTTAAACTGCCTAGTTAGTTAGCACAGTCGAGGGATGCATGACAAAAAATGCAAGAAACTATCAAACAATGTACTAACAACAATATCATGGAAAGGATAGATTGCTTCTCATCACTTTGGGGAGACACTGAGCTGCAGACAGGCACAGTAAAAAAGACTGCTGAAATATATACTCATAAGCAAGTCCTCCTCCTGAAGTAGAACACACAAGGGGTCAGGCCTCAGTGCCTCTGTGTGTGTGTGTGTGTGTGTGTGTGTGTGTGTGTGTGTGTGTGTCATTTCTATAATTACGAATGCAAGAAACTATTTTGTTTTAGATCATTTCCAAGTTTTATTACATTTCAAATAATTCGCTTCAGTCAATCATATCTGTGACTCTAATGGTCTAGTCAATGAAGGAAAAATGGGGGAAAAAGTTCGAGTAGTCACAAATTTTGGTACGATGGTACAGGGTTGTATTGCGAACAACATCCTAAAAATCCTGACCAGAGAGGTGTGGATATGGGGGTGAGAGGGCATGTAGAAGCCACTTTTTAGGTTTCTCTTTAATATCTCAAAAACCATAGCAGAGGATGGAAAAATTGCAGATTATTAAATATAATGTTTTCATAGTATATAACTAATGTATATAATTAAATAACATGGATTAAGAACAAATATTAAGTTTTTGTACCACTTAAGAATGCAGTAGAACTGTATTAAGTGATAAATTGTGTTCTGGGGGTGTAACAGTGTGGAAAAACAGGTTGGAGGTTGGAAGTTTGAAGTTTGAGGGAAAGTAGGTCACCAGATTGTGGTCATGCACTTCCCTCTTTCATAGGCCTGCAAAATTCAAAGCAACTTGGAAATTTCCCATACTGTCTACTGCATTATGTCACAAAAAGCAACTGTGAAGTGTTTCACAAAGTTATGCCAACCCTTTCACAGCTTGCCTTATGAAACACTGACAAACACTGTGCACAGACATGCCCCTGGATATTTATTTTCCACAAAGTTTGTTAACACTACGTGGAATGTGGATACAAATTACTAACAATGCTAATACAAAAATGCATGTTGGCCATAATCTATGTACATCTCTGCACACTATTTTACAATGCTAGATGGAAATTGATTCTCAGTCATCCTGTACAGCAGCTGTAGCATTTGTAGCATTCTTATGGGAAAGACAACTGCCCCCCACCTGGACATCATGAGTGCTGCACTTCTTTCAGTTTGCAGACAGACTGCACCTCCCCAGCATTTCATGTCCAGTTCTCTCATGTGAGTAGAAAAAAATAACTTCACTGGAGTTATTTTCAGTTTACTGAGTGAGTACTTATTTGCAGTTGTTGAATGAGATTTTATGTGAAAAAAACTCAAAAGTTGGAGCTGTCAGCTGTCTATCATACTGAAGAGCCTGCCCCAAATGTAACATGCTGTCAATATGTATTCCACAATGTTAGTTTCATTGTCTCCACTATCAATGGCTGGAATACTTTTTGCAGACTGAGAATATCAAATGCATCACCACAGCCTCAGCTCTCCCAGCTTCTGAAGAGGCACAGAGGCTTCAATTGTCTTCCTCTGTAAGAAGTAGGTCACCTAGGTGTTATGGAGCTTAAATATTTCAAGCAATGCATTACAGCTGATTATTGTTTCAGATTTAAATGTGATCTGTCCTATTCCATCAGTCATACTGATACCCACCTTGCAAGATATACTGTGCATGTGTGGTAAGCAACTCCAATCATTGCAGCCCCCTCAACAACTGCCAGCAAATCCTGAATGGAAGAGATTTGTGCAGTCTACTAGTAACACAATTAATGGTGAGAGAAGTGCAGTAACTTTCTGGTATTCATTAATTCACCACCAAATGACTACACCATGGTTTTACAGCTTTAAATATGCCATCAGTGACAGACAGCAGCCAGATGCCACATTTACCAATCTAATCCCTTTCCCACCAAGTCTACATAGGCCAATGACAATATCACACTTACAGATTAATCCTTCACCAGCCACTGTTTAAAGAAAAGTATTTTATATAAAAAGTGCACTTAACAACTTCAAGTAAGTTCTCACTTAATAAACTAAAAACAGCTCCACTACACAAACATGAGCTCAGTAGTGAAGTTCTTTTGTCTACTTATGTATGAGAACTGGACAGGAAATGCTGGGGCGGTATAGTCTGTCTGCAAACTAAAAAGCAAGTAGCACTCATGGTGTAGGAAATCATCTTTCCCATAAGAATGCTACACATGCTGGCAGAATGAGTAAGAATCAGTTTCACCTGTAGCAATGTAGAACAGTGTGCAGAGATTTCCATAGAATCTGTTCATATGCTTTTCTTGCATTTGTATTATTAGCAACTCGTATCTGTATTCGATGTTACATTAACACACTTTGTGGAAAATCTATACCGCCCACCCCCATCCCCACCTTCTTTCCCCTGGGAGTGTCTGTGCACTGTGTTGCCAGTAATTCATAAGGCAAGATGTGAAAGGTTCAGTAGAACCTCATGAAATACCCTGCAGTTGCTTTTTGTGACATAGTGTGGTAGAGAGTAAAGGGAAATATTTGCTCACTCTTTGTTTTGGAGGCCTATGAAGGAGGGAACTGCATGACCACAATCCAATGATCTACCTTCCCTCATGCTTCTAACCTCCATCCTCACCTTACCACCCTGTCACACTCCCAGAACACAATTTATCACTCATGCGGTTCTACTGCACTTTGATGTGGTACACACGTTTAATATTTGTTCTTAACCCACGTTGTTTAACAATATGCACTAATATTATACCATTAAAATATTAATTTTAATAATCTGGTGCTTTTTCATTCTCTGCACTGTTAGAACTATTAGTCCTAGAGAAAAATTGAATAGCAACTTTTTGTAGGAAATTTAATGAAGTTTAATTTTAATTTGGTACTGGGAAACATTTTTGCTAGATGCTGTGGTTTTCAAGATATTCATGAAAAACCTAAAAAAAAGATAACTTTGTGTGTTCTCCCCTCCCCCCTCCCGCCCGCCACCTCTCCATCTCCATGCTAACACCCCACTGGTCAGGATTTTTAGTATGCTGTTCATTGTACTCTCCCCTACCAATGTACCAAACTTTGTAACTACACAAATTTTTTCCCAGTTGACACATTTTGGATTTTATTGACTGGAATATGAAACAAAAGCAAGACAATAATGAGCTGCTAGTCACATGTGCATGAGCTATTTATAAAATTTTAATTAAACAGAAGCATACTTAATTGTTAACATGTCAAGTTACAGTCAAAACTATGAGGGCATGCTGAAAGGTAATGAATGCCTACATATTTTTTACATGAAAACTCTTAGGGCCCTAAAATAAAACATATACTATTAAAATTCCACAAATTTATTCTTCATGTTCAAATATTGGTAATTATTTCTCAACATAATTATCCTGGCAACAACCACAGTTCTTCCAACAAGAGACCAGTTTGTTGATACTGTCACTGTAGAAAGTTTGGTTTTGTTGACTCTCGTGTGTTGTCTGGCATTGTCATGCTGAAGGAGAAGGAGCTCCACAGCATGCTGTTACTCATGCACCGACACGGTTAAGTTACACGCTGCCATGTTACATGCAAAAACTCTGAGCTCACTAGTGACAGAGGCTGCAAATATGTAGGAGTGAAGAATAAAAGTGTAGAATGTTAATAACATTTTTTTCATTAAAAAAGCTTTAAGAGTTTTCACATAAAAATTTTAAGGGCATTACTTTTCAGCATGCACTCATATTAATTTACAAAATGTTACAAATTTTTCATAATATCTTTGTGTGACTGTTTGTGAATATCATAAATAACTAATGAATTACTTAAAGGATTGTGAATTTACAAGTCTACTTTTCATATTAACAATTTACATATAAATCCATTCCAGATTTGTTACTAACATTTTCACAATGATTATTCATTATCCTTTACATTTCTGGATATGAAGTTTGTTAAAAAATTATCAAACCATCTCCTTAACTCATAACCTAATGTAGCATGGAAGACTGCCTTCAGTGAAGATGTGGTGGGGACATTCATGCCCAGTCATGAACCTGTTCCTGCCAGCAGAAGTCATCAGCTGCAGGCAGTTGGCCAATGAATGAGGACGTGTAGTGAGCACTATTTGGTGTATAGTAAAATGATGAAACAAATTGAGTGGCAATATTGCACCAAATTTTGCTGAAAGCTTGACAACACCCAAGTGGAAATCATTCACAAGATTCAACAGGCTTTCAGGATGATGCTGTGAAAATTATTGATCTACTTTAAATAATTTCATAGATTATAAGTGATTAACACTTTAGTTTTTATTAACTACACTTTGCACAAAGTAGAACACTTTTACTACATAATCAAAACATGGACCATCTCAAACAAGTACCAAAGTGGCTAGTACTATCGAAACTAAAGCCAGTTTGGATATCGCAAATGAATTACTATTTTAATGTTTGCATTTGACCTCTGTTGACTTCCTTTATTGTCTTCACTACCCCAGAATCTTAGGCAGCATTTTGTAGACCAAGGGCATTGTGTTATGTTCAAAGAGCCCAAAGGCTGTAGTCATTGCAGTTTTATGCTTGTTGTTTCTGGCTGTGGGGTCTTGTGAGAAAGCCTTTTAACCATCTGGTATGCTGAAAAAACAAGCACCTGCCACACTGTTGTTAAAGTCGGCACTGTTAGGAACCAGGTATATGTCCAGAATTTTGTGAGTGTTTAAACTCCTATAATCACTACACATTCTCCATGAGCCATCCTTCTTTACCATCTGCAAGGGTAATGCCCATGCACTGAGAGATCTTGTCTCAGATCTGTTGGAAATCATCTTCTCGAGCTCAGATTGCACAGGATGTAACTTATTGGGAAGTAATCACCAAAGTCTACGGGCCACTCGTTTCCTTGTGTTGTTTGGATATGGCGTTGAGTTGAATGGCTTCTTTTTCTCTTCGTCGTTACTGAGTCTGTTAGCACTGCAAATTCTTGCAACAGCTGTTGGACAAGGTCACTGCCCACCCTTGCTGCATCCTTGACAGCGTGAGTGAGGGTAGCCACCTGGTCCATGATGCAACAGTGCAGTATAAATGGCAGAAAAGTTCAGGTGTTTTGTTTAGCTCACATTATGTAGCAGGAACTTTTCTCTTCAGTTCAGCATTGCCATCTTGTAACACCAAAATGGCAAACTGCTCTTTATTAAGTAATACATTGACTTCACAAATCTTTGCTTTAAGTACCTCACATGTCTCTCTCAACTGTGAAGCATCCATGAGTGCAGGTGATGTAGAACGAGGAATCATCTTGTGTAACACAAACGTGAGCTTTCTGCATTTAGGCAGTCCCAACATTGAGTGTTTAACACATGGCATGGAAGACTTCAGGTGATGTAGATCAGTGGCATTGTGCAACACATGACATAACAAGGTAGAAAGAAGAGGAGAGAGCGGCACTCTGATAAGCAATGGTTTAGCAGACCTGGAATCACACAAAAATTATGGAGAAAATTGGCCCTCGATATTGGGCCACTCGCATCAGTAATAATAAATGTCGAAGTAGGGCAAAAGTCATCATCCGGTTCTAAAAGTCTTCCTGAATGTCTCAACTGCAGAATTGTTATCAGTGTTGAAAAGTGGAACTGTTGTCGATGGGCAGCATTCATTCAGCCTCTTTGGATCTACACTTATCTCAGACCCAGTGTCAATCAAGAATAGGTCGCCATATTTTTTGTCCTTTATTAATAGTGTAGTCCAGACTGCAACTGCAGACACCATTGCATTTCTGTTGCACTTTGAGTGTTCTGTGTGAGTGCATGTGCTTAATGGCACTTGTAATTTGCGTTTTGGGTAGAGGCATGGCTTTGTGCACTATCTTACTGCCTCACCGAAGTGTCTGCAGTACCAACACCATATTAAATTTTGTTGGCTACTATTATGGTCTTCAAAACTTCTGTTGTCCTCCTGCCCCTGTAGCCTTGCTTTCAGCCCAGCAAACTCATGCACCAGTTGGCTCGTAGATGGCTCTGTTGCGGTGCTTGCATTTATGGTGAAGTAATGTGTGTATCTGGCCTCCCTGCCACTGCAAATGACTGACTGCATGGTTGGGGGTCTCCTGTCATAACCTCTTTAACTGCTGCAGGTGTGCACGTGAATTATTGTCCATACATGCAATGGTAATAGTATCCCCTTTATGTGTCAGCTCATCGATAGGGAGCTCAGTGAAGATGATAAAATAGCCCCAACATTCTGTGGCAATCTATGTATCCAAAAAATCCGCAGAGATTGTTCAGACGAGAGTTCATTTCCAACCATCATGTGTAGCGAGTGAAGTACTTGTGAACGAGAACTGCTGGAACATATGTCACTTTCAATAATTCTGTGAAGCTGTGATTCAGGTGGTATCACAAAATGTTGGAGCACTGCCTCCTTAAGAACTATATACGACTGTTGTTAGAAAACATCATCAAATTGTTCTTTAACTCTCAAATACAGCTGTGCTATAAGCACTGTAAATTGTTCAAAGTCTGACACTGGTCCATGTAAACAGAAAATGCCTTCCATCTGGGTCAGCTATAGCTCATCCTTTATAGACCAAAAAGACAGAAGTCTGATATTATTGTTCATGTTGCTGTTGCCTGAGTCATTGTTGTCGCTTGATGTAGCCGTTGAAGGCATAATGTTGCTATTACCGG
Organism: Schistocerca americana; assembly: GCF_021461395.2. Taxonomy (NCBI): domain Eukaryota; kingdom Metazoa; phylum Arthropoda; class Insecta; order Orthoptera; family Acrididae; genus Schistocerca; species Schistocerca americana. The sequence continues at coordinate 329,317,865 of NC_060130.1, read as the reverse complement.
CAAGCCCTAGGACGCCTCTTTCATTGCTGTGTTATCAGTGGGGTCCACTGTTCCACTTGTAAGTATAGAACATCGGTTTAAACATTCAGTACAGGGTCACCACTGTGGGAATTGTTGATCCACTTTAAATAAATACGTGGTTTATAAGCAATTAACACTTTATTTTTTATTAATTACACTTTGCACAAAGTAGAACACTTTTACTACACAACCAAAACATGGCCCATGAAAAACAGGTACCAAAGAAGCTAGTGCTACCAAAAACAAAGACAATTTGCATATCACAGATGACTCACTATTTTAATGTTTGCATTGTTTGTTCTTTGATGCTGCCACAATGCCATGAGGAACTCATGGATAAGTGACTAGTACAACCACTTCAAAGATTGCCACACATCAGTGGACGGCAGTCTGCAATGCTCAAAAACCCAAAATGATATCACTGAGCAAGTGTGGATTTTGGTCATGGTAAACCATCCTATCACATTACGAGAACTTTCAAACAATGTAGGGGTAAGCAGTGGACTGGTACATTCAATTTTGACTGATGATTTGTGTATGAGGAGAGTGTCCATGAAATCGGTATTAAAACTGCTGAGAATGGAGCAGAAGTAATGCCATCTGGAAATTATACAGTATATGCTGGACACTGCAAACAGTATGCTCATCTCAATGTGACTTTTGCCTATTTTCCCAGTGAAAATGCCCCTGAAAGGAATACGATTTCAGTTCAGAAGAGTCATGATGTGAAATGTTATTGCCCGGCTGATCAAAATACTGAAATTTGTGTTCCCGACAATGGTTTAAGTGCTAGGAGAAGTTTTTGCATTACCAAGGTGACTACTCTGAAGGGGATTAGGGCTCTGTACTTCCAAATCAATAAATGTATTTCTGTCAGAAGTTGGGTGGTTAGGAGATTTATGGATCAATGACAACCAAGAAGATACAAGGTGTGCTGATGGTAGAAGTTTGTTGGCAGTGATTTAAAACAATGCAGATCTTCTATTTATTAGCAAGTGTTAATGAAGTGATCCCAAGTAGGACTTATGTGGAACATTGACTGTATACAGAGCATGGCAGCATGAGTGATCACATGTTTGTTTGACCCATGGGAGATTGTCATGGAGATACTGAAGAAGCTGAACTGGCCAACACTTGAAGATGCAAACTATCACAAGAAAGTCTAACTTACAAAATTTCAAGAGAAACCTTTAAAAGGTTAATCAAGGAATATACTACAACCCCTTACAGATAGATCCCAGGGATTGTGAGGACTAGATCAGATTAATTATGGTGAGCAGAGAGGCATTTAAACAGTCATTCTTCACATGCTCCATACATGAATGGAATGGGAAGAAGCACTAATAACTGGTAATATGGGAAGTAATTTTTGCCATGCAGTTCACAGTGGTTTGCAGAGTATGGATGGAGATGTAGATTTATAAATGTAACATGTTATAAAAATTGAAATTAACACAAAATAAACATAAAACATAATTTGGTATGTAGAATTCGGAATCATACCCATTGGGCACCAAAATGTAGCATGATCTGAGGCAGATGTGGGAAAACCAGAGCTAAACAGGAACACTTCTTGCTTGCCAGGATCGGTTCGAGTCTTTCTGTGGGTGTGGTAGAACCTGTAGATGGTTTGGGAAACATGGGGAAGCAGTAGACAGACCAGCAGTGGACATATGCACAGTACCTTAATTAAAAACTCAACTTGATCCTTCCATAAACATGAAAAAGTATTTAATTAGACCATCTGGTTAGTACAGTCAGTGCAGGCTTCTTCACATGGTATTCCATGCTGAGTGGCAGGTGTGGTAACAGCCAGTGATGCAGAGAGGTGAAGTGCTTACTCAGTGGAGCATCAATGTGGTGCACTGGTTGGTGATGATGGCACAGATGCCTCACGAGGCTTCATATAGCTGTGGTGCACAGCAAGGCCAGCTAACAGCATCTTCTGTCTTTATGGCGGCCTGTGGTGTTTCTGGTGGTGAAGCGATGGCATTGGCCACGAACAACCTGTGGACCAACGACTAGAGAACAGAGGTGGGCAGCTGGTAGTATGTTGGCCATCTGGGCTGGGCAGACAGGCAGCTGTAATTTTTTCATGACCTGGTGGCAGCAGAGTTAGGGTAACAGCTCTGATTGACTCATACTGGGTTTCATATATTTCCCAGCCGGCTGAATGATGCCAAGTTGTTTTGGCCATGGTTAAATACTTCTTCCTCCTACTGATTTCTGCTGTTTACATATGCTAGTGTTGTACAAAATTGTCTGGGTGTGTTGGTGATCACCCACCCTCCCTCCCTCCTCCCCCCCCCCCCCCCCCTCTCCAGCTGTTACAGTAGGGTTTCAATACTCCTGCAGGCGGCTTCACATGTCGGCAGCAAGTGTAGTCTGTTGTCACAGAAGTGTTGTGAAGCCGCTGACCAAGCAATCCCCTCACCAGCTGTGACCAACCTGGTTGTGGTCTGGTTTCACGAAAGTGCTCTGCTGGTTGCAAGTCTTGTTTATAACTTTATCCCTTTACATTCCTCCATGCTATGAAGAAAATTTGCCCTAAAATTTTACTGAAATAAAAGCACTAGTTTATTTACACTTACTTACACTCCATATTTGTTTCTCCACTTAAGGTATCACTTTGATCCTTGCACTATTTGCAGTTTTTTTAAACCACTGGCTCTGTAAGTTCCCATTCACACACTTTTTACATCAGTTCACTTATAATTCTGTTGGTATCTATGTCAATTCTTCCCATGGGAGGGTAATGTACGTTTTGTGCACTCCTATGAGCCATGGACCTTGCTGTCGGTGGGAAGGCTTACCTGTCTCAGTGACACAGATAGCCCTATCATAGTTGAGATGCCAGACAGATGTATGGTTCCTGAAGAGGGGCAGAAGCCTTTTCAGTAGTTGCTGGGACAACAGTCTGGATGACTGGCCTTGTAACATCAACCAAAATGGCCTTACTGCTCTGGTACTGTGAGCTGCTGAAAGCAAGTGGAAACTACAACTGTAATTTTTCTTGAGGGCATGCAGCTCTGCTGTATCATTTAGTGATGATGGCTTATGGATCAGAGCGTGGAATGTCAGATCCTTTAATTGGGCAGGTAGGTTAGAAAATTTAAAAAGGGAAATGGATAGCTTAATTTAGATATAGTGGGAATTAGTGAAGTTTGGTGGCAGGAGGAACGCTCCTTCTGGTCAGTTGAATAAAGGGTTATAAATACTAAATCTAATAGGGTAATGGAGGAGTAGGTTTAATAATGAATGAAAAAATAAGAAGACAGATAAACTACCACAAATAGCATAGTGAATGAATTATTGTAGCTGAGATAGACATGAAACCCACACCCACCACAGTAGCACAAGTTTATATGCCAACTAGCTCTGCAGCTGATGAAGAGATTGAAGAAATGTATGGTGAGATAAAAGAAATTATTCAAATACTTAAGGGAGATGAAAATTTAATAGTCATGGGGGACTGGAATTCGATAGTAGAAAAAGGAAGAGAAGGAAAAGTCGTAGGTGAATATGGACTGGGTGAAAGGAATGAAAGAGGAAGCCGTCTCCTACAATTTTGCACAAAGTATAATTTAATCATAGCTAATACTTGGTTTAAGAATCATGAGAAAAGGTTGTATATGTGGAAGAGACCTGGAGACACCAAAAGATTTCATATTGATTGTTTAAAGGTTAGACAGAGATTTAGGAACCAGGTTCTAAGTTGTAAGACATTTCCAGGTGCAGATGTGGAATCTGACCACAATTTGATGGTTATGAACTTTAGGTTAAAGGTAGGACTTTAAGGAGATGAGACTTGGATTAATTGAAAGAACCAGAAGTTGTAGAGAGTTTCAGAGGGAGCACTGTGGAACGATTGACAAGAACAGGGGAAAGGAATATGATTGAAGAAGAATGGGTAGCTCTGAAAGGTGAAATACTGATCGCAGCAGAGGATCAATTGATGGAAGGAGAAAATATAAAAATGCAGTAAATGAAACAGGCAAAAAGGAATACAAATGTCTCGAAAATGAGATCGACCAAAAGTGCAAAATGGTTAAGCAGGAATGGCTGGAGACAAATGTAAGGATGTAGAAGCAAATATCACTAGGGGTAAGGTAGATGCAACCTACAGGAAAATTAAAGAGACCTTTGGAGAAAAGAGAACCACCTGTATGAATATCAAGAGCTCAGAGGGAAAACCAGTCCTAGACAAAGAAGGAAAAGCAGAGAGGTGGAAGGAGTATACAGAGGGTCTATACACAGGAGATGTACTTGAGGGCAATATTATGGAAATGGAAGAGGATGTAGATGAAGATAAGATGGGGGATACAATACTGCGTGAAGAATTTGGGAGTAGACAACATTCTGTTAGACCTACTGATAGCCTTGGGAGAGCCAAATAGTGAGCAAGCAGTAAAGGAAACAAAATAAAAAATGGGAGTAGGAATTAAAGTCCAGGAAGAAGATATAAAAACTTTGAGGTTTGCCGATGACATTGTTAGTATGTTAAAGACTGCAAAGGACTTGGAAGGGCAGTTAAACGGAATGGACAGTGTCTTGAAAGGAGGATATAAGACGAATATCAACAAAAGCAAAATGAGGATAATGGAATTAGTTGAATTAAATCAGGTGATGCTGAGGGAATTAGATTAGGAAATGAGACACTTAAAGTAGTAAAGGAGTTTTGCTATTTTGGGATCAAAATAACTGATGATGGTCGAAGTAGAGAGGATATAAAATGTAGACTGCCAATGGCAAGAAAAGTGTTCCTGAAGAAGAGAAATTTGTTAACATCAAGTATAGATTTAAGTGTCAGGAAGTCTTTTCTGAGAGTATTCGTATGGCATGTAGCCATGTACGGAAATGAAACCTGGACGATTAACAGTTTAGACAAGAAGGGAATAGAGGCTTTTGAGATGTGGTGCTACAGAATAATGCTGAAGATTAGATGGGTAGATCATGTAACTAATGAGAAGGTACTGGACAGAATTGAAGAGAAGAGGAATTTGTGACACAACTTGAGTAGGAGAAGGAATTGGTTGGTAGGACACATTCTGAGGCACCAAAGGATGACCAATTTAGTACTGGAGGGAAGCATGGAGGGCAAAAATGGTAGAGGGAAACCAAGAGATGAATACAGGAATCAGATTCTGAAGGCTGTAGGTTGCAGTAGTTACTTGGAGATGAAGAGGCTTGAATAGGATAGAGTAGCATGGAGAGTTGTATCAAATCAGTCGTTGGTCTGAAGACCACAACAACAACAACAAATTCATGTGTCCCACATTCTCATATTGCTTATATCACAATTCCTCTAACAACTCAAAAAGCAGTTTCAAATATGCTAAGTCATACCCCACATGTACACAAACCCTATGACATGCTATTAAAAGAAAGAAAAAAAAAAAAGAACTAGGCACTTCTTGACCTGTACTTTTCTTTTCGTTAATCTATACACGTACTATCCTATTGCTTTAGCACTATGGCTTAGTAAATGGTGAAAACTGTCTGCATATTCATGCTAATATCTTACAACTTACAACTGATGAACAAGGAGAATGCATGTACTGTGGCTACATTATGCCTTAACCAAGGTGGAACAGAACTGACCTTTGCATCAGAATGATTTGTGCATTGCCCTATTGTTTAGTGATACTGGCCTGCATGAACTCTGCAGTTGTGTACGTCCTTTTGCTCCATATTCTTATACCTTAGCAATTCGGAAAAGTTTATTTACAACAGTAGGAGATCTATGGTAGCCTTGCTTGGGTTACTGTTTCAAAACACCTTGACTTGGGTATCTAACCAAACTTTGTTCCTCTTGTCACACATTAGTAATTTCTTAATTAATTCCTCTCATTCTGAGAGATTTATCCAGTGGCCCCACTTCAAGTGCTTTCTGATACCACTGATCCAGCTACAGGTGCTATAACAGATCCATCTGTACTGTATCAAAACCCTAACATTTACCAGCCAGAGGTGCTGTAAGAGCCTAACCTGTACTGTACAATAGCATATAACTTCCCAGTCACAGGTACTATAACTGCCCCACCTGTGCTGTCCTTGATTCTTTCCCAAACCTCATGTGCTATAACAGCCTCACTTGTGGTGTGCTTAATTCTCCCCCAATCGCAGGTGCTATAACAGCTCCACATGTGTCATACAATAAAAAATCTCTTTAATTTCGTTACTTCCACATCTCTTCCAACATATGACCGATTTTCTCATTTTTGTCACTTGTTTCACTTGGTTGGCTATTGCTGGTGGATCTAACACTATCATGAGCATTGCTTCTTGGGATCCTGCAATGCCTGAATGGACAACATCATGGCCAATGATGTATTTTGCATCTATTTGGTATCTCAGCACTTTGGCTGTATTGAGACAATGCCACATGATGTGAAGAAAGTGAAACCTTACAAAAAAATACTGGTTTGACACTTTATTCTACTCCTACTCCCTTGGCACTGTACCACAGCTTAAACCTATATTAACAAACTAAGTACTACCTGTTAACTACACTCATCAAAAAAAAGTTTTGCATCACCTCGGTTATGAGAGTTCCGGAACCTGAACAGAAAACTGGAATAGAGATCAACATAAACATCATTTCCACCCCTTTTATTATTCATGACAACCACACATTGCATGTTGCACCACAAACGGCGATTTGGCGGGTGGGTCATGTCATTCATAAACAGTCCTTTTCAATCTATCCCAGGCATGTTCAGTAGGGTTCATGTGTGGAGAACATGCTGGCCACTCTAGCTGAGCAATGTCATTATCCTGAAGGATGTCATTCACAAGATGTGCACAATGGGGGCACGAATTGTAGTCCATGAAGATGAATTGCCTTGCCAATATGCTGCCACTATGGTTGCACTATTGGTTGGAGGATGGCATTCACGTATCATACAGCCATTACAGCACTTTCCATGACCACCAGCAGTGTATATCGGCCCCACATAATGCCACCCCAAAACAGCAGGAAACCTTCACCTTGCTGCACTCGCTGGACAGTGTATCTAAGGCATTCAGCGTGACCGGGTTGCCTCCAAACATGTCTCCAACGATTTTCTGGTTGAAGGCATATGTGACACTCATTGGTGAAGAGAACATGATGCCAATCCTGAGCAGTCCATTCCGCATGTTGTTGGGCCCATCTGTACCACAGTGCATGGTGTCATGGTTGCAAAGATGGACCTTGCCGTGGATGTCAGGAGTGAAGTTGCACATCATGCATCCCATTGCGCACAGTTTGAGTCGTAACATGAAGTCCTGTGGCTGCACGAAAAGCATTATTCAACATGGTGACATTGCTGTCAGGGTTCCTCCGAGCCATAATCCACAGGTAGTGGTCGTCCACTGCAGTAGTAGCCCTTGGGCGGCCTGAGCGAGGCATGTCATTGACAGATCCTGTCTCTCTGTATCACCTCCATGTCTGAATAACATCACTCTGGTTTATTCTGAGATGCCTGGACAGTCCCCTTGTTGAGAGCCCTTTCTGGCACAAAGCAACAACGCGGACATGATTGAACCACAGTACTGACCGTCTAGGCATGGTTGAACTACAGATAACATGAGTCGTGCACCTCCTTCATGGTGGAATAACTGGAACTGATTGGCTGTCGGACCCTCTCCGTCTAGTAGTCGCTGCTCGTGCATTGTTGTTTACATCTTTGGGTGGGTTTTGTGACATCTCTGAACTGTCAAAGGGACAGTGTCTGTGATACAATATCCACAGTCAGTGTCTATCTTCAGGAGTTCTGGGAACCAGGGTGATGCAAAACTTTATTTGATGTGTGTATTTTCCCTTGGTGTCACATTTTCCAGGTTACATCTCCTACTTTTCCTGGCTTGCCAATGACCTTAAATCCTATATTGCCTGTCTCTAATTTCTCATATATATTTGTACTCTTATTGTCATTTTTCATCCTAAAACATTTACTTTAAACAATTCCCTATTTACTGCAAAAATCCTTATTCCTCTTCTGCCTTATCCTTATGAAAATAACATAGTTTATGAAATACTCAAGATTCTCCACACTTAAGCCAGGCACACTCCCTGTGCTGGCTGGCATAATGCCCATGCTTATGCCAAACCCAACATACTATGGGCTGTGACTCAGAGCTTGGGGTGAAGTGCCCAGGTAAACTGTACTGGATGCATATTGCTGGAGTTAATAGTTCAGCCCTCGGGCCCTTACCAAATGTTACAGTGGTACCTCCTGAGATTATAGAAAACAGCAGAGAAAGGCAAACCAAAGGAAGTAGGGAATCCCACAAGTGAAAGTAAAAAGATTGGTGCAGCTACTTATATATATTGCTATTCCTGTTGAATCACTGCTAGCAAACTTCTGCCATCAGCACACCATGTATCTTCTTGGTTGTCATTAATCCATCAGTCTGCTAACCACCCCATTTTTGACACCAAATATAATTAGTAGAGCACAGAGTTGTCCCCTAGGGTGCCAAAATGTAGGCATGTTCTGACGTAGCTGTAGAAAAACCAGAGTTAAACAAGACCAGTTCTTGGTTGGCAAAATGGGTTCAAGTCTTCCTGTGGGTGTGATAGGGCCCATAGATGGTTTTGAAGGCACTGGAGACTTGTGGGGAAGGGGCATACAGACCAGCGGTAGATATATACATAGTCCTTTATTTAATCATTCAACCTGACTCCTCTGCAAAAACGTGTTTAATCATTCCATCTGGCTAGTACAGTCAATATGATGTGTTTCCTTCTTAATGTAATATTCCACACTGAGTGACAGGTGTGGTAATGGCCAGTGGTACAGAGAGGTGAGCTGCTTACTCAGTGGAGCATTGACCCAGTGAGCTGACTCGGTGATGGTGGCACAGACGCTGCATGAGGCTTCATAAGGCTGCGGTGCAGAGCAAGTTCAGCCAGCAGCATATTCTGTCTGCATGGCAGCTGTGCTGTGCCTGGTGGTGCAACAGTGGTGTTTGCTGGGGTCAACCAGCGGACTGACGACTGGAGAGGAGGGATTAGCAACTGGTTGAGTGTTAGCGGTCCAGGCTGGGCAGACATGTGGTGGTCATGTGGTCATTGTTTCGTGACCCAGTGGCATGGTCATGCTTTCAAATGAAACAGACTGAGCATCACGTATTGCCCAGCTGGCTGAAGTTTGAAGAGCTGGTTTGGCCATGTTTAAATACTGCTTCTACCTGCTGATTTCTGCTGTTTACATTTGTTATTGTTGTACCAAATGGTTTGGATGTGAGAGCCGCCCCCCCCCCCCCCATGTCGTAATTGGGTTTCAGTACTCCTGCAGGCTGCAGCACATGTCTGTGGCAAGTGTGGTCTGTTACCACAAATGTATTGCCGGCCGAAGTGGCCGTGCGGTTCAGCCTGGAACCGCAAGACCGCTACGGTCGCAGGTTCGAATCCTGCCTCGGGCATGGATGTTTGTGATGTCCTTAGGTTAGTTAGGTTTAACTAGTTCTAAGTTCTAGGGGACTAATGACCTCAGCAGTTGAGTCCCATAGTGCTCAGAGCCATTTTGAACCACAAATGTATTGTGGAGCTGCTGATCATGCAGTCCCCTCGCTGGCTGTGACCAACTTGGTGTTGACTGGCTTCATCGTGGCACTCTTCTGCTGGTTCCAAGCCTTGTTTATAACTTTACCCCTTTACACACACAAAGCAAGCAAAAAACACACAAGGTGAATACAGATCATTGTAGTGAAATGAAATATCTTTGCTGAGCAAAATGATGTAATTATGAAAAAATACATGTGGTATCAAATACTTTCATAAGTACTCAGTAGCGGTATTCAATTATGATCTTGTATCAACAGTTAGATCCCACTGTGAACCTGAATACTGCTGAAAAAGTGTCTCAATAGCTGTTTCCATCACCAGCAAGCCATGGCAAACAACGCTCAAAATTCACAAGAGTTAATGTTGTTCTAAATTATGTGGAAGAGGCATCAACTGCTGGATATTTTTATAGTGTCCAAATGTTATGCATAATTGCGAAAAGAGGAAAATGCACAGAGTTGAAGTGAAGTGAGCACTTATTGTGAATGACTACTGACGTTTTGAAATAAGCAGCAATTGTGCTATCCCAATATGAAAAGTGGTCATTCAAAGATGCTAAAACACACAATGTCTCAATTTTGTTGGCTGTTTTATTGTGAAGTTTATAACATAATGCCACAACAGTATCATATGGACACTGCTTTGTGGGTAGACTCTTCAGACTACTTAAAATAAGTCAGATGTAGATTGCAACCACAGTAGTGTTGAATGTGCCTCAATGTGTCATTTTAATGTTTTGGAAATGGTTCTGAGACACAAGAATATTCATCAAAGCGCAAACAAGGTTGACCAAAAGTAAGGACTTGATAACAGGACCAATAGTCGTCCTTAGCTACATGATGAAATTGGATGATATTTCTAAGATGATTGTATGCAGATCTTATAACTGTCACAGGATTATCCAGAAAACTATATCTTATAAATTCAAAGTAGCTGGCCTCTATGAATGCCATTTTAGTTTACAGAATGAACTCCATTGCATGTTTATGTGGAGGGAAATTAGTAGCCGATACAATCCCAGGTATATAATGAAAATAGACCGCTTTGATTGTGGTGGTGCCCTGGTTTTTGGGGTGAGCCAGAGTTTCACATTTGTGATGGCTTGAGAAATACTGAGTTAATGTCCAAATGTGCATTGATGAGGCACTGTAACCACATGTAAAACTTTTTAGAGGTGCAATTGGTCCAGATTTTCTCTTCAAGGATGATAATGCCTCTTTAATGAATAAACTTCTCCCAGGTGAAGATATCCTCTGCACAGACTAGTCTCTGAAGACTCTGCAACATACCTGATCTGGAATTCACCCTTGGTGGTCTCATAATCTGTTGTCCTTAATTACTCTTTTGTCATTAATTGGTTTGAATAACATTCATTAAAGAACATGCACTACACTGCACTACATAGTTTTCAATTTCTTCATATTTACTGAAATGCAAGTTTACTTTTATGATGATCATCATTTTAACAGTCAGAAGACTCAATATTTAAACCAGATCAGTAAACTGCACTCATTAACAAAGTCTCACATTTCACTGGTGGCAGATTAAATCAGTGGTACATGAGTATGATACAAATAGGTACTTCTCCGACACACACTGATTCATAATTAAATGATGTTAACATAATGTTCGATACTGCAGAGTAATGACGACATGTTTTTGTGATTCATTCACAAGGAAGTATATATTATGACAGCTAACCATGGACTGTCTGATGACAACACAGAGATGCTAACATTTTGATGGCTAAACAAGAACTGACTTTAATACTGGTTACAAGGTGTAGATGCAGGTAATGTGAAGTGTTGACTGACTGGGTCAGTGTCCTGCACACTTACTTATAAATAAACATGAGAATAAAAGTAAAAATCTGGTGTTACATATAAATTATTGACAGAAAAAGTAACAAACTGAGTACACAAAATTGTAACAGGTAAAAAAGTAAGTCTGTTTAAATATAATCTGTACTATCAGAAAGAAGCCAGAATTATAGGTACAGTTTTATGGTAGTCACAGAGCCCACCAAGAGAATGAGAGCTTTTGAACTACCTATACCAATTTAGAAACAAACATATGTTAGCTCACTCATGTGTTCTTGAAAAATCTCAAATTATGACTATTTCTTTATGAAAATTGTTTCCAGTTAAACTAATTACGCTATTGTCATCATTAATTGGGAAATTACACTTTGAATAATAAAATTTTAGGAATTCCTGCTTGAATAAGAAAGCAACTATTTGTGTAATTGTCATATATGTGCTATTAATAAAACTAGAGCAACCTTCATTGGATTATATAGATAAATATTGAAAAATATATAACTGGGTAATCCAATGTAAAAGACAAATTAGTCACACACGTACATATAGCAGTTAGCACCTATCAACTCAACACAGAAATTTTTAAGTGAACCATAACCATTACATACAGTATATAATTTTGTAGCAAAGTTCTGGTTGAATGTAAATACTTTAAGAGTAAAGGAGACAACTAACGGTAAAGCAGAAGCATTGAGTCATTGACAAGCGCACACAAAAAGGTGCGTATGCCCCTACAAATTACAGATTTCTTATGTGTTGTAGGAAAGTTCTTGTAGAGTGAAAATATTTTTGGATTAAAGGAGATTATTCAGTTATGCCTTCCAGTGAGTGGTCTCCTTTAATCCGAAAGTATTTATAAATTTCTTATGTTGCTATAAATATAATTTAAAATTTTTGGAAAATGTGTTGTTCATAAATAAATCTGAAATACTTTTTCCTTAACTCTGCCACACTCACTGCACTGTTGAATTCATTTCTCCAGATGTCCATTTCTTAGCGTGACCCCCAGCATCCACAAGATCTTGGGGGAGAGTCCTTTCTAGTCTTTCATGGCACTTTTAGTACATAACTCAGGATCTATGTTTGCAGGTACATGGAAACAAACAAAAAACATACATTACCAATCTGTATTATAAATTTACAACATACTTTTAAAAAAGTTTAAGTTGCTATCACAAAAACATAAGTTCTTAATTCAGTATAATAAATTTTAAATTAAGCAGTTGGAAGCACATCCTAATTGTAGTACCTGGCCACTTGCCTGGCCATAACCAACACGAAACACATCCATGACCAGTGCATTGCCTTACCCCTAGGCATCTTCGGCCTAAGGCAGACCCACGCTGAAATTCAAATTCTGGTTGTACACACCATGTTCTTACAAACTGTGGCAGATGTCAACAGCAACATGCCATTCCATGCACTTGCCGGACTCCTGCAGGCTCCACGAGAGGCAACAGCATTGCCCACCAGCAGTGCACACAGCTGACCATGGTGCTGTGAACATGGTACTACATTTTGTCTGCATCCCACATGTAATGCAGCCACATGTCACGTAACGCCACATGAAAATCCTTCTGGCGAATTGTGTGAGATGATGCACAGCCACTAACTAACAGAACTCGTGCTGTGGGCTCAATGCCAACTGTTCCCCACCATTCATCTGTCAGTAATGTCTTCAGTAGCAGTCTTCAGCACCACCTAGATTGTTGAACCAGGACTACAACCAGCATGCACATGACCAAATCAGACACCAATCTGGATACTGGCTTGAACACCATTTAGGACACTGACCAGACACTGATCACGCATGCTGAGCTATACATCAGTGAGAGACATTATCATTCTAACAGAATATATATTATTTCCTGTTTTATGTCAGAACTGTGAACTGTTCATTTGTGTGTTTACTAATAAAGTGTTTCTTTCATTGCAATGTGTGGACCATCATTATTGTGTGCTGTCCTGGCCACCTCATAAGTACTAAGCTGTAACAGTAACATCTTCACATCTGCACCCACTATTCGAGAACAAGTAATGGATTACCTGGAACATTCTGGTCATCCTGCACCATTTGGCATAGACTAGCAGCTGCTGGAATGTGGAACCCCACAACATGACCAGCTGTGTTTGGAGTGATGCTGTGACCAGAAAGCGTTGACTACTGATGAATGGCAACACACTGTGTTCAGTGATGAATCGCAATTGTGCACTATGCCAAATGACCATTGTTGATGAGTGTGGTGTGACCTGGGGAAAGGCCCCACTCTTCCAGTGTTTTGGAGAGACACAGCAGTGTTGCTCCTACCATCATGCTGTTGGGAACCGTTGGGCATGACTTGAGGTCATGGGTGATAGTGATTGAGGGAACCGTGATGACAACGGTACATCACAGCATCCAATGTCCTCACGTGTTATGTCTCATAAGACAGTATCATGGTGCCATTTTTCAACAAGACAGTGCTCATCCATATAAGGCATGTTCTCTGTGAACAGTCTGCATGATGTTGATGTACTCTTGTGACCAGTAAGATCCACAGATCTGACCTTAATTGAACATGGGTGGGACCAGCTCAGATGTTAACTTTGTGCCAGTGCCAGTATCTAGTATATGAAGGACCAGTTACAACAGTAGTGGGCCAGCTTGCCTTTCGAGAGGATACAGTGTCTTCATGACACTCTTCTCTACTGAATCAGTGCATACATTTAGGCCAGAGAGGTTGCAGTGTCTTACTGATTGGTGTGGGGGGGGGGGGGGGGGGGGGAAGGGGGGGCTGTGGCTCATACTGCCAAGTTATTTGTATAATCACAAGAATGACATCACATACATTCTCAATTCATGAAGTTCATTTAATTCCTCCTCCCATTGTGGGTGCTTCACTTTTTTGTCGGGCAGGGGCAGCGTATTATAGCGGTCATGTAATTACTTTATTGAGACACAAAGGAATTAAAGACATTAGCTGCTAGTGGGTATTGATTTATATCAGTTGGACAAGCTGAAAATTTGTGGTGGACTGGAAATTGAATCCATGTCTCCTGCTTACTACATGAGTGCACTGACTACCATGCCATCCAGGTAAAATGGTAACCACAACCTTATGGACTACCACAGCATGCCTCCCTTTAAACCCGAATTCTCAGCTTATACCACATACTACTGATGTAGTGCCTCTGTTCATTAGCCTCATTGCTCATGGCATCTCGTTTATTCCTGTAAGAGTTCAAGTTTGGTATGCACCTGCTCTGAAGCAATCAGTGGACGACATCACCTTAATTATAAATATGTGTATTTTCATCCTGCAATCATTATGAATCAAGAAACAAAGGAATTACAGATATTAGCTGCCAGTGGAAATTGCTTTATATCAATGGGACAAGCTGGAAATTTGGACTAGACTGAGATTCGAACCCAGGTCTCCTGCTTCCTGGACAGATGCACTGACTGCTACACCATTTGGACATAATGGTCACCAGACCTGTATGGAGTACTTCAGCATGCCTCCCATTTGACCCAAATTCTCAACTTATACCACACACTATTCATCTAGTGCCTGTGCTCGTTAGTTCCATTACTTGTGGCATCTTACTGATTCCTGTTAGGGTTTGAGATTGGTGTGCATCCACACTGAAAGTGTGGGGCTCTTCTGTTATGTTAATTTCATTCATAACAGGGTATCTGAACCCTGATTCTAACCTAAAGAAGTTACCTCCCTGATACCAGTAACCACAGGGATCTTGCTTTGTGTGACGATGGCTCATCGAACATTTTCTGCAAGACATTCAGCCAACCTAGCTTACCTTCTCTTATTCTACTGTGGGCCATGTCTAGTATACCCTGCCCCTCAGTTGTAGCAACAGGCACTGCACTCATATGAGACTTCATATCATTCAGCAGCAGCTTGCTCAGCTCAGTGTTCATGCGGCCCACAGCAGTGGTAACCCAAGGCTGTTCAAGGTGCTGTAAGAGCTCCACAAAAGCCATATTTGTGTGAGTAGTTAGTATACCTATTTTATCATTGTCACCCCTATAGCTACAATATCTGTCTTTAGCCAGGCTGTTCCCTGCTCCACCTCCTATAATAACCTGATCCTATTTGTCAAAAACCTTTACACAGGTTTCCTATGTACTATTAACACTTGGATTCACAATACTTGTAACCTGGTACCCTGTTCCTTGTTTGTCCTGTACCATTTGTACATTACCTCTGCCACGGCCACTACCTAACAGCAAGATTGTCTTCCTGCTACTCTCTTTTGGCACTGACCTACATTTAGTTTCTTAGGTAGACGTCTGCTGCACCTTACTGTGACCAATAGCTGGATAGTGCCATTATGTCTTGCGATTGATTCTGGAATAACTAGAAAGGCATCAGTGGCATTTTGAAATGATGAAGTGTGTTTGGATGGCTGAAATGGTAGATGCTGCACACAAAAAATAGATATCCGGCTGCAAGTCCCATTCACACTCACAGTTTCAACTTGTAACATGCAAACCACAATGTCTTTTCTTGTTCTTCCACTCCCCTAAATGAAGATGAGTTTTTAGCAGTGGAAGAAATTTATCCGAAATGAGAATAAATGAAACGTATAAGATATTTTCATATTGGTGACACAAAGTTTTGGTGATTTGTACAGGCTTCCAACTTGGAAGAGTACTTGTTCAAGCAAATAATATCACTGAGAGATGAAGGATAGATTAAGGGCAGACTGAAAATTTCATAGTCAGATGGTGGCTTGTTGTAGCAACCTCTTGGTTTTCTGGCACATATTTTACCAATAGAGCACCAGGGCCAACACTGATTTGGACGAGAAGCCATCAATCAGCATTCAGTCAGTTGCAAATGAAATGGGTAATACATAAAGTATTGTATGGAAAGTGATACGGAAGCCACAACTACCATTCACAGGAAGTACATACTTTTAACTCCTTATGAGGTTAGGAGAGCTCAGTGTTACTCCTGCTAGTGAATGACATATGTAGCATGCTATTGCTCCATGCTGGTCCAGTGTGCCAAGTGTGCTGGACTGCAGCAGAGCAAAGGCTGCACAAAGAAGAAAGCAGACCAGCTGTGCAGCAAGCCACCTGTCTCAAGTCACAGAGACTGCAGTGCGTTCAAGAGACACAGAGCAGCAAAAAGACTTCAGTGAGGCACCATCTTTACAGACATCACCAGGGGGAAGGCACCTGCCTGCCCTCATCACCAAATGTTGTCTGCTCCACTTGCAACAGCAGTCATATGTGGTCAAATTATAGGCTGCAGCAAGTGGTTGTAGACATTGTACAGGGCTTCCTAACCCCACAAGGCCAGACAGCAGTCATCAGCCACTGCCCAGTCATGGTCCACTGCCCCAGTACTGGAGTTTGCCGCCACGGCCACCCCTGCCCTGAGGAAGGACGGTAGTGATCTTAGAGTGCTCCTACAGTCACTGAACGAGTTCCTGAGTCAGCTACCATTCCTTGTCAACACAGTTAGCTGTGGCCACCAGCAACTAGACTCATCATGGATAATGGCCATATCCATGGACTAAGCATTTGCACGTATAATGCAAAAAGGGAAAGTTTTGCCAATTCCTACAGTATGAGGCAATTGACATACATTTCGTATAAGAATTTTTCCTGAAACCTGGGGTCAACATGCTGGCTGCTACCAGACTGACAGGCCAGCTATGGGATTCCACACTTCCATTTACGTCAAGATGTTGCTACGACATCACCAAGTCCAACTGCCGGAGTTAGGCTTGCTGGAAACCACAGGAGTAGCTGTCAACACTACCACTGCGAAGATCGTCTTTGTTGCAGTCTACAGGCCTTCCAAAGGACTGCTCCAGGTGGTGGACTTCAATGCCCTGCTGACCCTCCGGTGTCGACTTTTCATTGTAGGTGATTTCAATGCAAAGAACATGGAACAGATTTCTCATCTCACCAATACCAGTGGGCATTGTCTTTTCCATGATGTGACACGAAACGGCGCTGTCAACCAGGGGCCATTCGACTCCCACTGCTTTCCCAGCAGAGGCCTGCTGCACGTGCTCGACATTGCCCTGCTGAAGAGCGTTGGGCATTTCAAGTCCACTATTATCTGATCTCATCCCATTATTTTCGACATGGGCGTTGTCAGCCAGAACTGCCATCCAGCCAACCGCCCATACTACTGAAACATGGATGCTGAGCATTTCTGAGCGGAGGTGCTCATCTTACTTGACGATGTACCTCACCCTGATCGCGTGGGGTCCGATGTAGCGCTGGTCTCTCACAGCTGCAGAATACTCTGAGCAGCAGATGCAGCCTCCCTGAGGTGGCTACAATGGCTGTGATACTTACCACACTCAACCCTGAGGATGGCAGCTCCTGGAGAGTTGTGAAAAACTCCGTGCTTCGTGAGCCAGATGACAAGGCCAGCTTGCTGTCTGACACATTAACAGCCAACTTCACGCCAGTGGCCAACATTGTGGAAGAGAATCACATCCATCAGGTCAAATAATAGCCGCCCACCTTCCTGGCAGCCAGGGCAGAAGAAGACGTCATTCAACCATTAGCAGAGAAAGATGTAGCTGCACACCTCCAGTCTCTGAATGGCAGGAGGCAGTCATAGGATCAACAACCATCTGCTGAAGAACGTTTCACCAGTGTCCATCAGCCGTTAACCAATATCTTCAATCAGATGCTTTGGTCAAGGTCTACCCCTCCGCAAGCAAAGATTAGGAAGTGGTGGCTATCCCAACAACTGACAAGGATCCAAGTCAGGCAGCCCACTGCAGGCCCATCAGCTTGCTCCTGTTCCTCTTAAACGTGTTCAAGAGGCTGTATTTGAAGACACTGTTGCAACACGTCACTCGAGAGAGTGTCAGACCAGGTGAATAATTTGGATTCGGAGCGGCCACTCCAACTCTCACCAGCTGCTGCGGCTGGAGGAGCCAGTGATGAGGGCGCTGGAAACAAGAAATTACCTTGGGGTGGTGCTTCTCGATGTGTCCAGGGCATTTGATTACATGTTGCACGATGGCTTCATGTGGAAACTCATTGTCCTTGGTATACCCATGTCACACGAGGTCCTTTGGTCCTTCCTTTCTGGGAGGTTCTTCCACATGAGAGCAGACGATGAGTCATCCATAGTGCGGAAGATACGTGCAGGGGTCCTGCAGTGGTCGGTGCTTGGCCCCTTGCTGTACTCTCTCTACATTGCCGACTCACCGCGGGTGGCGTGTGTAGAATTGGCGCTTTACGCCGACTATAGAACGCTGTTTATCCACAGCATCAACGTCCACGCAGTGAGACGCCACCTGTAACTTGGACGCGATGCAATGGGAGCATGAGCTACGAAGTGGCGACTTAAATTCAACACCGCCAAGAGCCAGGCAGTAGTCTTCAGCCAAAGGATGCTGCCGCCAGATCTCTCGCCTGACAACATCATGGGAGGCCCCATCCCATGGGCAAAGACCGTGAAATACCTTGAGGTGACCCTCGACCAGAGGCTCACCAGGGCGCAGCATGTATGTGACGTCAGAAGCAGAGCAGTGGGACGTCTCTGCACTCTGTATCCTTTGCTTAATTCAAAGTCGTCGCTGCCTGAGCACCATGGTATTACACTCTACCTAACACTGGTCAGACCAGTGCTAGTGTGCGATACCGTGGTGTGGGGGCTGCAAAGCGTGCGGAACTGAGCTATGAAACTCGCTCTGCACCCTACGAATCTGCATTCTATTCGTCTGCAGCGCGAAGAAACGGGCATCTTGCTGCTGCGGGACAGAATGCGGCAGACTGTTCAATCCCGCAATCGCCTTGTCTTGGAACTGAGCCACCCACAACACCGCAGGTCAACAACACATTGCCTGCTGCAAGAATAATTTTCTCCGGAGCAGCCTGAGGACAACTCACCACCACATCACCAGAGGCCAATCTTGTTGCGAGAATAATTTTTTCCACAAGCATCTCCACATCACCTGAGGCCAATCCAGTAAGTCAGGACCTCATGAAACCACACCGAGAGGTTCAGCAGCATTAACATTTTAATGTTTAACCTGCACGCATGCCGAGGAAGGACTGCTCGCCAGATAAGCGACTAGCGACTTGGAGGTTATGGATGTGTAATGTTGAAGGTATGTGATGTTATAGGCATGGCATTGTACACTGATTTAAAAATTGTGGAAGGCGATGCAGTTGTTAGTATTGAGGCTACGGAATGTATAAAATATGCTTAGGTGTTATGTATGGATGACGAGACAGACAAACGTACTGAGCTGTTAAAAGATTTTTGTATAGAGAAGTACTGTTAGTGGAGTGCACGGTCTTCAGAATTTGGAAGAAGTGACGGATTGGATCAGATGAAAATTTTATGATTCTCAGTAACACAGTTACAGTTTCAACATGCGAATGGTTATTATATTCGTCTATTCTGAGCATTCTGTTGACTAGGTAGTTGGTAGCTTTGGTTGACTTGGGGGAGGGGACCAAACAGCGAGGTCATCTGTCCTATCGGATTAAGGAAGGATGGGCAAGGACGTCGGGAAGTTCGCTGTGCCCTTTCAAACGAACCATCCCGGAATTTGCCTGAAGCAATTTAGGGAAATTACAGAAAACCTAAATCAGGATGGCCGGACGCGGGTTTAAACTGTCGTCCTCGCGAAAGCGAGTCCAGTGTGCTAACCACTGCGCCACTTCGCTCGGTCGGTAGCTCTCAAATGGCTGTTAGTCACAAGGTATTTCTGAGTGTTGTGTTTTTACTTCAGTATCCAGAAATCAGTCAACTTGTAGAGATAACATGTCAGCAATAAATGATCTTCTAGCTGGCGAAACTAAGATGTCTTTTTTGCACACTCTGCCCAAGAACAGTATAATTTATTCCCTATTCTCACACGACAAAAAAAGACGTATACACGTTATCTGCGGTACTGTATTCGTTATGTTTTGTTTGTCTGCTAGCAGATGGGATTGCAACTCATAACTCGACACTGCTAAATTTTAGATAATACGTCCCTGCCGGACGATGTCACTTTCAAGTAAGCCGAGCGTGTCGCTAGTTTCTCCTGTCTCCTGTCGCGTTAAGATGTTCCATCCGGCGTATTTTCTATACGTATTGGCAGATGGTGCTACAATCTCTGGTATGAGGCCATAAATGCCATTTAACGCTTGTAGACGGAGCATACCACACCCAGGCGTCGAGCCGAGATGAGACTAGGGTATCATGGATGTTACGAACCTCCACCCACTCCACAAACACACATCAGAAGAAGTATGCTTCGTCACTACTAAATAGCGAATCTATTCCACTCTAGGGCACTCCTTACAGTCCAATATCTGATTTCGGGATCTCTGTTTGATCTTACTAATCTAGGTGGAATCTTTGCGTGTTTCCAGACCTTGTCGAAGTATATATTCTCCACTTGTGATTTTTGAGCAATGTATCCGCTGTTACTAACTGAAATTTATTACAGACCTCAACTGGTCTTTCTCCTCTGTTATTCCTCCTATCGACAGCAAATTCTCCCGTAACTCTGTCGTCCGTTCCTGCCATTAGTACTGTGTTCCAGTAACTCATTATTATTAGATTTCACCTCCCTTTACATGCCAGTTTCCAAGTTCAATATCGTCAAACACTTTGTACATACCCTCGTCTTCTTGTGACGTCGGCATTTATACCTGAACTATTGCTTTGGTGTTGGCTGGCTGTCGATTCTGATGAGAATAATCTTATCACTGAGCTGTTCACAGTAACTTATTCTCCGTCATATTTTCCTATTTATGACGAATCATACTCCCGTTACAGAATTTCTGTTGCTGTTGGTATTGTTCTGTATTCATCTGTCCAGAAACCCTTATCTCCTCTCCATTTCACTTAGCTGACCCCCACCATACCTAGATTGAGCCTTTGCATTTCCCTTTTTAGTTCTCAAGCTTCCTTATCACATTCGGACTTCTGACATACCAGACTCCGAGTATTGGTATATTATCCTTTCATCGATTATTCAGGTTTTCCTCATGGTCATCTCTATATCTACATCTACATTTATACTCCGCAAGTCACCCAACGATGTGTGGCGGAGGGCACTTTACGTGCCACTGTCATTACCTCCCTTTCCTGTTCCAGTCGCGTATGGTTCGCGGGAAGAACGACTGCCGGAAAGCCTCCGTACGCGCTCGAATCTCTCTGATTTTACATTCGTGATCTCCTCGGGAGGTGTAAGAAGGGGGAAGCAATATATTCGATACCTCATCCAGAAACGCACCCTCTCGAAACCTGGACAGCAAGCTACACCGCGATGCAGAGCGCCTCTTTTGCAGAGTCTTCCACTTGAGTTTGCTAAACATCTCCGTAACGCCATCACGCTTACCAAATAACCCTGTGACGAAACGCGCCGCTCTTCTTTGGATCTTCTCTAATCCTCTGTCAACCCGACCTGGTACGGATCCCACACTGATGAGCAATACTCAAGTATAGGTCGAACGAGTGTTTTGTAAGCCACCTCCTTTGTTGATGGACTACATTTTCTAAGGACTCTCTCAATGAATCTCAACCTGGCACCCGCCTTACCAACAATTAATTTTATATGATCATTCCATTTCAAATCGTTCCGCACGCATACTTCCAGATATTTTACAGAAGTAACTGCTACCATTGTTTGTTCCGCTGTCATATAATCATACAATAAAGGATCCTTCTTTCTATGTACTCGCAATACATTACATTTGTCTATGTTAAGGGTCAGTTGCCACTCCCTGCACCAAGTGCCTATCCGCTGCAGATCTTCCTGCATTTCGCTGCAATTTTCTAATGCTGCAACTTCTCTGTATACTACAGCATCATCCGCCATGGCAGTCCCCTCCCACAGTTCCGAATGGGGGACTGATGTGGAATCTTTTGCCAATGGACAGATCATTATAACGCATTTTTTTATTACGTGCCCCATTTGCTGTGGATGTACAGTAAGCGTCTTAAATGCAGGAGTTTTCATTGCCTTCTGCATCCTCATGTCGTTGGTCGCTGCTGATTTTTCAGATTTCCGAGGCCAGTTTTCCGCCCCAAGGGCAAGAAGGTGTCCCCAGCCTCGATCCGCTCCTTCGCCCTCTTTGACAAGGCCGTTGGCAGAACGAGGGGATTCCTTACACTGGAAGTATTCCGCCCCCATTACTGATGATTTTTTTCAGAATATAAATAGTGGCTAGGATCGAACCCTAGACCCAGGGAACTTTAAGCACTACTTAAAGCCTCAACCCATAGATTTCCTATAATGGGAAAAACCCAGTCAGACTGGCTTCCCGAACGTAGACGGAAACGACTGAAAGGAAAAAGAAACAGCGTTCCCCTAATTTACACTCTCACATAGCCGTAGTCTTCCGACCTCTTCCAGTCATAGCGCTAAGTGGAATACTGATAATGGTGAGGATACACTTTTAGTTTATGCAGCGTAAAAGTAAATTAAGTACATGATACATTTTGCTCTCAAATTTTTGAACGGGTGGTTTTCAATCGCAAATTGCAATTGAATTCCAATTTAATGGATTTTATGATAGAGCGGTGTGCTGTACTAAGTACTGATGTAAACAAAATACTACAATTTTTTCCCCTTTAAGGGCCATTAGATTCCACCCCAAGTGGAAGTCTTTTTTTCCACCCCAAAAACGTTTCATTCTTCCTCTGGCTGCCTGCTTCCTCTTCCCTGCCCACCTACTGTTCTGTTTCTGCTCATCGCGGAAGCCCTTCAAGTTGTTGATCACTGACCTCTACTTCGAGCGGTTAGAGCTCTTTATAATGCCTTGTTGTTTATTCCAGTTCGACAGTTTCCTCTGTGAGTTACTAATGCTGATATGGTGTCCTACTCGTAAAAGTGGCCACACTACTCTTCATGAAAAATGCCCAAAGTGTTTGATCTAATTGCAGTTAGTTACTTCCGTATATCACGCATAATACCACAAATCAGACTGACTTCTAAATAGTTTTATATACGAAGCTATCATACAGCAATCTATCCCTTTGAGATGATTTTGAATTAATGAATGTATATTACTTAAAGCCGTCTCTGTTCTGTTATATTTTGTATGAAACGAAAATCATATTGAATACAGTCCATACCAGCCGCTTGGTATTATTTCAGATACTAGGACATCAAGATTCTTAGAAAATCTCTCCGAAAATCAAAAAGACAAACACTGGATATTGTTGAGATGGCACTGGCTACTTTAACCCCCCCTCCCCCCCCAGGTAAGGAAACTGGTCACTTCGTAAGCCTTCAGAAAAATTAATATAGTTCCTATATATTATTTTTTCTTTCGCTTAAAAACATTTGGCGTGATACCTTATACGGTCGCAGGTTCGAATCCTGCCTCGGGCATGGATGTGTGTGATGTCCTTAGGTTAGTTAGGTTTAAGTAGTTCTAAGTTATAGGGGACTGATGACCTCAGAAGTCCCATATTGCTCAGAGCCATTTGAACCATTTTTTTGATACCTTAAATATGTATGTTCAAAATGTGTAAGCGGCAAGTTTCTACCAATAACCATGGTATGGTGAAAAATGCAATTTCCCTTATAGCGTCCACTTTACACCACCTTCCCCCATATAAAGAAAAAAACATACTACTGGAAATAGAGAAGTGACAGAATATTAATGACAGTCTCTGCATATAACGCTAGAAAACGTAAGTAGAGAAGCAGTAACAGCATACTTGATAGGTTAGAAGAGCTCGGTAACTTTGAACGTGGACTAAACATTGGATGTCACCTGACTTACCCGCGCCGTCCAAGGCGCCTTCGCCTTGACACTGTTCGCGCGGCTCCCGCTCCCCCCCCCCCCCCCTCCCCCCTTCCTCCCACGGAAGTTCGAGCCCTCCCTCGGGCATGGATGTGTCGATTGTCCTTAACGTAAGCTAGTTTAAGTTAGATTAAGTAGTGTGTAAGCCTAGGGACCGATGACCTCAGCAGTTTGGTCCCACAGGAACTTACCACCAGCATAAGAGAAATTTCAACCCTTCTAAAGCTCCGCAAGTCAAGTGGAAATGAGAAAGGAAAACCATAGCTAAAGCAAGGCCTCATGTACTGACGGACAGGCACCGTCGAGCATTGCGGACGGAGCCTATTGAAAATCGCGTGAAATCAGCGGAAAGAATCACTCGTGAGTTCCAAAGTGCTATTAGCAGTCCAGCTAGCACAATGGATATTCGATCGGCTTCTCATAAGCCACACACACATTTCTGTAGTCAGTACTAAGCGGCGCTTGAGACGGTGTAAAGAGCGACGCCACTGGACAGTGGATGACTGGAAACGAGTGATTTGGAGTGACGAATCACGCTGTAACCTTTAACTATACGATGGAAGGGTTTGGGTGTGCCTAAAGCTTGGAGAACGTTACTCGTTGTCACATGTAAAGCCAGCAGTGAAGTACTCCCTTATTGCGCTTAAGAAGACGCTAAATGTGGAAGAATACGAACACATTTTACAGTATTGTGTACAACGTACAGTATAGAAACTGATCTGACACGATGACTGTTTCTGTTAGCATGACAATGCACATGGTCATAAAGCTACATCTATGAAGCAATGGTTTGTGGACAATAACACTCCTGTAATGGACTGGCCTGCCCAGAGTCCCGACCTGAGTCCAGTAGGTCACCTTTAGAATGAGTTAGAACGTCGACTTCGCTCCAGACTCTAGTGTCCAACATTACTGCATTCTCTACTTTTGGCTCTTGAGGAAGAATGGGCTGCCATTCCTTCACAGAGAGACGTCTTATTCAAAGAGTTGCCAGCAGAGTTCAGGCTGCCACAAAGACGAAGGGTGGACACACACCATATTATCTGTTAATAGGTGCCCCAATACGTTTGATCAGGTAGTGTATAGTTGGCTTGATAATAGCTATCTGAGAAAAATGGCGAGTAAGATGAATCTTACGACAAATCAATAAGAGTCCCTGTCTGGCACATAATTCTTATATGGCCTGCAGTATCAGTACAACGCACATACAGGTTCATGCTGCGTAAAAACCGTTCACCCACAGTGCATTCTTCCCGTGAGATCAAAATAATACATTCTTGTGTAAGTCTCTTTCTCGTGTAGCAAATCAGAGTTATTCTTACTTCAATTTTTTTAGCTGTTATAGAATAGCATCGTGTTAGTAGTAGCCAGAAATGATGAGATCTTCTAATCACTGGAAGCTAGATGGATTGTTTCTGGGAAGATTTCTACATCTGCATTATTATTGACAACCTGCATGCACAGTGCAGCTTTTACACAGTTTTACGGGCCGATTGCACAAAATTTCAGGGCTGATGGCGAAGGGAAACTGTATCAATCTATGATCGGGAACCCCCTCCCAGAAACAATTGACTCGAAAGGTATAAGCAAAAACTGAGACATTTTCAGTTTTATCTTTGTTCTACTCATGATGATAAAAATGTCAGTAGACACATTTTTATAATAATTTTATTCGTACGCACAAGTTGCTACATTCATAGCGCTTCAAAGTTGTATCCCACAGCTCCCATGCAGGCTTGACAAAATAGGACAAAGTTCTGTCGTATCCGTTCGAACAACCGCGGTGAGTTGCAACAATGCCACTGTTAGTGAATATTCATGCCGCGCGATTCTCTGTAGTCTCATCATGTCTTTCTCACACAAAACAGTTCATTTCACCCACTCGAAGAAATCAAGTCAGATTACCTGAACATTAATGTGGGGACAGTGTAACGTGGAAGTCAGTCGCGAGTACAAACATGCGAGAGCTCCGATCGCCCGAACGGGGAAGGGGCAGCGGTGCGAGGGAACAAGCCCCTCCTCCCGCCTACGTACGTGTTCCGTGCTCCTGCAAAACAGAAGTGACACATTGTCCCACAGACCACCGATCCCTTCTGGTGTTGTGAACACCATGATGGACCAGGATTAGTCTGTTCACTCATTTCAAAATAAGAAATGAAAACAAATAGCGACAGCGACGCACCAGTCACGGATCCATGGTTAGGTTTTGGGGGAAGAGGAAGGATCAAAGTATCTTACATACTCTCCCCCCCCCCCCCCCTTGTCTGATCCAATGAATAGTTTAGTCTCACTCATACTCAAGTGAAGTACCACAGCTGTCTAGGATTTAATAATAGCAACAAATATGTGAAACTTTTATTAGAATAATATTTTGTTTACGTTAATGCAATAAATCGCTTTAGCATAACTTACAAGAATTGTTGTTTTTTAATTGAATTGTGTTTTATTCATTTCATGACGTACATTTGCAATCCATTTGTTTTACGTACAGGAGACATGTCAAATATTTATAAAACATTTACAATGATTTTTACATAAATACATAATAGCACTATAATAAATAATAACACTATAAGGATATTTCTTGGAATGTGTAACACATTGTATCCAGCTCAAATTTACAGTTTGTCCTACATGAATTCATCCACTGAGTAATAACATTTCAGTGTCAGTGCCTCATATAACTTTCTTTTAAGTGGACCTAAATTCACCTACGTTAACTCATTCCCTTTTAATTTATTACAAATTTTCATTTCCATGTATTGAGGTCCCTGGGCATACAGTCTGACGCGGTGAGTGGGGAGCATAAAATTTTCTTTGTTTCTAGTATCGTGTGAATGGACAAAATGGTTTCTCTCAAATAATTCATGTCTGGTGTACAAAAATATAATAATCTCATATATGTATAAGGATGACAGAGTTAATATTTTAAGTTTTCTAAATAATGGTCGACATGGTTCTTTGTGATTTGCAGTGCACATATTTCGAATGATTTTTTTCTGTATTTTTAGTATCCGCACTATGTTTGTCCCTCAAAAAACAATACCATACCTAATAATGGATTCGAAGTAGCTTGTATATGCTACTTTTCGTGTCTTCATGTCACTTGCAGTTGATAATATTTGCATTGCAAATGCAAAGCTGCTCAGTTTGTTTGCCAGATATTCAATGTGTGCCTGCCAGCTCAAATTTTTATCTACATTTAAACCTAAGAATTTGACAGAGTCAACTTCTTCTATACTTTGGTTGATGTGTACAACCTTAATCTGCTCACATTTTGACTGTTTGGTTTCGAACTGCATCACATGAATCTTAGATATGTTTACATTCAACCCATTTAGCTGAAATCAAGTTTCTGATGTACTGAGGGTACTGATCACAGATTTGGGAATTTTTTCCGAATCCTGATCTTCGCCGCACGGTCAGAGGCGTCTTGTCACGGTCCGGGCGGCTTCCACCGTCGAAGGTTCGAGTCCTCCCTTGGGCATGGGTGTGTGTGTTGTCCTTAGCGTAAGTTAGTTTAAGTTACATAAAGTAGTGCGTAAGCTTAGGGACCGATGACCTCAGCAGTTTGGTCCCATAAGACCTTACCACAAATTTCCAAAATTTTCCTGATCTTCAACTAAGACAGAAGTATCATCAGCGAATGGAGCTGATGGGGAGCTGATAGTTAATGGTAAGTCATTAACATAAAACAGAAATAGGACTACGCCTAATATGGAGCCTTGTGGAACACCCTGAGATAATTTTTTTCGTCAGTAAAACAATACGCGCCATTTGAAGATTTGCTAACTCTTTGATTTCTGTTCGATAAGTAGGATTTAAGCCATTGTAGGGCACTGCCGCTAATACCATACTTTCCAAGTTTGTAAATAAGCAACGCATGGTTTACTGAATCAAACGCCTTTGTGAGGTCGCAGAAAATTCCTGCCACCTTATTTCTCTTGTCTAATGATGTACTTATTTTCTCAATGAAACTGTTTACTGCGTCTATGATGTTTTTCCCCTGCTGCAAAGCAAAATTGATTGTTTCGAATAACAGAATATTTTGCAATGAATATTTGGATTTGTGCAACAGCAAGTTTTTCGGATATTTTAAATAGGTCTGAGAGAATCGAGATAGGACAATAATTTCCCATTATCTCTCTTGATCCCTTCTTGAAGAGTGGTTTGACTTCAGCATATTTCAGTACCCATGGTAAACAGCCCTCTTCAAAACATTGATTTATTATTTGAGCTAGTGGGTTTGCAATTTTGTTGTGTACCACTTTAATAACTTTGGTGGGTATTCCATCCCAATCTGCAGATTTTTTGTTTCCTAATGTTAGGATAGCATTTTCTACATCCTCCACAGAAACTTTTAAGAATTTTGTAAAGTTTTCAGAGTTTTCACATAGGCCAAAGGAATTTACTTTGTCATCATAATCTGTTACATCTGCATCAGACTTTGCTACATTTAAAAAGACATCATTAAAGTAGTCTGGTATTTGAGTTGGATTTACAATAGTATTTCCTTCAATGTCAATTTTTGAAATTTCTTGGCTACAGGCTTTAACATCTAACTCAGATTTAATGACTGATCACATAGTCTTTGTCTAATTTTTATGATTTAAAATTAGCATTTTATTTGCCAGTTGTTTTGCTGCCCTGACAACTCTTTTAAATATGGTTAGTCTAACATATTTAATGAAATCAATATCTTTATTATATTTTAGTTCTCTGTGCTGTTGCCTTTTCCTTATGTGGTTTATTTTTATGCCCTGGGTAATTCACTTTACTTTATTTCTTATTTTATTGCTGCAGAGTCTAGGTGGAAATGTTTCATTAAAGACACGAAGAAAACTATTTAGGAATTTCTCAAAGTTTTACTCACTTGAGTTACAATGATCTAAAGGCCATGTTTTCTCTTTTAGCTTCTCACTAAATGTTAGTAAGTTTTCTTTGCTTAAGTTCCTGCTCACATGGGTTCTCATACGTGAAGTGTTCCTGTCTGTCTGTGGCAGCTCAATGAACAATTTACAATGCATACTTAGATCTACACAAAATTTATACACATCTTCATATACATAATTAGTTAGAACTTTGTCAATACATGTTGCTGATTGCCCATTCTCTCTGGTAGATTCAAAGAAATTCAATTTGAAACCCTATTTCTTTACCAAGTCAGTGAATCTTGAAGCGTGATATCAATATTAAAATCAGCAGCTATTACAATTTTTTCTTTTTTCCTCTACAAAGGTCTTCTAGCATAATTTGAAGCCGAGATAAGAATAGTTCTATTGTTGACGTCCCTGGAATTCTGTATATTGAGATTATTATAACATTTGCTAGTGAGTCCACTATTTCTACACAACAACTGTCAAACACACATTCTTCATTGAAATAATTAAAACAGTTTCTGGTCTCATGATTTATATCACTATGTAGAAGTATATATGAGACTCCACGTGACTCGTTTCTTCTGCAAAAGCTACTTGCTAATCTGAAATTCCCTATTTTGTCTTGAATTTTAATTGTGTCCTCAGTAAACCAATAGTCATTTAAACAGATACTCTAATATTTGCACATTCTGACAAAATGATTTCCAATTCATCTACTTTGGAGCTTTTATTGTTAGAAGCATCAGTGTTTAAATCATTTATATTCCAGTGGATAACATACCTACTTTGATATTAGTTATGGACTTAAGTACATTTCTTGCCAGATAATGGTTTGGTTTGGTTTTGTCTTTCTTAATGCTAACACAAGTGTTTTCACCCCCTTCACTACTTTTCAGTTTCCCTTATTTTCTGTACTACTTTCTAAAGGCAAGTCGTCGTTTAACGTTGCTCCCAAAAATCTGAATCTGAAAATGTACTTACCTCTCTATTTCAAATTTTTACACGATTTGGAAGAACGTAGGCTATTTATATTTTTTAATATATGAATATATATGTAATATGTAAAAGGGAAACGTTGCCACCAAAAATCTCGAAAAGTTGTTGATCGATTTACTTAAGATTTTTGCATATTTCTCTAACGAACATTCAGACAGACATGGGTTATATAAACTCTATGAGTGGAGGGGGAGGGGGGGGGGGGACGGACCACGAAGGCATTACTCGAATGGGACGGAAATCGGTAGTTGTGGTGTATATGCACAAACAAACAAACGGAGGATTACGATTTCAGAAGAATTGGATGATTTGCTCAAGAAAAAGAACTTCACAAATTGAGCAAGTCAGTAATGTGTTGGTCCACCTCTGGCCCTTATGGAAGCAGTTATTCATCTTGACATTGATTGAAACAGTTGTTGGATGTCCTCCTGAGGGATATCGTGCCAAATGCTGCCACACTGGCGCTTTAGTCGTCAGAATCCCGAGATGGTTGGATAATGCACCAAACGTCCTCAGTTGGGGAGAGAACTGATGAACTTGCCGGCCAAGGTGGGATTTGACAACCACAAAGACAAGCAGTAGAAACTTTCGCCGTGTGCGGGCGGGTATTATCTTGCTGAAATGTAAGTCCAGGACGGCTTGCCATAAAGGGCAACAAAACGGGGAATAGAATATCGTCGACTTACTGCTGTGCTGCAATGGTGCCGCGGATGACAACCAAAGAGGTCTTGCTATGAGAAGAAATTCCACCGCAGACAATCACTCCTGGTTGTCCGGCTGTATGGCGGACAACAGTCGGGTTGGTATCCCACCGCTGTCCGGGGCGTCTACGAAGACGTCTTCGCTGGTGATCGGGACTCAGTTCGAAGCGTGACTCATCACTGAAGTCAGTTGTACCCCAATCAATGAGATTCCAGGCCGAAGACGTGTCTGGAGTCGCCTCGGACAGCAGTGGGATACCAGTCTATCATTCGCCGCACTGTCCGACAACCAGCAGCGACGGTCAGGGGTGCTATTTCTTTTCATAGCAGACCCTTTTTCGTTGCTCAATTTGAGAAGCTCTTTCTCTTGAATAAACCAATCAGTTTTTTTGAAATCGTATCCTTCATTTATCTGTTCTCGTACATGACATCTACCGATTTCCGTCCCATTCGAATAATTCCTTGGTGGTGCGTCGTTTTTTGTCTTAAAGTGTATTTTTAATATATATAATACATAAAAAATATATAAAGGGAAGACATACTTACCAAAAATATCGAAAACTTGTTTACAGAATTACTTCAGATTATTAGACAATACTCTAATGAACACTGGGACGGCCGTGACTAAATATATTTTTTAATATGTAGCAAAGAAAAACGGAGTACACAATGAATTTGGTAATGGCCTCCGCGAAGTTGCTTGCTTGGGTTGACACTATCGTGAACATCGTAGTTCAAGCAAGGTGAGGAACAAGTCATGAATTTTTAATTCTGATTTATCGATGAAAGGCGATGTCTCTTCTCTATACGGATATCTTACTTGCTGAAAATCCTGACGTGCTAGATGATAGTTGATTTCCACGTAGAACAGTATGTGTTGTATACATTGCGCTTCTTCGGCATAGAACAATGAAAACAAAGGAACGCGCTGTCTGTGCTAATAAAGCGTAAGCTCTAAATAACCATTATGCTGTATCACTGGTGTTCTTACCGTTGAAAAAAGAAAAAAGATGTTATAAAATCACTGAAAAATTTGACTAGCGTTTCATCTTCCAATCCTTAAGCCTAACTATCATTTTTACTAGCGCCAAAGGCGTGTAGTTGTTGCTGACGTTGGGGTAAGCTGTTCGTTGTGACAAGAATGAATGATGGCAGAGGTTTAGTCACATTAAATTAAGGCATAAGTATTGTAGAAAAAGTTATCACGAAAAATTAAAAACCGTCCTTAATATTAAATCAGATTGTTCAAATGGATCTGAGCACTATGGGACTTAACTTCTGAGGTCATCAGTCCCCTAGAACTTAGAACTACTTAAACCTAACTAACCTAAGGACATCATTCACATCCATGCCCGAGGCAGGATTCGAACCTGCGCGGTTCCAGACTGAAGTGCCTAGAACCGCTCGGCCACACCGGCCGGCAATATTGAATCAGTTCTGACTATCGCAGTAACATCCCGTTGGGCATTAAGCTAGTGCGTTCTGTAAATCTAGACAGGAACGACTTGCACAAGGCCTCTTTAGAGCAGCGAAACGGTTTTTGTCACCCTGAAGAATACTGCTGCAAGTCGATCGAAACGTCGGCGTTTATCCTTTACTTCCTGTATAGTTGTACAGAATGGAGATGCCTAATGCCCAGACAAACGCCGTCCGAACAGGCCTTGAAGGCCCAAAAAATACCTACCGGCCACCGTGTCATCCTCAGCTCTTAGGCGTCATCGGATGCGGATACGGAGGGGCATCTGGTCAGCACACCGCTCTCCCGGGTTCTCAGTTTTCGTGATCGGCTGATGCCCAAAAATATTTTGATCAGATTGGCAATGATCGCGGAAGCTTACACACTCATTTGAAATTCGTGCAGCTTCGTAACTTAGACCTCTCACCGCCCTGACCGTGTTTCACATTCTAATATTTCATTCATGTAACCCCTTCCGTCGTCCCCGTTGTTTCATTTTTTTGTAGCGTATTTGTATGTAAAATTCATTCGTTTTTATTATTGAGTGATTATGCAGTCGACATTTTAATATTGTAGAGGTACTCTTACGGTGAAAAAGTCAATTAGTCATAAGGACAGGAGTGACAAACCCGATAAGTTCTTGAAATGCTTTGAACTGTTTTTAATCTTTTCTTGGTGGAAAATTACATTCTTGCTGGATCTGTTATACACAATACACATGTCTACTTACAGAGCTGGGGTGTAATTGGACCTAAATTTCGTCTTTTTGCGGATCAAGCCAGCGAGGTGACTATGGGTTCGTCCGTGGGAAGAATCCCGTCCGGTATTCCGTGATTCTCCCAAATAACTCACGGTAAATGCTGTGGTGGTTCCTTTGAATAGTGCGTCGCAGGTTTCTATCTCTAGCCGCGCTTGTGCTCAATCTGTTCACGGGACGTTAAACCCATAGCTTCCTCCCTCAATGAACACTGGCTGACAGCGAAGTTTTCCAATGAATTCTTCAAATCGATTTAATTCGTTAGTCAGATAAAATCAAAGTTATCTTTGTGAATTTATTACATTTCTAAATACAGAGACAGGAAACTTGTCACTGTATACTTTGTACCTGGAAGAAGCAAAGAGAAACGCAAACTGAAAATGGTGTATGGGGCCACTGTTTCCTTCATTTCTATGAACATGTCAAATATACCGTCGTAAAGATCTTTCCTTAAAAGCGCACGTTCATGTGTCTCTCTACATTTCCATTTAGCATGACTGTCTTCAGAACTGTAAAATGTTCGCTGTTCTTTCGTAGTCTAGTGTTGCTTTCTTCGTTTATTGAACTTCCTTTGTACAAAACATTTAGTAATACACGTGCAGACAAGGAGGTGGCTCAGTTCTAGTCCGAAAAGTCTTCCGGGAAAACGGGTACAGCCACGGACATGTGTCACAGGCCATATCTGGTGTGACACGCAAGAAACACACCAACAGAGAAGAGAACGCCACCGAAGAAGAAAGCAAGAAACTTGTATGTTTGCATTTCTGTGGTACAGTGTCGGGAAAGATTAGCCGGCTCCTGAAGAGATATAACATTTCATCGGTGTTCAGGCCCCCAGCAAAAATTCGACAGCTCATGAGGCCTGTGAAGGACGATCTAGGGCTTAGAACGCCAGGAGTGTACAAGATACCATGTCTGTGTGTGGCTGTTACTACGTAGGCCAAACAGTACGCACTGTGGAGCACGCCGGACGGAACACGAGAGGTGCTTACGCCTACGTTATCCAGAAAATTCAGCCGTGGCAGAACACGTCTCAGAAAATGGACACCGAATTCTATTCGACGAAACATCTGAAGTTATGAGGACGAAGGGATTTTGGGATAGCGTCATAAAAAAAGCTATTGGAATAAAAACCTCTGAAAACACCATCAACAAGGACGGCGGTTTGCAGCTCAGCACAGCCTGGAACCCGGTCATCGTGAGGTTAATACGGGCGCGACGGACGCGGTATGAAAACATTACCATATATGGCGAGGAAGAGAGCACTAGTGACGTCACAGCGAGCAGTCGGCTACATAACGACGCGGCCGCGGCAACACAGCAGTCATTCTTACCACTTGACAATGACTGAGGAGAGCTCGGTCGAAAGCTCGTGGGATTTTAACCACTTGACGCGGCTGGAAGCCCGAGAAAATTTTACTAAGTCTCAGGTGTATCGCAATAACCCTCATAATCCTCAAGAAATGCAGCAAAACATTTCAGATGAGACTGCAGCAATTCCAGCAGTCCAGCTTCGAACCGCCTTCGGCAACTTGCTGACCAGGTTCAAATGGCTCTGAGCACTATGGGACTTAACATCTGAGGTCATCAGTTCCCTAGAACTTAGAACTACTTAAACCTAATTAACCTAAGGACATCACACACATCCATGCCCGAGACAGGATTCGAGCCTGCGACCGTAGCGTTCGCGCGGTTCGAGACTGAAGCGCCTAGAACCGCTCGGCCACATCAGCCGGCTGCTGACCAGGGCCCAGAAAGAAATGAATGGTGGTCACTATCAATATCTGCTATAGTCAAGTTAGTACTATTTCCTTTCCTCTGCTGTGGAACTATGTTCTCCGGGCCACTTTTATTTGCCCCGCCCTGTAGCGGCAGTGTCACCCAACAGGCTAGAGAGCATCATAACGCAATTTTTCATCAGTTGGTGGAGGAAAGAGTGTGCGCAAATATCGGAGTTCTCGGCTACTGGAGGAAGGGCTATTCTGCAGACGACATGTTTTCGCTGGGATTTTTGCAGATATTTGGACGACTCTGTAGAGGCGTATTTTGTATCACTGTGCTACTAATGAAGTGTCGTTGGTTGGAGGCACCGGACTTTCATTGTGATGTCACATAATCTAGTACTGTAGTGTGGTATTTCTTATACAATATCTTTGGTTAGAAATGGGTGGTGCTTATAGCATTTTCTACGACGTCTCAACATGATGTCACTGTTTCTGTCAATGTGTTCCTTTCTAACACTATGACGTCACATACTAGTAATGGAGTGGTGGCTTTGCAATCATACATAAATCGGGGCAATGATGAAGTGATGTCGTGAAGTGACGCGATGCAATGACGACACATGTCTCTCGGAATTGCGTACAATTGTAGAAAAATAAGAATAATCATATATCTGTCTGAGTGTGGCGTCTGCTGGTGCCTCAGAATATCAATTTTCTATTAAAAATGGACGTTGTTTGATGTAATTTGTTATTAACAAAGAGTCTAGAACCTATCCCTATCGTGAACAGCCCCATACAATCCCAGTTATAAAAGATGGAGTTGGGTTGGTGTGCTTCAATATAAGGGTATCTAATTAGGTCACATACTACATTGGAATTGCCTGAGAGCATCATGACGTCGACACGACGTTGGGAACAGTCTTTCATAACTGGGCGTAAAATTGTGGGAAA
Source organism: Schistocerca americana (assembly GCF_021461395.2). Lineage (NCBI taxonomy): Eukaryota > Metazoa > Arthropoda > Insecta > Orthoptera > Acrididae > Schistocerca > Schistocerca americana. Next base: position 329,282,261 of record NC_060130.1, on the reverse strand, counting down.
ATCCTGTAAAAATGCGTAAAATTGAGGAAAACGTTGGAAAATACGTAAAAATGAGAGTATATTTGTATCAGGCTGGGTGTGGTGCCACGAAATATTGTTATTAACAAATAGACCTAGGGTGACGTAATTTGTTGTTGGCATGTAGACATAGCCTGCTCCAGAGTACACCCAATTATAAAACTCGGAAAACTACGAAAAATATGTAAAAATTTGTATACTTACATATCTACCTGGTGCTTCGTAATATTGGTATTAACAAATAGAATTCAGATGGCATAATTTGTTATTAACAAATAGACCTCGAGTGACGTAATTTTTTATGAACAAATAGACACATCCTAAACCTCTTCCGAAGGTATCCAGCTCCAGAGTGCCTCCAGTTATAAAATACGAAAAGTGTGGAATTATGAGAGTACTTATATATCTGGGTGGATGTGGTCTTTGCTGTTGTCATGTAATATTGTTATTAACACACAGACGTATCCTCTCCCTGTGCTGTCCAGACCTATAGTAACCCCTCCCCTATAAATGTCCCAGTTATAAAAGCTGAAGGTGTGGAGGAGATGCATGATCGTCATTGGTCTAGTGGAGTGGGAGGAGAAGATGGGGAGGAGGGGAGGGTCTGGTGATTCCCCTGGGTGACTGCGATCACTTCCTGGTAGCTGTCTGGGAGAGAGGGAGTGGGGGCTGAGTCTGGATGTGTAACACGATACCAGATATGATACGAAAGATATCTTGTTTCGTATGCCCACTGGTATCCTACTTACAGACCATATTGGCCATCTTGGACCATACTGGCGCATTAGTTGAACTGTGCCCCGTCACCCATCTACTGCAGTCTCCAATACTGGGCAAGGTAAAGTAGATCAAGGATGAAATTTGAGCCCAATTACCTGGGGACTTTATCATAAAGTCTAAATTTCAGATACATTTCTACTAACCAGAGCAATATTTCTAACTGAAACCAGGGTCGGTTCGTAACTGCAATCACAGTTTTCTCGCAAACGGCTTGTTTGCGGACTCATGTTTACTGGAACGTTTTTGCTTGTGTATCATATGCTTGCACATACGAGTCAGTCATCGCTATTAATTTTGACCCACCCTGTATATTCAGCAACAAAATTTTTGCTATAATGCTTATAAATGAATGAATGAATAAATAAATAATAAAACTCGTGTGGCACACAGCTTGGTGGAAATATTCTCATCTGGCGCATTTCAGTGACGCGTCATTTAGTTTAAAGTAGTGCAGTCGCCTGGAATCTAACGCAGGTCCGCCTCGTGAAAAGCTCGAATACTACCACTGAACTATGGAGGGTGATTATTACATCAGCGACACGAGTCAGATGCTTGCTATTGGGTGTTATTAACCTCAATGTATCTTGAGTAGTAAATTGCAACTGCTCATCACAACAAAATCCGAGCACTTCGCCAGTGCTGAGGAATAAACTGTTTGCGGACAGAATGACGGGCCCTAGCCAGCTTTAGCACCTCCCTCCTCTTCCCCATTGCAGGGCCGAGAATGACATCCCCACAATCTGGCTGCGACATATGAGTTCGGATGCAGTGTGTAATTGGTCTCCTAGGGCGCTCTTGTTCCATACTGACACATTATTCTGTGTCCGTCTGTCCAGCTCTTTTGTGAAATTAATCTGTGTTTTTACTGTATTCACAACAACAAGCGAACTGAAAAAAATATGTCTGTAAAAAGAAATCATCTGGCGCATGTTATCGAAAAAGAAGAGAACAGGAAAGGAAAGAAAATGAAGACCAAGATAAGAACAAGGAAGCTTTTTTACGTCGCTTTTTACAAGCAGTGGAAAATCTCGTAAACATATTATTTCTCCTAATAGAAATTCCGCGAGCTTAGACGGTGACCTCGCTACAGCTACAACTGACCCTTCATGAGTTGAACCATTGCTGGTGCAGGTAAGAGGTTTTTTTTGTGTAGGCCTACTAGCTGCCTAATTTAGTTTCTTGTTCAAAAAAAAAAAAAAAAACCTAATTTACTATGAGTGAGTGAATTTTATTATTGTAATTCTTTGTTATTGCAATCAGCACATCGATTTATAATCAAATAAGTAAAAATAATATGATATTTAATAATGAAAAAAAATGAAATGACGTGATCGTATGGCATTGGTGGCCGGGAGGCCCCATGTGGGGAAGTTCGGCCGCCGTATTGCAAGCCCTTTTTAGTTGGCGCCATTTCGGCGACTTGCGAGCCAATGATGTTGAAGAACACACAACACCCAGTCATCACGAGGCAGAGAAAATCCCTGACCCCACCGGGAATCGAACCCGGGACCCCGTGCGACGGAAGCGAGAACTCTACCGCAAGACCACGAGTTGCAGACGATATTTAAAAATGATGAGTCTCGACAGTTTGGCTCGCACAAGAAAGGGTAAGGGAGGGGGGGGGGGGGGGCAAGAGCGGGAAATGATATTTTGCTTGTGTGGAAAAATGTTCTAGAACTAGCCCTGGTAGACAGGTGTAGGTAGCATAAGTATAGGGGTCTGTTAGGAAGTATCTACATTTCTGAATTTCTGCCTCATAAATCTGCTTCTTTCTAGCTTTGTACCTACTTCTACTTTGTATCTTGCGAGTGTATACTTACTTGCAGTTGAAAAGTTTTTTAGAGCAGTCATATCCTTTACAATTTCTTTACCATATGATAAAATGTAATCTCTGTCATTTCTAGACCCATTTGCTCCTCGCCAAGTATAATATGGTTACTAAATATTTGACAGCGACCATTATGCAGAGCCGGCGCGGTGGCCGTGCGGTTCTAGGCGCTACAGTCCGGAACCGCGGGACTGCTACGGTCGCAGGTTCGAATCCTGCCTCGGGCATGGATGTGTGTGATGTCCTTAGGTTAGTTAGGTTTAAGTAGTTCTAAGTTCTAGGGGACTGATGACCTAAGATGTTAAGTCCCATAGTGCTCAGAGCCATTTTTTTGAACCATTATGCATACTTTAAGATTTGCTAGTAAAAGAGTCCAGCTGTTGGGTTTGTTGCACTGTACATATTTCAAAATTTTTGGACAATTTGGCAATATTTTGACGAATAAATTACGACATCTGTAAATAAAGTCTCACAATATATCGAATGATATACACTTAAGAAGTAAGAACTGATAGTTACATAACGTGATCACGTAATTTATTAAGCTTTGTTTAGTGTATTAAGTGCAATGTTGTAGTCAGTTAGTGATATTTGCATATTTCAGGGTAATATAGTGTAGATGCACTGCAGTTAATTCCGGTTGTATTGGTGATGTGACTTAGAGCCATATAAATAATTAAATAAAAATCTGGGATACGGCTGCTCTTGGCCAAATGGCTACCTACGCCACGCTAATAAATGTACGTGTAGCTCCCGCAAATTATCACACGCCACGCCGTACCGGCTCCACATGTATCCGCCAGAGATGCTTGCGGCAATGTGACGATATTCCTCATGTTGGAAAGCGGAGGTACAAAAGGGTGGGGGGAGAAGGGTTGGGGGGGGGGGGTGGAGGGGGGTGATATAAATAAGCAGAATGAAAATTAAAGTGAAGGAAAGTAACTGTGATGCTTCCCCGCTTCTTCTCCTGGGTAAGTAACGCTTACTTATCACATCACGAACCACCTACGCCTCGTGCTACGCTACAGATCAGTCTGCTATCACACAGTAGGCAATGACGTTCGAGAACTTTTTGTGTGCACTCGCTAAGAAAGGTCGAGATATTATACTTTAGCCGCATGCCGCGATAGTTCTTTTAACTAATTCATGGGCTACTTGGTTACAATGCCCTCTCCAATGCGCACGGTATTTTGAGAACTTAAAAATAATTTTCATCGTCCACTAACACCGGAGAGTCAGTAAAGGTGTAGGTAAGATCACCGTGTAACGTTGAGAGTACGACTGCAAACAGTGCTGCGCAAACAAATCAAATGTTGTAGTACTTACATGGATGTCGAAGCGTTGTTCTTATGTAACCACCTTTGTATGTGCAATGTGGGAAATTAATCACCGACGTTCGTATCAAGGGATATTCTACATTGACATAAGATCACAACATATTCTGTGTGCGTTGTTCTGTAGCATATGTGGCCGGATATTGTTTCTGTCACCCCACCCACCTGCCGGGACGGAATTTGTGGGCCCCATTTGGCTACGTCCAGCGTTATCCCATGTCAAAGTGTGAGAACGTTTCCAAAGTGCTTGTGAATCGTGTAGCAGGGAGATGGATACCAGCCCGGTATTCACGAAGTTGGATGTGGGAGACCGCCTAAAAACCATATCCAGGCTGGCTGGCACACCGGTCGTCGTCACTAATCCACCGGGCGGTTCTATACAGGTCCGGTACATCTTCCCGAATCTCGAAAGTGGCGTGCTAACGCGCGCGGTGATCCGGGCAGGTTACACGAATTACTATATACATGCGGTATGATGTCTGCAGGATTCGACACTACGTACAGGATTGGCTGCAGGGTGCACATTTTATATCATTCTCATGTTCCCTCAGTTAACTCGCAGTGGCTCAGCAAGGAAAGATATGGTCTGGCAAGAACAGATTTACAATGTGTCCACTTATTCTTGAACGGTCTTGTGTGGGCGGGCATGAAGGCCGGTTGGTGTGTCAGGGGAGGGGAAGGGGGTGGAAGTTGGTGAGGCAAAAATGAGAAGCGAGCTCAGCCCCGTAGACACACTCGTAAGCAAAAGAAAGAGAGAGCACTCCTGTCGCTATGGCTAAAGCAATAGTTGATTACGTCCCGTGACTGGGATATCGTCAGTTATCATACAAATCGTCGACGTGGCAGTCGAGTCAAGGATAGGCAAGACGTGCGATATCAGCGCATTTGATCGCGGCGAGATGGTGAGCGCCTGACGCATCGAACACTCCGTCTTCGAGATAGTACAACCTGTGGGTTTTTCACGTGCTCTCGTGTCATAGCTGTACCGTAAGTACCTCGTTTTGGAGAGCACCACTGGTGCCATAGTCAACAGTCGTGAGGAATGATGTGTCAGTGATAGGAGACGAGCGCCGCGCGGTATTAGCCGAGCGGTCTCAGGCGCTGCAGTCATGGCCTGTGCGGCTGGTCCCGGCGGAGGTTCGAGTCCTCCCTCGGGCATGGGTGTGTGTGTTTGTCCTTAGGATAATTTAGGTTAAGTTGTGTGTAAGCTTAGGGACTGATGACCTTAGCAGTCAAGTCCCATAAGATATCACACACATTTGAACAGGAGACGAGCTATTACTCGGCAACAGCATGGAGGACTGGTATCTCATTTGCTTAGTCCACAGTGGTAACTCGACACTGAAACAACGATTTAAGGAAACCACCGAAAACCTAAATTTGAACCACTTTCCTGCAGAATGCGCATCGAGTGCTGACCATTGCGCCACCTCGTTCGGTCGACGATGCGGAACAGTGCGTTTGCCCGTACGCGTGCCAAACTTCGGTTCTATCGTCCAAATGCACAGATGCCTCAGACTGCAATGGAAACGTTGACAAAAAATGAGTAAGGAATATAACGGATTAACCGCTGCCGACGACGAGGTCATTAGGGACTGAGCACGAGCTCAGACAGGGTTTGGACGGGGACATTTCAAAGGAACAATCCCGGCGATTTGGGGTAATCACGGAAAACCAATATCTGGATACTCGGACGGACATTTGAACCAGTGTCCTTCCGCATACGAGTCCGGTGTCTTCTCAATGCGTCACATCGCATGGTGAGCTCAGGAGAGGGGTGTACAATTTCGGATTGGACAAGGATAGAGGAAGTAATCAATTCTGTCATTCGCCTTAAGTGTTTTAGGGAAAACAAGCGAAAACTAAACTCACGGTACACACGTCTATGCAAAGCACCTTCACCAATGAACGTTACATGCATATTCTGAATTCTTTTTATATTCATTGGTATTTACAGTGAGTTAGGTGATGTGGATTCGCACAGTCTGCAAAAAGTATATCACCATTGACAGTTACATGGCTTAGCCTGACGTATGAATGTGAACACGGAAATAAATGCAGAATGGTCGTAAATACAATTACTGCATCATTCGTATTAACCTGAGGAGAATTTCTTTTCAATTTAAGCCATTATTTAACAGCAAGTACTTACAATAAATTGGTTGTTAGTTATGCCATAATTACATACTTATGATTGTGTACTTGTGATTAAAATGTCAATGACTCATGCCCCAGTTTTAGCTATGTACAGTAAATGAAGGGGTCTAATATTGGTATTCAATCGGAAGCACGAAAACATAATAACAAAACTTTTGTTGCAGCTAGTTCGCAATTCCAAACCTAACTTATCAGTTACTCTCACTTACAGGAAATGCAAATCATCATAACGGACGTCGTGTCCGCGCTATTAGAATAAAAAGCGTTTTCTCTTTATAAGTCGGACACATGAGAAGTGTCGAAACAGCGGTCGAGGCACGGAACAAGCTGACATAAGTAACGCAATATTATGATCGCACTACATGCCTTCAGAAACCATGGAGGTCATTTTAAATGTCACTGAAGAGAAAACCACAACTTGCCACAATTTTGGAATGAATGATTTATCTCACCGTAACTAGTTTCGGATCAAGGCCCACTGTCACAAAGAAGAGACAATTTTTCGTACAAATTTAGAATTTTTGTCGTGTAATAGAATATTTATGATTTTGTGTTTTGTAAAATCTTTGACGTTATATGCAAGGTCTACACATTTTAATCACTTGAGGAAAATTTTTACTTCATACATTAGAACATAGAGGTCTGTGTAATTGATATGAAATAGAGAGAACCATGAACTTCGTTATGGAGAAGATGGTGGGCACATGTGTTTACGTATTTTATGTTTATATGTGACGACACGTCGGGAAAGTAATTTGGTTTGCTGTACCAAAGTTCAAGGTGATAGAGTCATGGAATCTTCTACATTTATGATGCCTATTACTGCAAAGATTTTTGCTCCTAAGCTACATAACGTCGAAAGCTATGAATTTAATTTTTAAAATTAGTGACATTGTCGAGTCATAATTTTTTGTTTGTTTTTGTTTTTGGAAGGTTACTATTTAGTTTTCCTTTTTCACTTACTAAGCTAACTAACGCAGAATACATGTTATATGTATCAATACAAAATTCTAGGAGTTGGTGAGGGTACATTTGGTTTCTTAAATCTTGTTGGTCATTCAAGGTGCGGTCTGGATTGAATGGGGCTGAATATTTCTAATTCTTGTAACAAATTTACCTGTACTCCTTTATCAGCAAAATGTAGTATTTATAAGTTTTAGGCAGTGGTATTCTTTGTGTGTGCATGCTGGACCGTGTCAGCAGCAAAAGTTGATTTATTTAAGTTGTTCTGGTGCTTTGGGCATTGCATCCTACCAGCTTGGTCAATATAAACTTTTGGTTTATAAATGTTGAATTAGTGGTGTGCTTCATTCTTTAAATTTAATATATGAATTAGTTTATTTTACATTTTATTAGTCAGGGAAAAACTAATCTTAATCTTTTTAGCAAGGAAGATGTTTGCAATCTGATCTTAGACCTTGTCAGTGAATGGCATACATATGCGGAGGGGGGACAAGGAGAGGTGGGGGAGGGGGGGAGGGTTGATGTGGTAAAATGTTGATTGTAGGAGTGGAGACTAGAAAGACAGAATTCTTGGCTGCTGCTTTGGCTAGTTGCGCAACCGTCGGTGCTCGACGGCTTGTGCTTTTCATATGTTTTCAATAGGCTCGTGAAACTTTGAACCTCGATTTCTCGGAAACACCTGAGAAGTAAATCGCACTATAGCACCATCTGACGCATTTAAGTATGTTCTGCAGTGTGCGAAAAATGAGCAAGATCGGCGATCCGTCGGGTGTATGCTTCCTGTGTTAGATAAAACATAGCAACCAACTTTAATTTTGTTTCTGAAACGATTTAGTCCGCCCTTACTTTTGTTACTATCACAGCAGTATTTAAATTTTATAGTTATCAATGCTATATGCATACAGAAATGACACTCTCTGTTAAGATCCGTCTGAAGCCTCTTCTCTGACTTTTCGGGATATGTTGTTGTTGTTGTTGTGGTCTTCAGTCCTGAGACTGGTTTGATGCAGCTCTCCATGCTACTCTATCCTGCGCAAGCTTCTTCATCTCCCAGTACCTACTGCAACCTACATCCTTCTGAATCTGCTTAGTGTATTCATCTCTTGGTCTCCCTCTACGATTTTTACCCTCCACGCTGCCCTCCAATGCTAAATTTGTGATCCCTTGATGCCTCAAAACATGTCCTACCAACCGATCCCTTCTTCTAGTCAAGTTGTGCCACAAACTTCTCTTCTCCCCAATCCTATTCAATACCTCCTCATTAGTTACGTGATCTACCCACCTTATCTTCAGCATTCTTCTGTAGCACCACATTTCGAAAGCTTCTATTCTCTTCTTGTCCAAACTAGTTATCGTCCATGTTTCACTTCCATACATGGCTACACTCCATACAAATATTTTCAGAAACGACTTCCTGACACTTAAATCTATACTCGATGTTAACAAATTTCTCTTCTTCAGAAACGATTTTCTTGCCATTGCCAGTCTACATTTTATATCCTCTCTACTTCGACCATCATCAGTTATTTTACTCCCTAAATAGCAAAATTCCTTTACTACTTTAAGTGTCTCATTTCCTAATCTAATTCCCTCAGCATCACCCGATTTAATTTGACTAAAGTCCATTATCCTTGTTTTGCTTTTGTTGATGTTCATCTTATATCCTCCTTTCAAGACACTGTCCATTCTGTTCAACTGTTCTTCCAAGTCCTTTGCTGTCTCTGACAGAATTACAATGTCATCGGCGAACCTCAAAGTTTTTACTTCTTCTCCACGAATTTTAATACCTACTCCGAATTTTTCTTTTGTTTCCTTTACTGCTTGCTCAATATACAGATTGAATAACATCGGGGACGGACTGCAACCCTGTCTCACTCCTTTCCCAACCACTGCTTCCCTTTCATGCCCCTCGACTCTTATAACTGCCATCTGGTTTCTGTACAAATTGTAAATAGCCTTTCGCTCCCTGTATTTTACCCCTGCCACCTTCAGAATTTGAAAGAGAGTATTCCAGTTAACATTGTCAAAAGCTTTCTCTAAGTCTACAAATGCTAGAAACGTAGGTTTGCCTTTTCTTAATCTTTCTTCTAAGACAAGTCGTAAGGTTAGTATTGCCTCACGTGTTCCAACATTTCTACGGAATCCAAACTGATCTTCCCCGAGGTCCGCTTCTACCGGTTTTTCCATTCGTCTGTAAAGAATTCGCGTTAGTATTTTGCAGCTGTGACTTATTAAACTGATAGTTCGGTAATTTTCACATCTGTCAACACCTGCTTTCTTTGGGATTGGAATTATTATATTCTTCTTGAAGTCTGAGGGTATTTCGCCTGTCTCATACATCTTGCTCACCAGATGGTAGAGTTTTGTCATGACTGGCTCTCCCAAGGCCATCAGTAGTTCTAATGGAATGTTGTCTATTCCCGGGGCCTTGTCTCGACTCAGGTCTTTCAGTGCTCTGTCAAATTCTTCACGCAGTATCTTATCTCCCATTTCGTCTTCATCTACATCCTCTTCCATTTCCATAATATTGTCCTCAAGTACATCGCCCTTGTATAAACCCTCTACATACATCTTCCACCTTTCTGCCTTCCCTTCTTTGCTTAGAACTGGGTTGCCATCTGAGCTCTTGATATTCATACAAGTGGTTCTCTTCTCTCCAAAGGTCTCTTTAATTTTCCTGTAGGCAGTATCTATCTTACCCCTAGTGAGACAAGCCTCTACATCCTTACATTTGTCCTCTAGTCATCCCTGCTTAGCCATTTTGCACTTTGTATTCCTTTTTGCCTGCTTCATTTACTGCATTTTTATATTTTCTCCTTTCATCAATTAAATTCAATATTTCTTCTGTTACCCAAGGATTTCTATTAGCCCTCGTCTTTTTACCTACTTGATCGTCTGCTGCCTTCACTACTTCATCCCTCAGAGCTACCCATTCTTCTTCTACTGTATTTCTTTCCCCCATTCCTGTCAATTGTTCCCTTATGCTCTCCCTCAAACTCTCTACAACCTCTGGTTCTTTCAGTTTATCCAGGTCCCATCTCCTTAAATTCCCACCTTTTTGCAGTTTCTTCAGTTTCAATCTGCAGTTCATAACCAATAGATTGTGGTCAGAATCCACATCTGCCCTGGAAATGTCTTACAATTTAAAACCTGGTTCCTAAATCTCTGTCTTACCATTATGTAATCTATCTGATACCTTTTAGTATCTCCAGGATTCTTCCAGGTATACAACCTTCTTTTATGATTCTTGAACCAAGTGTTAGCTATGATTAAGTTATGCTCTGTGCAAAATTCTACAAGGCGGCTTCATCTTTCATTTCTTCCCCCCAATCCATATTCACCTACTATATTTCCTTCTCTCCCTTTTCCTACTGACGAATTCCAGTCACCCATGACTATTAAATTTTCGTCTCCCTTCACTACCTGAATAATTTCTTTTATCTCGTCATACATTTCATCAATTTCTTCATCATCTGCAGAGCTAGTTGGCATATAAACTTGTACTACTGTAGTAGGCATGGGCTTTGTGTCTATCTTGGCCACAATAATGGTTGGTTCAAATGGCTCTGAGCACTATGGGACTCAACTGCTGAGGTCATTAGTCCCCTAGAACTTTGAACTAGTTAAACCTAACTAACCTAAGGACATCACAAACATCCATGCCCGAGGCAGGATTCGAACCTGCGACCGTAGCGGTCTTGCGGTTCCAGACTGCAGCGCCTTTAACCGCACGGCCACTTCGGCCGGCGCCACAATAATGCGTTCACTATGCTGTTTGTAGTAGCTTACCCGCACTCCTATTTTTTTTTATTCATTATTAAACCTACTCCTGCACTACCCCTATTTGATTTTGTATTTATAACCCTGTAATCACCTGACCAAAAGTCTTGTTCCTCCTGCCACCGAACTTCACTAATTCCCACTATATCTAACTTTAACCTATCCATTTCCCTTTTTAAATTTTCTAACCTACCTGCCCGATTAAGGGATCTGACATTCCACGCTCCGATCCGTAGAACGCCAGTTTTCTTTTTCCTGATAACGACGTCCTCTTGAGTAGTCCCCGCCCGGAGATCCGAATGGGGGACTATTTTACCTCCGGAATATTTTACCCAAGAGGAAGCCATCATCATTTAATCATACAGTAAAGCTGCATGTCCTCGGGAAAAATTACGGCTGTAGTTTCCCCTTGCTTTCAGCCGTTCGCAGTACCAGCACAGCAAAGCCGTTTTGGTTAATGTTACAAGGCCAGATCAGTCAATCATCCAGACTGTTGCCACTGCAACTACTGAAAAGGCTGCTGCCCCTCTTCAGGAACCACACGTTTGTCTGGCCTCTCAACAGATACCCCTCCGTTGTGGTTGCACCTACGGTACGGCCATCTGTATCGCTGAGGCACGCAAGCCTCCCCACCAACGGCAAGGTCCATTGTTCATGGGGGGAAGGATATGTTGTTAGCTGATTGTTTTTGAAGTGAAGGTGAAGCCAGCTCAAACACAGACTGCCCATCGTGTCTTACTGAAAGTGTAATTTGACGTACTCATTCTGTACGAAAACCTCAAACTGGTATAACGCGATATTGTATATGAAGTTCTCAGTATATAGCTCGTGTCAGATTTAAGTGGGAAATGTGTAAAAGAAGACAACATGAACTCCACGGCGAAGCTGCGCTATCTCGACTGCTGACCCTGAGAAGGGGCGGAGCCGTGGCTCTCCGTCGCTCATTGGCCGCACTTCGGGCTTGCGCAGACTTTATCATTGGCTACTGTACAATACCTGGAAACGGTACAGAATCCTGCACCTACGGCGTACATACTGGAAACTGAATTTTATTTCCCGATTAAACTCATAACATTCGTTATTTCATTCAAGTATATTTATTGATGATTATAGCAAATCACGTGTAATAGTCAGCATTTAAAGCAGTTTCTATGTATAACTACTGTCTTGTCTGACTGTAATGACAGGGAGGCACCGCAGGTGCCCTCCCAGTCTACATACAGTGACGGGAAAAAATCGCAACATCAAAAATTAATTAATCTAGAGTAATAAAATTCTGGGAATACGTTTGTCTAGGTAAATATATTTAAGTTATTAACATTACAAGATCAGAGGTTAATGCAGGCGCGAGATCAGCCATTGCAAATGTGAAACGCTGGTGCATTAATAACCGTGTAACAAACACACTGTTGAATGCAAGCATGCAAATGTGCATGGAATGTGTTGTACGGGTGCCGGATATCAGTTCGTGGAATGGAGTTCCATGCCTGTCGCACTTGGTCAGTCAATACAGGACGGTTAATGCTGTTTGTGAATGACGCTGGAGTTGTCGTCCGATGATGTTCCAAATGTGGTCGACTAGGGACAGACCTGGTGACCGAACAGTTATTTTATGTCACTGTGGTGCCAGCCGCTGCTCACATTGCTACTGCAGATGCATTACGATGCACCAAAGCCATACGCCGAACACGATGGACTTCCCTCTCGGTAGTGCCACGTGACCGTCGGGAGTCCGGTATTCTTCCGACCTTACTATTCCCGAGACCACCACTCTGTAGAGAACGTTGAGTTACAACATCGGGTATGTGGGCGAGCGTTATCCTGTTGGAAAACAACCCCCTGGAGTGCTGTTCACAAATTGGCACCAGACGGATCGAATCACCACACTGACGTACAGTTTTGCAAGCGGGGTGCCACGCCGGACCGCAACCCCAGGTGTAGGTCCAGTGTGTCTAACATGCAAACAGGTGGACTGCAGGCCTTCAACTAATCTCGTTCGAACAAGATACGGCCATCTCTAGCACCAAGGCAGAACAATCTTTCGTCAGAAAACACAACAGACCTCTACCCTACCCTTCAATGAGCTCTCGCTTCACACCACTGAAGTCGCAAATGGCAGTGGTTTGGGGTCAGTGGAATACACGCTACAAGGTGTTTGGATCAGAACTGCCCTTAAAGAAACCGATTTGTAACAATTATTTTATGTCACTGTGGTGCCAGCCGCTGCTCACATTGCTACTGCAGATGCATTACGATGCACCAAAGCCATACGCCGAACATGATGGACTTCCCTCTCGGTAGAGCCACGTGACCGTCGGGAGTCCGGTCTTCTTCCGACCTTACTATTCCCGTGACCACCATTGCCAGCAATCATGTACAGTAGCTACATTCCTGGCAAGTCTTCTGCAGTATCGGAGAAGGACCATGCAGCTTCTCGTAGCCCTATTACACTACCACATTCAAACCCAGTGAGTTGTTGATAATGGCTACTTTGTCGCCTTAAAGTCATTCTTCATTAACATCAACTCACCACGTCCAGTTTCAAAGCTAACTAACTCTCACCACCGTTACAGCGCGTATTTAAAGCAACTTGATTTATATCCTCATAAAGGTGTTACTAGCGCCATTCTTATGCGACTGATGCGAAACCTCAGTAGACATCATCTTTCGGCCGGCCGAAGTGGCCGTGCGGTTAAAGGCGCTGCAGTCTGGAACCGCAAGACCGCTACGGTCGCAGGTTCGAATCCTGCCTAGGGCATGGATGTTTGTGATGTCCTTAGGTTAGTTAGGTTTAACTAGTTCTAAGTTCTAGGGGACTAATGACCTCAGCAGTTGAGTCCCATAGTGCTCAGAGCCATTTGAACCATTTTGAACCATCATCCTTCAGATGAAGAAACACGCCTATCAAATTTCGTTTGTGTCGTAGAGCTCCTTTTTGGTGCTACGATTTTTCCTCGGTGTATCTACATACAGGGTGATACTGAGTTCCACCGACAAAATTTCGGAGGTTGTTCGGGGATATTTACTGATTATTTTGGTGTAAGGGACGCAAGGTCTCCTGTGACTCGTTACAGAATAATTGCATTTCATTTTGTTTCTTTTCCCATTTATTTTGTATCTGTTTTGCAATGAAAATACACTATGTGATCTAAAGTATCCGGACACTTCCAAAAACATATGTTTTTTTAATGTTAGGTGCATTGTGCTGCCACCTACTGCCAAGTACTCCGTATCAGCGACCTCAGTAGTCATTAGATATCGTGAGAGACCAGAATGGGGCACCCCGCGGAACTCATGGACTTCGAACGTGGTCAGGTGATTGGGTGTCACTTGTGTCATACGTCTGCACGCGAGATTTCCACTCTCCTAAACATCCCTAGGTCCATTGTTTCCGATGTGATAGTGAAGCGAAAACGTGAAGGGACACATACAGCGCCGAAGCGTACAGGCCGACCTCATCTGTTGAGTGACAGAGACCGCTGACAGTTGAAGAGGGTCGCAATATGTAATAGGCCGACGTCTATCCAGACCATCACACAGGAATTCCAAACTGCATCAGGATCCACTGCAAATACCATGACAGTTAGGCAGGAAGTGAGAAAACTTGGATTTCATGGTCGAGCGGTTGCTCATAAGCCAACTATCACGCCGGTAAATGCCAAACGGCACCTCACTTGGTGTAAGGAGCGTAAACATTGGACGATTGAACATTAGAAAAATGTTGTGTGGAGTAACGAATCACGGTACACAATGTGCAGGGTGTGGGTATGGCGCATGCTCGGTGGACGTCATCTGCCACCGTGTGTAGTGCCAACAGTAAAATTCGGAGGCGGTGGTGTTATGGTGTGGTCGTGTTTTTCATGGAGGGGCTTGCACCCCTTGTTGTTTTGCGTGGCACTATCACAGACCAGGCGTACGCTGATGTTTTAAGCATCTTCTTGCTTCCCACTGTAGAAGAGCAAATCGGGGATGGCGATTGCATCTTTCAACACGATCGACCACCTGTTCATAATGCACGGCCTATGGCGGAGTGGTTACCCGACAACAACATTCATGTAATAGACTGGCCTGCACAGAGTCCTGACCTGAATCCTATAGAAAACCTTTGGAATGTTTTGGAACGCCGACTTCGTGCCAGGCCTCACCGACCGACATCGATATCTCTCCTCAGTGCAGCACTCCGTGGAGAATGAGCTGCCATTCTCCAAGAAACCTTCCAGCACCTGATTGAACGTATGCCTGCGAGAGTGAAAGCTGTCATCAAGGCTGAGGGTGATCCAACTCCATATTTAATTCCAGCATTACTGATGGAGGGTACCACGATCTTGTAAGTCGTTTTCAGCCAGTGTCCGGATACTTTTGATTAAATAGTGTATGTGAACAACAGTGTAAATGTATGATTTCAAGACTTTCTGAGTCGTTAGACTGCATGGTACTCCAACTTCTTCAGTAATCGTCTTTGCTGGCATCTTCTTCAGGATTCCACTGGCGTCACTGTATAGCCGAGAACTGTCGAAAGAGAGTGCCGCGTTCACTTACAAAGGGCAATTTTCTTGCGCTTTTTCGGAGGTGTGGAGCTACTGGGTAAATATCTTCAGGCTGCTGTTGGTGCGCCGTCGTCATAGGGTAAATATTGAAAACAGATGTTCTACTGAAAGAGAGGTGGAATTTAAAATATTATTGTTGTTTCGCTTCGATGGTTTCCTGGTAGCTATTGACGTTCAGTCCTCGCCGTGGCTGGTTGTTTACTTCCGTGATAGCGGGTAACAACAACGATGGAAGCCTGTAGCCGTCATCTCTATCGAAATTGTATTCATTGTTCGATCTTTCGACTGCTTGAGGGACTTTTCTTCTACAAATATTACTTTCTCTTGCTAGCACACTTATGTTCTCAAAATTCATAACATGGTCACATTCCTCTTGATGCTCCGCTATTACTGATTTTACATCTTGTGTTAACCCTAGATTACTAAACCCTTATAAAATTTAAGATTGCTATTTGCACGAATCTGGTACTGTCAGTATAGGGTGTAAAACAGAATGTATTGTACTTCTTTTGTATGTGACATACAACTGGAGACATTATAATTATAATTAACTAGTGCATAAACTATAAATTATGGCTTCTTTTGAATAAAATATGGAGTAGTAAAATTTACCATGGTTTATTAACAATGTAACATTTTCCCCACTTTAGTGTTCTAGGGTTAAACGTATGTGACGTTCTTTTGTTGTTCTTCCAGTTTCGCCGTTACATACAGAGTGTTATAATTCAACTTTCGCTATTTGAGAGGGCCTCCATGAAAAACTAGTGATCTTAGGACAAAAAAATTAGTGGAAACGTTTGTAAGGATAAGCGGGAGAGAAATAACCATTTAAAAAAACAGATTTTAATTTCCACATGAGAGGGTAACATTTGTTAATTGCGTACTATGTTTACGTCCTAGGCTATAAACGTTGCTCAGTGTGACGAACATCTATATCCACAACAGCCTGGGACCGCACTAGAGATTGTTCTACTGCTGCCCGAAACATCTCAGGTGGGATGTTGGCTATCTCTCTCGGTATGCTCTTCTTCAGCCTCCAACGTGTGTTAGTGTCTCGGTGATAAACCGTCCTTCAGCTAACCCAACAGCCACGGTTTCAAACATGGTAATCTAGGTGGCCACGCAGGAACAATTCCCAATTTGCCCGTTAATTCGAACTTACGAATCATGTTCTTCATCCTCAGTGCGTAAATAAGACTTCTCCATATTGCTTTAACGCGTTGAAACTCGCGAAGAGCAGGAGCACTATTGCTGTCGTTTTGATAAAACAGCTTCACGAGTAAAGCCCCACTCTTCTTGTCCGGACCCATGTTGACTGTCTGTATCTGTAATTCACACTATTACATGTGTTTCAGCTTTACGAAGCAGTACCAACTCAGGCGCCTAACGGCAGATCATTACACTAACACTACTAACGACGCAAATTCTGCAGCATACAATATGACCGTGATTTCTATAAAGTTGTGTACCCATACGGTAAATGGTTTTACGTCTACACCGGCTCAAGTAGCGAAAGTTTAATCATAACCACCCGGTACTTTACCACAGCTACAAGTCACTTCATATACTCCCGCAATGTGGAGGCAGTCAGGAACATTCGTTATCGGTCGGAAAAAGTCTTTTATCTTCTGCTGACTGAAAAACGTTGTTCGTATACCATTCTTCCGAAGGATTCTGCCTATGTGGTCGCTTACTCCAAATGGTTCAAATGACTTTGAGCACTATGGGACTTAACATCTGAGGTCATCAGTCCCCTAGAACTTAGAACTACTTAGACCTAACTAGCCTAAGGACATCACACACATCCATGCCCGAGGCAGGATTCGAACATGCAACCGTAGCAGTCGCGCGGTTCCGGACTGAAGCGCCCAGAACTTCTCGGCCACAGCGGCCGGCTCACTTACTCCAGTCACAAACACCAACCTTACAGAACGTTCAGGAGGTTACTTGTTCTTCTTGTTTGCATTATTATTTTTACCATTTCGTTTGAAGGCCCCGTTTATCCCTTTCTTTACCGAATTTCGAAGTTTTGAGAAAAAAAAATCTGCATTCGTTTTTACACTTATTTAGGTGCATAAATGTAAAATATGATATGATCTTTTTTTTTAATATATATATATATATATATATATATATATATATATATATATATATATATATATATCCGGCCGCGGTGGTCTCGCGGTTCTAGGCGCGCAGTGCGGAACTGCGCCACTGCTACGGTCGCAGGTTCGAATCCTGCCTCGGGCATGGATGTGTGTGATGTCCTTAGGTTAGTTAGGTTTAAGTAGTTCTAAGTTCTAGGGGACTGATGACCACAGCTGTTAAGTCCCATAGTGCTCAGAGCCATTTGAAACATTTTTTTTATATGTTTATTCCAAAAATGTTTTAATGTTGCTTTTAAGCAACAGTGGTTCTTACTGGTAGTGACATCATAGAAACAAAATTCAATAAACATGGGTTCATGTAAGCAAAATATTGGTTTATACATCACATTTTATAGCTTAGAAGTCTATGCACAGCATTTTTATTATTGACAATGTGGTGATGACTAATTTTACTTCGAGTAATTAACAAATTCAGCTCTGTGTATTAGTAAAAATTTGAAATTTTTGTACTGCAAACATTTCACTGTTTTACTTTCACGTATCTTGTCAGACATCAGTGTGTGTTGTATCTTTGCCGTATGAAGTTATTATATTCCATGAAATATGTGGAAACACTTCTTATTTACTGTGAGACATAGATGCACTTTACACTTGGTGCAAAAAATTTGTGTAGTAGACTTTATGCAAACTTTACATCGACCTTTCTTCTCTACCATATCTGCAAATTGTTCGAACCCATCAAAACGCACATCCATAACTGGAGCTGCACATACAGTCCTTTTTGCTGCAGGAGTCCTTGTCAACATTTCAGAATTTGGTCTTCCTCTCTTCTTTTGGGAACCTGATTTCCCCGCAAGCAGTAGACTTACAGCAATATTAGCTTGGAACTGCAGGAGTGACATCTTTGAGGTTTTGCCACGTTGGACCACATGACGTCGGTGGAGTAGCCATCCATTGACAACTGCTACAGACAAACACCAGTACACAATGCGCATATACCACTTCCGTGACCTCAAGTTGATACGGTATAGTTCTATCAACATGTCAGCAAGGTCCACGCCCCCCATATGTTTGTTGTACTTTTCCACTATGTAAGGTCTAGGTACATCAATGAATTTCTTTTCAGATGCAGAATAGCGTCTACATATTGCCATGGGCTCACCACAAGCATATGTTGACACGAAATTTATGCATTTTCCGTCAAACCAGCGTACTAAAGCTACATTGTTTGTTGTCTCCACTCTCCAGTCACAGGAGTCACGTCCAGTTTTCTTGAGCTCCGCTTCAGTTTTCAAGGGACATTTTCCCATCCTGTCTGTCCTGATAGTGCCACAGAATTCAATGCCCCTTTCTTTCAGGGTAATTGCTAAGGGTATAGACGAAAACCAACTATCAGCGAACACTGTGAAATGCTGTTTCTTTGGCAATGTTTCCGTCAATGCCAAAACAATATCCCCAGACAAACCTAATCCTCTATCACTGCAGGTGTTTTTGCCAACATAAATTTCAGAATCATACATCATGCCTGAAGCACCAGCTCTCGTAAAAGATTTGTAGCCCCACTTGTGAGGCTTATTTCTTATGTACTGTTTCAAACCGCTTCTACCCTTGAATGGTATTATCTGTTCATCAACAGATTGGTATTCTTCTGGGGGGAGTGTCTTCAATGATTACTGCAAAGCAGACAAAAGTGGGCGAATCTTGAAGAGTTTGTCACGATTACTATTACCTTCAGGCAAGTCTTGATTATTGACAACATGAAACTACCGCAGTAGCTGGAAGAAGCGAGTTCTGCTCATCACATCAGCTATTGGTGAATACCTACACTCATTCGACCAGTATAAATGAATGGAAGGCATTTTGATTTTGCCCATGTGCAGTAAAATACCAACAAACTGCTCCATTTCATTTTTGCTCGTCTGCAAAGAAACTGAATCTTTCTGCAAAGCATAGATATTGGACTGCTCAGCAATGAGTTCAAATACGTCATTATTCATAAATATTTTATAATATTGCAAAGGTGTCATTTCCTCTACTGGTGGTGGTGGAAGTGGTGCTTTCCATTCTGTGTCTTGTACCACAAAATCAGTTTTTCTAAATTTATAATCACTACGCTTACATCTATGTTTTACTTGCTGCTGCTGCTGCTGCTCACGTGTAGATGGTGCTCCTTCACTTGTATTGTTGTCGCTTACATTTGATTTTGGCTGAGAGTCAATAACTTTATCACTCCTGACTGCATCAGCCTGAAATTTAAAGATATTGACGTCTAAAATACGTAATTATACTTATAATTATGTACTTTCTCAATATTGTTACTTCTGTTAGTGGTCCCTAGCTTTGGAAATTCATATTCTGTCTCTTGTTCCTCTCTAATTGCCGAAATTTCAGCTCCATCCTCCTTTTCCACCATCTGAATGAAATTCATGACAGCTGCTTCGGAAATAGCTTGAGAACTTTCATCAATTTCGACAGTTTCATCTTTATCTTCGTCCCCAACATCTGATATATCCCCATCAGGGACATCAATGTATGCATTGAACTCAGTATCGGGTAAATTCATAATATATTCTAGGTCAGCATCAGTCAAAAAGCCAGACATAGTGACGCAATATTTAAAAAGTGTCTGGGATGTGATTTTATACCTGCAAAGCAATATTTCAAACACCTACATCAATAGATTTGTAAAGCGAGGCATTATATTACGGAATTTTCACTCAATTCCACTGTTGCTTAGAAGCAACATAAGGTTTTTCGCAGTTTATCTTGTCTGGAAATCATTATGCAAGTCAAATGTATGATGTACTTATGCAGGAAGGATTGTCACAACACACGATAATTATTTGACTGTAAACGAAAGTGCAAAACTTACGTATTTTACGCGTTTTTTATCATCAATTCTTCACAATGAAGACTCCAGCAACTAGTCACGCTCAACAATTGTTTCCTTCTTCCCGCGCGTTAGTTGCTGCCATCTGTTGTCAGGAACAGTCACTACTGGCATGGAGCTTCAAGTAAACTGTGGCAAAGAGTAGTTAAAATCGGTTTGATGAAAAATACATCTCTGGAAATACGATGTTTCTTATAAGCTACGCTGGTAAAGAAAGGGTTATGGGAAGGTCGTAATAGTACTTGACCATCAATATTTGCTTAAGTAAATCTAGCTCTCACCGCAAGCTCTTAGTACAGTGATGCAAAATGCATGCGAAGGCAGAGTGGTCAGAGCGACTTGCTTCTGGAATGGATGGTGGTATGAAGCGGCGTCTAGAAGCGTTTATGTTGGTAAGTTTCCTATAAAGCGGTTTCGGGTCATCTGTAGATCAACACATTTAAAAGCGGCAGGCAGCTGATTTCCAGATGAATGTTGTTCAGAAATCGTCAGGGGAATTTATGTAACTCATTCCTGTTATGTGGCCATAAAACAAATGTTGCATCCAGTTAACGGAACCAGCAAGATGGTTTTTGCGGTACCGGCGGTGTTCTTGTTGACTGCACAGGGCTCGCCGTCTTTGTATGGATGGCCCTATGGACGCCACAAGATGACGCCATCTTCGCTTCGATTCAGTGCATGCAGATGAAACCCTCTGCTCGCCCCATATTCCGGATGACTTTTAGTGAGACAACAATTACGGACTAGCACGACGATATTGACATTCAGGGACAGAAACTCATATTCACTGACCAACATTATTGTACAGACAATCTAGTTATTGTACGAATATAGAGGAGCAAGAGATTAAGTGACGTATAATTTAAATTACTTTACATCTAATGCAAATAAATATTCCGGTGTTCTACTCATTTACTGAATGTCTGTATTGTCTACACCACCTCTTAGCCACCTCGTTAGGAAAACAGACGAATCTATTTAGGTACAAATTCATGTAGTTCCTGCTCTTTTCAAAGTCTTTCGTACAAGCCGTAATAGTAAGCAAACGTATGACGAATGGATCGCTGAACTATAGGGCATGACTAGGATTTGTAAATTTAGCTGAGCATTTGGAGCTTCATTCCAAGACGAAATGCTTCGTGGTGCAATTATTCAGAATCTTACTGATAGTAGAATATGTACTGAAATTTTAAGGCATAGCAGTCCTGCACTCACTGGCGTGCTTAAATGGACTGAATCTCAGGAAGTGCACAACTTCCTAGAACTAGACTTTGACGTGCCTGTTGTTGCAGCGCTGACTCAGTTCTAAGCGGGCCCAGCCCTGCAGGACTCATGTTGACAACACCCACAAGCAGCTACGTAGGCAGACGAGGCATCCAGTCAGTTTTTGTGCAAGTTCACGCGCTCCGAAGTCTTGTGTTAAGTGCTGTGTAATGCATGGCTGCAAACACTGCTTCTGCTGCCAAGCGAAATGCCGACACTGCCGTAAGCCAGGACGCACGTAGCAAGTGTGCCTGCAAAAGAGTCACAAAGTAAACTCTGTTCCACACTAATCTAAAATCGTGGGAATGGACGTCAATATGATCTCACATTCTGATTCCAAACCCGTTACTCCAGGAAAACTCGCAGCAACCGTAGACCCAAGCGGAAGAATTGCAAAGCTGTACACACAGAGCAAAATTTCGCCCATTCAGATAAGCTCTCTCCAGATAGATGAACGACAAAGCGCTCAGTTATTCACAAACCAGACAAAGGCAGTCTTCCGAAACTGAGAACTAACAATCACTTTCGGAGAAATAACCGCAACACATCTACTTGCATAGCTGTCGTTGCTGTAACTGCCTCATGGCCATTAATTCCTGTGTTTTGATATCACTCTCGATAAGATCGGGCCTTTTTGTAGGTAAAAAGTCAAAAACATTTCTTTCGTGTACGGGCTGTCGTATTAATTGTTCGAAGCAGTTGTCTGATAACGGTTTCGGCAGTGCTTGCCCAGACAATTTGTCTATACTGCTGGTAGTGTATGCGTAGTTTTACCATTCTATACCAGGCAAGTTAAAATCACCTACCACTATTACTGCTACTACTACAGTTTGATCAGGCTGTTGCTGTGCTATCTAATTTAGTCTTGTTTTGTATGACAATATGAGCGATGCGGCTGGATCTGGCAGCCAGTAGAAGTATTGACTATTGATGTTAAGTCCACGTTTACAGATTACCCTTGTCCATATGAGTTTCAGTCAAATTTGTTGTTCTAAGCGCTAGCCCTAATGTTTCTGCCTGAAATAAACGCTCCACCCGCTGGGAGATCTAACCTATCTTCCGATATAGACTGCACGTATTGCTGAAAATTTTCCTATTTTCTACTTCGTCTTTCAATCAACAACTTCCTTGTGTTACGTAACGATGACTACATTCTTGGAAAGAGGTAAATTCATGGATTTTGCTACGGACGCTTCGGCTGTCACCAACTAGTTTTTAAATATTTTCACTTTCCAAATTTGTAGTCATATCTGAATTAATAATTGATTTCTGAGATGTAGGATTTTCGTCTGGGGATATCGGAGTTTCATCTAACCCAACGCTGATGGAAGCACTAACTATCCTTCGTAATTTCCTGTTAACCTCGATATATATCCTTGAGCTCAATATCGCAACATAACTAATTTGAGGTGTTTTTCTTCAATTGGAACATAAAATTTCACATTAAACATGCTGTTTGTAATTAATTTTTAAAAATAGTTTTACTTATCATAATAAATATTTTTCTATATTTTAAAATATATGTATGGCGCTCAGTCCGGAACCGCGTGACCGCTACGGTCGCAGGTTCGGATCCTGCCTCGGGCATGGATGTGTGTGATGTCCTTAGGTTAGTTAGGTTTAATTAGTTCTAAGTTCTTGGCGACTGATGACCTCACACTGCCATTGGAAGCGTTAACTGCGGTAAAATGCCTAGCTGTAAGCATTTAGAGCGAGCTGAAGAGGAACTCGTATGTCGGGCTCAGATTTATTTGCTGGAAACTTAAGGGAAGTAACCCAAACACTAAGAACTGACAGGTCGGATTCGAACCTGCGACCGTAGCGGTCGTGAGGTTCCAGACTGTAGCGCCTAGAACCGCTCGGCCACCTCGGCCGGCCATACTCTTGCGGTAGTTCTGAATTGTGCGTGACGGTCAGAGGCTACTGCACCAATGTAATTGATTCAATGGATAGTTTATTGGAAGCTCTGTGATACTGTTAGATTTATATTATGGAGGTATAGCCCACTTGAAAAAAAGGCGATGTATTTCTCACGAAACACTAAAGTGTCAACGAAGACTGACACCATTACGCTGTCGTAAGTCTAGCGTAGTGATCGTAGGAATACGATGATGGAGATTAGAACACGTGCAGGGACATATTGATAGGTAATCATTTGATATCGACAAAACGCAAGTCTTATTTATTAGATTTTCTTGGTGCAGTCCTCGTATACTAAAGGTGCAGTAGGAAGGCATCCTTGGTCATTAAAAAAGCTAATCTGGCGTAACGATCATAGAAGAGTTTACGGAGGATACGTACAGAGGTAAATAGATAATCATTTTTACTCAATCTTTACGTGTGTGAGTGGGATAGCAATGAAAAATCGATAATACGGCTACGATATAGCCCTTACCGTGCAGTGGTTTGCGGAATATGTATTTAGCTGTAGGTTCCTGTCTATAGTGGGGTTGAGACACCGGTAGGATATAGCGATTTGCAGAGGACTGAGGACTGGTGGGAGCTGGAGCTGAATGTGGATGAATGTAATTACTGAATCTAAAATAGTCTAAGAGATCTGCTATTGTTCTATCACGCGATTTACTACAGGTCACTAGAAGAAGTACCAATCGTAAGAAATATCTGGATGTAAGCATCCACATGGTAGTGAATTTCTTCCTGAACGATAGTATGCTATTATTTCTCGTGCTAGATAACCAGTGACAGGTAGAGGTCTAGACAGCCTTCTAACTAATGGGACAGAGCTGTCGCAACATGATGGGATTTCGAGAGAATTAGCAGGGGGCTGTGACTTGGCTGGGAGTATCCAGAGACAGCCTTACCCCCTCTCACATACGTCTCGCAAAGGGACCGCAATCAGAAAATTAGCGACTATACATGAATTGATTGACGAATTTATCGAGGAAGTACAAAAATATTCACGGAAAGACAGAAATACAACTATACAAATACCTCAGGAATGAAATAAATAGGAGGTGCAGGGCAGCCAAGGCGATATGTGTGCAAGAAAAAAAATGAAGAAATCTAAAAAGAAATGATCGTCGGAAGGACTAACTTAGCTTATAGAAAAGTCAAAACAACCTTCGATGAAATTAAAAGCAAGGGTGGTGACATTAAGGGTGTAGTGGGAACCCCCTATTAAACGCAGAGAAAAGAACGGTTAGGTGGAAAGAGTGCACGTAAGGACACTATGAGGGGGAGAATTTGTCTGATGACGTGATAGGTGAAGAAACAGGGGTCGATAAGGAAGACACAGGGATTCAGTACTAGAGTCACAATTTAAAAGAGCTCTGGAAGTCTTGAGATCCAAATGAATCAGAAGGGATAGATTACATTCTAAAATCATTATGGGAAAAGGCGACCAAACGACTATTCAAGTTGGTGTACAGAATCCATGAGGCTGGCGGTCTACCATCAGACTTTCGGAAAACACAACCACGCAATGCCAAGATATAGCAAGGGTAGACAGGTTCGAAAACTATCGCACAATCAGGCTAACATCTCATGTATCCAAACTGCTGGCTAGATTAATATACAGAAGAACGGAAAAAGAAAATTGAGGATCTGTGGCGACATGTTTTCGGTATTATGAGACAAACTACGTTTACACATATGCATCTGTCAGGTACATAACATAGTTCTGCGAGCAACTGTACAGTAATGATTGAAAATTCGATTTCACTGAAAGTTGCTGATGATTCATTAAAAACTACAGCTTTCGAGATATACATTTCGAAATCAGGATGATGTAAGTTAGGAATGTATATGTTGCAACCCACAAAAATATTCACTAATAGGTGTTGGCATACTTTTAATATGATAGCGTTACGGGTGCATGTATCGATTTCGTCGGTGTATTGGAAGTCCATCTCCCCGGAGGTTGCTAAATCCATTCACGAATGTGACCGAACCTCATATTTTTTATTCGCTAAAACGAATCAGTGCAATCAAGGAAATCGTTCGCTGAATGGAGTGCAGGCCTATGTGGAGAAAGATCGTCATCCCTAGGATCCTCTCATCTATTTCACGAAAATCCAAAAGTGGCTGACTCTCCTTTCAAAAACTTTTTTATGTGTCATCCGTCAATCCTATTTGGTAATGATTCTATACCACGCAGAAATAATCGAGAGAAGGGGTGAACAAGCGTGGTGCATGCTAATCTTTTTTTGTATGGATTTTCTGCATCTTCCAAGTGTCGTGAGAATAAAAGAGTCTCTGTCCTGTCCTTCTGCATGTTGTAAATATATTATTTTGTCTCCGTTTTGTGTATTTAGAAGAGGAAACACATTAAGCACTGTCGAAATGTTACTGTTGTATTACGCTACACTGTCTTGGAAAAATAAAGCATTTACAGTGCATCGCAGATCTTGCACACGCGTCTCACACTTGTCTGCCACGTTCTTTTTCTGTTTCACCAGTAGACATATCTCGTATTTATGTCCGATAGTAAGTTTCCAGATACTTAAGATCAGAGAGTCTGTAGAATACAGATTGCATATCGCAAGTTCGCACATACGGTCTTCCCGAATACGTATGAAGAAAGTGGTCACAGCAAATTTATTAATCGTGATAAGTGCGGGAGGCTCTCGTAGAGTGTGACAGAGGTGTACTGTCTCGCACGGGGAGGCAAAGCGGCATCACATTGGCACGCGACCAGCCGCAAGAGGTTACACAAAGCACTTCTGTCTTTACGCCCGCTGCCTGCAGAGGGTAGGGGACAGCATTGGTCGTGCGAGGCGGCGCGGCGTCTCATACACTCTGTGACGTGCGATGCAGTGTGGTGAAGACACAGTGTGTTCTGCTGTGTGATACGGGTTGCTGCGCGGCGTAGGGATTTTTTTTTTTTGTTTTTACATTTTTTTTAAGGGATCACTGCATTGTGCGGTATTTGTTTAGATATATACGTTATAATTATTCTAATATTAACCCAGTAGTTATCTCGCGGCAGTACTAAAATGCGAACTGTGGTATATTTATATATTGTTTTAAAATTTTGACTATATCTGTTATGCATTCAGGTGGAAAATGTATTACGTTTTGACTAGAGCGATGTCGCTCAGCCGGCCGCGGTGGTCTAGCGGTTCTAGGCGCTCAGTCCGGAACCGCGCGACTGCTACGGTAGCAGGTTCGAATCCTGCCTCGGGCATGGATGTGCGTGATGTCCTTAGGTTCGTTAGGTTTAAGTAGTTCTAAGTTCTAGGGGACTGATGACCACAGATGTTAAGTCCCATAGTGCTCAGAGCCATTTGAACCATTTTGATGTCGCTCAAATTTCCTTTTAACCAAACCACATGTAATTTAACAGTTTCTTCTGAAGAAGGCACCCCTAGTTGGCGTTGAAAACTAGTTAAAGAATTTGAAATTCTATTTGCAACCGGTTGGCTGGAAATTTGTGACATTGTAAAATTTGTCACTAAAGCAATATTTACATGTGTCTTTTTAGAAAGTGGGGGAGAACAGCAACGAAACCCGTATGTACATCTATTTTCTTAAAAAGTTGGGGAAAATTGCAATGTACACCTTCTTTAAAAATTAGTATAAATTATCCACGAAACCGTAAATAGCGTCGTATGTTGCAGAAAACAGCGTCAGGTGACAAACATTTGTGAAACCTAGGCCGAAAGCGCTGTGTGCTATGCTACGCTGAAAATTTGAATCACCTTAATTTACTGATACTGCTGCGGTTCCTGTGAGATCCACATTAAGAATGACAATCTCATGGGTGCTAATGAGCAGTGGGTGCAGTGGTGTTGGTAGGGGAACGACCAATGCAGTGGGGAGCTGTCATTTTTTGGGTCGTAAGTAGACATAATTAAAAATGACAGTTATCATTTTTAGCTAAAAGCAATGAACACCGCCGGCCGGAGAGGCCGAGCGGTTCTAGGCGCTACAGTCTGGAACCGCGTGACCGCTACGGTCGCAGGTTCGAATCGTGCCTCGGGCATGGATGTGTGTGATGTCTTTAGGTTAGTTAGGTTTAAGTAGTTCTAAGTTCTAGGGGACTGATGACCTCAGTACTTAAGTCCCATAGCGCTCAGAACCAATTGAACAATTGAACACCTGAGTAAACATGCTGCCATTTTGCACGCAAATTATGATAATTATCGTGACAATTATTGCTCATTAATTATGAGATGAATAAACAAAACATGCACCCAAGTGAACAGTTTGTTTACATAAGGGTCATTAATTTAGGCTAGCGCAAGTGGTTGGTTTGTTTACAAAAGAACAAGGCCCCTAACTGACCAACAACACACTTTCGCCTGTTACGGTTGTTATCTTTGTGTGAATGTACATACAAGAATTAATACAGTTTGAGAATATGTTATGCTTTGTTATTCGCTGCCCATGCAAAATCCTAAAAAATCTCCCATTTACGACGATCTATGTGTGAGGGATGTGGGTAGTTGCAGGGTGCTGAAAAATAGCTGACACTAGATAACTGAAAGCGTAGTAACCCCCTGTATGACTTCGAAGTCCCACATCTCCTGCTTTCTTTTCTTCCATATGCATAACACGTTAACGGTGCTTAGGGACGTATTACTCCAGTATACAAACTGTGGAACACTACATACAGGTTGACATGTTTTCTGTATGCAGAGAGGTTCACCATGGGAATATAACAGCAGGCTGCTGTGGAGCGTTTCTGAATTACCGTTGCAAGCTGGTGATATACTATAAATTTTAAATTCTGTAAATGCTTGTTGTGTTCATTGCCAGAACTTTACTTGCAGCTCGTACATATTGGGTTAGAATACCACTGCATTCAGAATCCAAATAAAGGGTACAATAGAATCTTATAGCTGCGGACAGGATGGACCATGTGCTCTAACTTTAAGTGTATTAAACACCACCTGACAGTATTTATAATGTGTTCCTCTCTACTCCGAGCCACTTGTTTCCATGTGGTGTCAATTAACGAATAATTTGCAGAACAGTCGCTATATTGTGTTTAACAACGTTTCTACTGATTGTCTACTGGCTTACCTGTAGACTCTGTCTGCATACAGCTATAATAAGCTACTCTGAATCCGACAGAAGTGCTGTGTTAAAACAGGGGAAGCCTTGATCTCCACAGTACTGTCAGCGGTACACTCTGTACTTCGCGATTCGATACTCTGTCACACACAAATCGCAGTATTTACCAATAAATTATCCCATTACTTTATTATTCGCCGCCATGTTTTTGCTGAATATGCTATGACAGCATTAATTTATACAGAGCACATGTGGAATTCACATACTATTCTACCTCATGGAAGTACAGTATAAATCTACATTAACGGAAACAGCCAGTTTCGGTAGCTCTATAAAGTTTCTCCTAGGGTGGAGCGTAATGTTCGCTTGAAGGTGATGTCTCGCATATACAGCGACAACTAGGGTTATGTTATACGATATGGATGTTGGGGTTGACTGTTTTACGGGGATGCCCTCCAATTGTAGAGTTAAACTATGCAACATATTTATGTGTCAAACCAAAAGCCCAGGAGTGAGCAAAGTTATTGGTAACTACCTCATAGATTTTGTAAAGTGTCCATACATGCGACTACGGGAAAATTTTGTTTTTCTTGGCTAAAGAACATGGTATTACCACTACACAATGGCTGGTTGTTTGATCACTGTGAAAGACAGTTTAGACATGTAAACGATGACTTTTCTATTTATTTTCAATTACTCTGTTATGGGGTATAATTACGTCACTTCTGAAATTACTGGTAATTCCTCTCCACTATTGCTGCTGTAATCACTTTATTTCGTCTCTGTATTTGGTGTATTACAACGTCAGAAACTTAGTCTCTGCAAACCGGCACTGTCATGCTGTCACACTGCAGTGTTGAGGTATCATTTTGGTACCATTTTGTTTAAGTTTAGGTTGTTGGAAGTCTGAACATGAATGAAGTGGCTGAGGGCTTGATGTTAAGCGTATATTTCAACTGAGGCAGCATCATACATTGGTGGATTCTCTAACGTCATTTCCGATTGTGATCCACTAAATTTTAGAATACGACGACTTCAACATCTACATCTACATATCTGTATGTTATAGAGAATAATATCACTTTAATACGTGGTATGGCATTTGTTTAGCATTTATAGCAATGGATGGTGGTCTACAATGTCTTGCGTTAGAAATGATGTGTATTTTGATGCTTCATTTTGCTTGCAAGGTTTACGAAATATAATTTTCATAGCGATTTAGCTTATATCATCATCATCATCATTAAAGACTGATTATGCCTTTCAGCGTTCAGTCTGGAGCATAGCCCCCTTATAAAATTCCTCCATGATCCCCTAGTCAGTGGTAACATTGATGCCTCTTCTGATGTTAAGCCTATCACTTCAAAATTATTCTTAACCTAATCCAGGTACCTTCTCCTTGGTCTACCCCGACTCCTCCTACCCTCTACTGCTGAACTCATGAGTCTCTTGGGTAACCTTGCTTCTCCCATGCGTGTAACATGCCCCCACCATCTAAGCCTGTTCGCCCTGACTGCTACATCTATAGAGTTCATTCCCAGTTTTTCTTTGATTTCCTCATTGTGGTCACCCTCCTGCCATTGTTCCCATCTACTAGTACCTGTAATCATCCTAACTACTTTCATATCCGTAACCTCAACCTTATTGATAAGGTAACCTGAATCCACCCAGCTTTCGCTCCCATACAACAAAGTTGGTCGAAAGATTAAACGGTGCACAGATAACTTAGTCTTGGTACTGACTTCCTTCTTGCAGAAGAGAGTAGATCGTAGCTGAGCGCTCACTGCATTAGCTTTGCTACACCTCGCTTCCAGTTCTTTCACTATGTTGCCATCCTGTGAGAATATGCATCCTAAGTACTTGAAACCGCCCACCTGTTCTAACTTTGTTCCTCCTATTTGGCTCTCAATCCGTTTATATCTCTTTCCCACTGACATTACTTTCGTTTTGGAGATGTTAATCTTCATACCATAGTCCTTACATTTCTGATCTAGCTCTGAAATATTGCTTTGTAAACTTTCAATCGAATCTGCCATCACAACTAAGTCATCCTCATATGCGAGACTGCTTATTTTGTGTTCACATATCTTAATCTCACCAAGCCAGTTTATTGTTTTCAACATACGATCCATAAATAATATGAACAACAGTGGAGACAGATTGCAGCCTTGTCTTACCCCTGAAACTACTCTGAACCATGAACTCAATTTACCGTCAACTCTAACTGCTGCCTGACTATCTATGTAAAGACCTTTAATTGCTTGCAAAAGTTTGCAACCTATTCCATAATCTCGTAGAACAGACAATAACTTCCTTCTAGGAACCCGGTCATATGCCTTTTCTAAATCTATAAAGCATAGATACAATTCCCTGTTCCACTCGTAACACTTCTCCATTATTTGCCGTAAGCTAAAGATCTGGTCCTGACAACCTCTAAGAGGCCTACACCCGCACTGATTTTCATCCAATTTGTCCTCAAGTAATACTCGCACTTTCCTTTCAACAATACCTGAGAAGAATTTACCCACAACGCTGGTTAAAGAGATACCTCTGTAGTTGTTACAATCTTTTCTGTTTCCATGTTTAAAGATTGGTGTGATTACTGCTTTTGTCGAGTCTGATGGAACCTGTCCCGACTCCCACGCCATTTCAGTTATCCTGTGTAGCCATTTAAGACCTGACATTCCACTGTATTTGATGAGTTCTGACTTAATTTCATCCACCCCAGCCGCTTTATTGCACTGCAATATATTGACCATTTTCTCCACTTCCTCAAATGTGATCCTACTTCCATCATCATTCCTATCCCATTGTACATCGAAATCTGAAACATTACTGATCGTATTTTCACCTACATTGAGCAACTCTTCAAAATATTCCCTCCATCTGCCCAAGGCATCAACAGGATTCACCAGCAGTTTTCCTGACCTGTCCATAATACTTGTCATTTCCTTCTAACCTCCCTTTAGAAGACTGCTAATTACACTCCAGAATGGTTTTCCAGCAGCTTGACCCAAAGTCTCCAACCTGTTTCCAAAGTCTTTCCATGATTTCTTCTTGGATGCTGCAATTATCTGTTTGGCTTTGTTTCTTTCTTCAACATAACTTTCTCTGTCTACCTGAGTTCTAATATGTAGCCATTTTTGATATGCCATCTTTTTCCTTTCACAGGCTGCCTTGACTGCGTCATTCCACCAAGCTGTTTGCTTCATCCTACCTTTGCACATTACTGTTCCAAGACATTCTTTAGCCACTTCTAGTACTGTGTTCCTGTACCTTGTCCATTCGTTTTCCAATGACTGTAATTGACTACATTCAACTAACTGGTACCTTTCTGAGATCACTGCTTGTACTTGTGCCTGATTTCCTTATCCTGAAGTTTCTCCACTCTTATCCTCCTACATATGGACCTGACCTGATGCACTTTCGGCCTCACAATACCAATTTCACTGCAGATTAAATAGTGATCAGTGTCATCAAAGAATCCCCTGAATACACCTGTGTCCCTTACAGCCTTCCTGAATTCCTGATCTGTTAGTATATAGTCAATGACAGATCTGGTTCCCCTGCCTTCCCAAGTATACCGGTGAATGTTCTTATGTTTAGAAAAGGAGTTTGTGATTACTAAGCCCATACTGGCACAGAAATCCAAGAGTTGTTTCCCGTTCCTGTTGGCCTCCATATCCTCTCCAAATTTACCCATAACCTTTTCATACCCTTCTGTTCGATATCCAATCCTGGGATTAAAAACACCCATGAGCAGAACACTGTCCTTGTCCTTTACTCTAACAACTACGTCACTGAGTGCGTCATAAAAACTATCCATCTTATCTTGATCTGCCCCTACACAATGCGAATATACTGACACAATCCTAATTTTCTTGCTAGACACTGTCAAATCTATCCACATCAGTCGTTCGTTTACGTACCTTATTGCAACTACGCTGGGTTCCATTTCTTTCCTGATGTAAAGCCCTACACCCCATTGTGCTATTATTGCTTTGACTCCTGACAGGTAAACCTTGTATTCTCCCACTTCCTCCGCTTTCTCACCACTTACCCGAATGTCACTAACAGCTAAAACGTCCCAACCCATCTTACTTGCAGCCTCTGCCAACTCTACCTTCTTCCCAGAGTAGCCCCCATTGATATTAATAGCTCCCCGTCGTTTGCCGAGTCGTATCTTAGGAGTCCCTGGTTTGTCAATTAGAGGTGGGACTCCGTCACCTCCAAATGCCCGAGGCATTTTGCTCTGATTGTTGCCAGCATCATATTTAAAGTACCAGGGAAGCAGGTTGCTAGCCTTACTTGCCCCGGGTCCCATTGGGTTTTACCCCTGACGGTTGAGGGACTAACCGGTGGATTTGGTAGTCTTTTCCGTCTGAGCACAAAGGTGACCACGACTCAGAATACGTCCGAGATGCCCAGCCTTATTCCAAAGTAACTGGTATCCTGACTGTCAGGACCACTTACTTGGACACTCATACATTGCCCGTGGTTTATGAACTAGGACATGACAACAGGAACCCACACCATTAGCTTATACTATAACAAAAATGTATTTTAATGAGTTATGCGGACAATTTAGATTTGCTAATATTTAGTTTCTGCTTACAAATTGTGAGACGTCTTACAATATATGGTAAGCAGTTTTTCCGAGATATCGCCTCTGAAATTGTCTTTGGATATGTCACATCTCTCGCTGTTATCGTCTTTGGTCGTACATTTAAAAGCAGTGCATATCCCTTTTGCGGTCTAGTGATGTTTTGGTAATAAAAGCACCTCATGCCTTCCTTCCTTCCTTCCTTCCTTCCTTCCCTAATAAGACGGTTGCGTTGTGTGTGCGCCTGTGGTGGTGTTGTTCGTTACAGGCTCTATTGTCGCAAGCTATAGTTTTCAGAAAGGCAACTTCACAGATTGAACATACACTTTGTGTATTTAAATGCAACTGAAACGTGAACTTCGCACTTTTCGGACTGCTGACGTATATTTAGAATATTGGGAGCAATATTATAGGAAAAATGCAGTCTATAAAGCTTTTAGGGAACCTGCTGACTGCAGACTGCTGTTATTGTGCATAGCCTTTAGTAGATCAGTGTCATTTGTAGTAATAGCAGTAATTCTCAATTAATATTATCGATTACATTTTTTCTTGTGAATAAAATGATGCATTATCTATATCCTTTAAATGTGGGAATATGTACTTTGAGGGTGTGTTGTGATTTATACCAAGAGTAGGCCTAATTAGTTAGATTCAGTCTGTTTATTTACCTGCTTAGCTAACACATATTTATCTGCAGTTATAAGCCTGGTCTGGTTAGACATTGGGTTATTATGCCTAACTTCTAAAATGTCAACTGCTATTAGGCATGGAAATCGAGCACTGGAGTACACACTTTAGAATAGTGGGCACTAATTTGGCGAATATACGTATATGTGGAAATTAACGCTCACTTTCTCTTACATTGCAGATGTACATGATGAGCCAAAACAAATGATCACCGGCTTAATGGTTTGTTTGTCCGTCTTTGAAACGAAAAACATCACTGATTCTGGGTACGAGGGATCCGGCAGTTTTT
This sequence comes from Schistocerca americana, assembly GCF_021461395.2. Taxonomy (NCBI): domain Eukaryota; kingdom Metazoa; phylum Arthropoda; class Insecta; order Orthoptera; family Acrididae; genus Schistocerca; species Schistocerca americana. The sequence continues at coordinate 329,248,036 of NC_060130.1, read as the reverse complement.
TGGTAGGTTTGTGGAGGTATGTGGCATTAGATGTCTACTCACAGGTCACGTAATTCGCGTAAATAACGGGTCGCTGATTTGCATTCACTGTCATGACACCCTATAGCGACCCAGATTGGTGCCATAGGATTTACACCAGGCGATTTTGGTTGCCGAGACATCAACGTGAGTGCATTATAATGCTCCTTAAACCACTGTAACACGGTTCTGCCTCCGAGACATGGACAATTGTGCTGCTGAAAGAGGACATCACCGTCGTGGAAGACATAAAGCATGAAGGGGTGCAGATGGTACACAGCTGTCAGCATGTCTTACATTACTACCACAGGTCTCACGCGAGTGAAGGAGAATGCCTCCCATAGCAAAATACTGCTCTCACCAGCCAGCGTCCGTGGCGTGCTGCACGTTTCGAGCCGCCGCTCACTTCGATGACGGCGTATGTGGAGACGACCATAGACGAAATGTAGCAAAAATGTGATTCACCCGAAGAGTCGACACGTTTCCATTGATCGACGGTCGAATCTCGACGGGCCCGTGCCAACTGCAATAGTAACTGACGACGTCGTTGGGTCAACGTGAGCTCCGTGTTCAACAATGTACGATGAGCAGTATCTTCCGAAACACTTGTGCGTGTTACAGCATTGTGATCTTTCGGCAGAGATGCCACAGAGCAGACAAGCCTCCAAACCTCACATTCTGTGAAGAGTTGTGGACGTCCAACCATGTAGCGCGTAATGGTAGCTTCAATGTCCTTCTACCTCTTTCGGTAGAAAGTAGCACTTAAAGTTTCGACCAGCTTCATTTCTGGAAACATTTCATTTTTCTTTACATTATTTTGTGATTTGTAAAAAAAGACAGGAATTGTTTCATTTTGTGTAGGTGCTTTGATTAGGATCTGACGGCCACTAAGGTCTAACGGTTAAATGCGATGTTTACAAAAATGATTTTTTTCATGTAACATACTGTCAATAAATTTTATTATTCAATAAAAATACTTATTGTGTACTATTATACGCACCAACTTTCACGAAGACGGAGCGGGTCGGATCCGACGCGACTGTACTATCTATTTCATCTCCAACAACCATACTGTTTGAGGGTTAAGTTCTGTGTGGAAGTGTGAGAAAGTGTTCTAAATGTTTGCGTAGCGTATGTCTAAGGCGGAACATGGGAACGAACCCGGTATGCACCTAGAGGGATGTGGGAAACTGCCTAAAAACGACATCAAGACTGACCTGCACACCGACATCTCACCCGGGCGGGTCTATAGGTATATCTATACTCTGCAAGTTATGTTGCGATGTTTGGCGGAGGGTACTTTGTGTACCACTGTCACTTACCCCCTTTCCTGTCACAGTCGCGAGTGATTTACGGAAAGAACAATTGCCGGTAGCCTCCGTGTGCGCTCGAATCTCTCTAATTTTACCTACATGGTCTCTCGTGAGATATATGTAGGAGAAAGCAATATATTTGTTGACTCTTCTACGACTCTCTGGAATTTGTCTTTCTGGTGAGTAGTTTTATGCGGTCATTACACTTTAACTCGCTCCATAAGCGTACTTCTAGATAGTTTGTGAGAGTAACTACTTCCGGTGATATTTCTACAGTAATTGGTCTTACTGGCTATGTATACAGAGTAAGTTACATTTCCTTATGCTGAGGGGCAATTGCCACTCCCTACACCGAATGTCGATCCTCTGTCGTAGGTGGTTTGCGGACTCTAGATGTGCACCACTAATCTTAAAAATGGCTCTAGGCACTATAAGACTTAACATCTGTGGTCATCAGGCCCCTTGAACTTAGAACTACTTAAACCTAACCAACCTAAGGACATCACACACTGCCGTCTCAGATTTATGTGCTGGCCGTGGTGGCCGAGCGGTTCTCGGCGCTTCAGTCTGGAACCGCGCAACCGCTACGGTCGCAGGTTCGAATCCTGCCTCGGGCATGGATGTGTGTGATGTTCTTAGGTTAGTTAGGTTTAAGTAGTTCTAAGTTTTAGGGGACTGATGACCTCAGATGTTAAGTCCCATAGTGCTCAGAGCCATTTGAACATCACACACAGGATTCTAACCTGCGACCGTAGCAGCCGCGTGGTTCCGGACTGAAGCGCCTAGAACCGCTCAGTCACAACGGCCGGCCCACTAATCTTATAATGAGATACTATCGGGTTCTTTCTCTTTGCTACCAAGACTGTATTACATCTGTGTACATTTAATGAGAGCTCCTATTCATTGCATCAAGGGGATATTTTAATCACGTCTTCCTGGAAATCTCTACCATCGCCTAATGCCTCCCATATGTTGCCAAGGTTGTTTCAACTATGCTGCAGAAGTTTCGCTGAGAAGCCCTTACACATCTTGCAAACAGTTCCGATCTCTCCCCATGTGATTTACATATTTTTGGAGCCTTGAACAAAGAAATTCGTTGCCGTCGGAAGAAGAGATACACGGCTGGATATAACCATGGTTCCACAGGCAACCGTAAACATTTTTCCAGGAAGTAATTGTGCGTCTTGTCTGACAGCGCTACAAATGTATTAACAGTTATGGCGATTACTTTTGAAATAATACTTACTTATCTCCGTCTGTTTCATTTTCATTTAACTGAGGTCTATTTTCAAGTATCTGCCAGTCAAGGATTTTCTACATTTCTGTGATGCTCTCCTCTGAGTCACATAAACCTGTGTGACCACTCGTGCTGCCTTCTTTGTATACATTCAATATCACCTGTCAGTTCTATTTGGTATAGATCGCCCATAGTTGAGCGATATTCTGCCATTGCTTTGTAAGCAATGTCCTTTGGTAATGTGGTTTCTACAGTGATGGGATGGCAACATGGCATGTGTTTTACGGTCTGAGGGATTGCATGCCGACCGAAACGGGTCATTGAAATTAGTCTGACCCTTCCTGGCAATAAATTACTCACAATACCAAAGTCAGCCATTTCATTGACCAACGACTGAGAATGACGGACTGATCTCCCCGAACATAGGTGAAAACGGTTGAAAAAAACAGTATTCCACTTATTTACTCGCTCGCATAATCATAGTTTACAGGCCTGTGTTCACAGTCGTTACGCTAAGTGTACTAATGATAATGGTGGGTGCAAACTTCGATTTCATAGTTAATAAACTATGACAGTGCCAATGTTTGAAAGTTTATTGCTTTTATGCACTGCCGGAAAAGAAAATGCAATACTCTCAAGAACTGTGATCAGTGGCATCATGATAGTAATCTAATTCTACGTCTACTTGGTTACTCTACAAATCACACTTTAGTATCTGGCAGAGCGTTCATCGAACCACCTTCAGAATAATTCTCTATTACTCCACTCTCGAACAGCTCGCGGAAAAAACGAACGCGTATATCTTTCCGAGCGGTCTCTGATTTTTCTTATTTTATTATGATGATCGTTTCACACTATGTAGATCGATGTCAAGAAAATACATTCGGAGGAGAAAGTTGGTGAAATTTCGTGAGAAGGTCCCACTGCAACGCGTTTGCCTTTGTTTAAATGATGTCCACCCCAATTCCTGTATTATGCCCCTGACATTCTCTCCCCTATTTCTCGATAATACAAAATGTGCTGCCCTTCTTTGAACATTCTCGATTTATTCCGTTAATCCTGTCTGGTAAGTATCCCACATGGTGCAGCAGCATTCCAAAAGAGGAGGGACAAGTATAGTGTAGACAGTCTCTTTAGTAGATCTGTTGCGTCTTCTACGTGTTCTGCCAATTAAATTCAGTCTTCGGTTCGCCTTCCCCAAAACACATTCTTTGTGTTCTTTCCAAATTCAGTTGTTCGTAATTGTAATTCCTAGATATTTAGCTGAATTGACGGCCTTTAGATCTGATTGATTTATCGTGCAACAGAAGTTTAATGGATTCCTTTTAGCACTCATGTGGATGACCTCACACTTTTCATTATTTAGAGTCAATTGCTAATTTTCGCACCATACAAATATCTTTCCTAAATCGTTTTGCGTTTTGTTTTGGTCTTCTTATGACTTTACTAGGCGATAAATGATAGCATCATCTGCAAACAACCTAACTGTGCATACACAAGGGTTGTAGTGTCAGTGATTCATTTGTCACGGTCATCGGCGATCATGTGGCACTTAGAAGGCCTGTCTGTGCACCCTCTACTTCGACTCTGCAGAGAGTAACTGTGCTGAGGTTAGAGGTGGAAAGGTTTCCAAGATTCATTAAAGGGTTCAGTCATGCCCCGCCGACGAGTATGTTCTCCTGCTGAATTTGAATGGGTAGTATCGTGGACCTGCTGGAAGCTGGATGGGTGTATCGAGGGATTGCTGCACGTGTTGAGTATAGTGTATCGATAGTGTGTCACTGCTTTCAATAGTAGCCTGTGGAATATTTCCAAAACTGTAGACCAGGTTCTGGACGCCCGTATACTACAGACGCACGTCTAGTCCGACACATTGTGCGAGCAGCGGTGGCCAACCGGACGTCATCCGGAGCGAAATCCGGACACATGTTGCACCTGCCTTGTCATCAGGGACCATTGGCAACCGTCTGCTCGCAGCAGGATTAAGGTGAGTTGTACCTCTGGCCAGGCTACCACTCCTCTGGTGTCGTGAAAGGGTTGACTCGAGAGAGGAATGGCGCTCTGTTGTCTTCAGTGATGAGAGTACGTTCTGCCTGTATGCAAGTGATGGACGTACACGTGTATGGTGTAGACCTGGTGAGCTGCCTATTCCAGAGAGCATCTTCCCACAAAACACAGATCCCATCCTAGCCTTCATCAGGTACTACTCATGGTCATATCTGGTGTTTCTGCAGATTAAAGTAACCAGTGGTCGCTACATTGTACAAGCTTTTATTCCCGTTCTAGTGCCCTTTTTCGACACGAAGGTGGTGTGCGCTTTTCTCAACAGTGCAATGCAAGTCCATATACAAGTGCTGCGTTGCAACGCGCACTTCGTGATGTACAACAGCTGCCCTGGCCAGCAAGACCATCAGATCTCTCGCCAGTTGAACACGTATGGAACATCACGAAGAGGGAATTCACTCGTTCTCCACGGCCTGAGAGAACCATTGCCGAACTGCGACAAAAGGCGCAAAATAGGACAATCTATAGCAGGATGCCATTTGGCCCCTTTATGAGGGTTAGCAAATGAGAATACACGCCTGCGTTTCCACCAGAGGGGGATACGTTGTTTATTGACGCGGCTGTTTGGGAACCCTTTACTGTGACATGTGTGTTTCACTTGGTCTGAATTTGTCATCGTACACTACTACAATGATGAACTATCTGTCACATTAAATAAAAAACAAACACCGTCGGAACTCGCCTTGAAGGTCGATAAAGTGACCTTGTCCTTGAGGGTGTTGCTTTTTTCCGGCAGTTGTGTGACACAGTTACTTTTCAAATTTTTGGACAAATGCTATTCATATAACTTATTTTTCCGAACTGCTGTTTTTTGGAAGTCGCACTGAAGCACTGTAATAAGCACAGTTGTAAATAGATGATGTAAAATGTTTTAATACGATGATAATATTTTATTATTATTTTTAAAATACTAGGTATCTGTAGCTCGTTAAAAGTTAGCGTGATGGCTCAAATGGTTCAGATGGCTCTGAGCACTATGGGACTTAGCATCTTAGGTCATCAGTCCCCTAGAACTTAGAACTACTTAAACCTAACTAACCTAAGGACGTCACACACATCCAAGCCCGAGGCAGGATTCGAACCTGCTATCGTAGCAGTCGCGCGGTTCCGGACTGAAGCGCCTAGAACCGCTCGGCCACCGCGGCCGGCTAGCGTGATGGCAAGTTATATTTGGGGGTAGGGGGAGCGGGAGGGGGACAAACTGTGTAACATTCCATCCCCCGCAGAACCGAACCGCAGATACGCACCTGGTTTTATAACTTTTTACATCATTATAACCTGTGCAGTTCATTGAGTTTTTTGTTGTTGAGATAGATGCCCTGTTTGGTACGCTTGGAATTCATTTAGTTTAAAATATATTATTTTCCCATGTGATATTTTATGACTGTTTGTTCCCGCAGGCAGCTGAAGTCGCCCGCGTGATCACTGGATATTTACAACGGCGGGAGGGTCCTCGATGCCACCTCTCCGAGCTACCCGCTCAGCTTCTGCTATTCGGCGCCTAGCTCCGCCTCCACGCTGCGCGTGGCCGGTTTGGCCACGCCTCCCGACTTGCTTACCACGCTTTCCGTCTCACTCTAGCCGTCGGGCCTCCGTCAACTTACCTTATCAGGCCTTACTTTAAGCGAAAAACTTCAATTACCTCCAAAAAATAAAGTCCGCGTATGCTGTTCGTGCGTCAGGTAGAGCAATATGCGGCGTTTCTGCGGAGAAAGCAGGTCTGGAGCGACGATAGAGAAGCGCCAAGTCGGCACTTGACTGCTGATACCGGGGCGAGCGAGCAGCGCCGGGTTCCTGCTACCACACTTCCTGCGGATTCGTAGAACTCCCTGCGGCAGTACGGCTTCAGTCGCTCCACGGCCGAGGGTCCAGTGCTCTTCCTGACACGCCGCCGGAAACTTCTGCTGCACCTGATTCCTCAACTATTCAGCCATGGACAACCAGGATCCTAACAACGAAGAAGCCTTTAAGGCGGGCATTCGTAGGTGAGGAAACGGACATAGCCAAGCGTTGCATGCAGTGTGCCATCATCCAAGCGGACGTGTGGGATTGGAGTCCGACTCGGAGATGGGTGTGGGTTTGAAATGGGTCGTTACTGTGCATGGCCGATGTATACAGCTGAATGTCCGACATATCATACCATTAAACATAAATTCTGCAAGCCATGTTTCGGTGTGTGGCGGAGAGTACTTCTAGTACTAATATGATGCAGTATTTCTTGACATCGTAAAAGCATTTGACTCAGTAGGACACCTACGCTTATTATGATAGGTACTATCGTATGAGGTTTTAAGGAAATTTTTCATTGTATTGAAGATTTCGTGCCGGCCGCGGTGGCCGAGCGTTTCTAGGCACTTCAGCCCGGAACCGCGCGACTGCTATGGTCGCAGGTTCGAATCCTGCATCGGGCATGGCTGTGTGTGATGTCCTTAGGTTAGTTAGGTTTAAGTAGTTCTAAGTTCTAGGGGACTGATGACCTCAGATGTTAAGTCCCACAGTGCTCACAGCCATTTGAGCCATTTTTGAAGATTTCGTGATAGGGACGAAGCAGCTAGCTACCTTACATGGTGATTCATCGACAACTGTAGACGTAACTTCAGATATTTCTCGGGGAAATGTGTCTAAAATCTTATTGTTCAAGTTGTATATTAATGACTCTGCAGGCTATATTAATAGCAACCTCACACGTTTCGCGGATGATGCGGCTATCTATAATGAAATATGGTGTGAATAAGGCTGCAAAACATTTTAACATTTCAAAGTTTTGTAATTGTAAATATTGGAAACTTGCTTTAAATGTTCAGAAATTTAAAATTGTGTACTTAACAAATCGAATATCAATGAATCACAATTGGAATAGAACTCATACTACTTGAGTGTAACAATTTAAAGGGCTTTGAAATGGAACGATCATATAGCCTCAGTCGTAGGTGAAGCTGGTGGCAGGCGTCAAATGTTCAGAGTGTGTGAATGCCTAAGGGGCCAAACTGCTGAGGTCATCGTTCCCTAGACTTACACACTGCTTAAAGTAACTTATGCTAAGAACAACACACACACACACACACACACACACACACACACACACACACACACACACACACACACACATCCTCGAGGGAGGACTCGAACCTCCGGCGGGAGGAGCCGCGCAATCCTTGCATGGCGCCTCAAACCGCCTGGCCCTTCCGCGTGGCTGGCAGGCTTCAATTCATTGGTAGAATACTAGGGAAATGTCATCAGTCTGCTAAGAAGATTGCTTACAGAACACTCGTTCACACATCCTAGAATACTGCGGGAATATGTGAGACTTGTGCCAAACAGGACTAACAGAGGATATTTAACGTATACACAGAAGGGCAGCACGAATGGTCACAGGTTTGTCTGGCTCATAGCAGAGTATCACGGAGATACTAAAGAAATTTATTTGGCAGACTCTTGAAAACAGACGCAAACAATCCCCAGAAATCCTGCTTACAAAGTTTCAAGAACCAGTTATAAGTAATGAATCTAGGAATATACTACAACCCCTATGTATCACTCCCGTATGGACCGCGAGTATAAGATTAGACAAATTACAGCGCGCACAGTGGCCTTTTTGCAATCATTCTTCTCGCGCCCTATAAGTGAATGGAACGTATAGAAGCCCTAGTAAATGTTACAGTGGGAGATACTCTCTGCAATACACTTTTCATGTTTTGCCGAGTACGGATGTAGATGAATATGAAGATTTAATCTTTTCCTGTTCCAGTCGCGAGCGGTGCTCGGACAGAACGACTGCCAGTAAGCGTCCGCAGTGAGTTTGAATTTCTTTGATTTTCCCGTCGCAGTATTTCGTGAGATGTGCAGGAGCGGAAAAAATTTGTTGTCCGAATCTTTTTAGAACGTACGCTCTCGGAATTTTAATAGTAAACCTCACTTTGATTTACGAGGCTTCATTTATAGCGTCTGCCACTGGACTTTGATGAGCATCTCCATGACGCTCTCGTGCTTACTAAACAGAACCGTGACTAAACTCGTCGCTCTTATTTGGATCCTCATAGAATAACACTAAAATTTCATCGAGGAATTTATCATATGACTTTATATATTGCTTCACTCTTTCTGAAAGTGTTTAAAACTATACAGTATCTCAAAGGACGGTTTACCTGACTTCGTCACTCTGAGACACAGGCAAGTTTCATCCAAGTAGAGCTGGACAATGTATAAACTTTTTTCTATTGACATATTTTCTGTTTCAAGACTACTCAATATCTGTCGAATATTTGGAATTAACAGCCTTGCCATCTGTCAATCCAATATCTGGAATTAACAGCCTTGCCATCTGATTCTCGGCTTTCGATTTCAAATGTCTATCAGTTTCGCAATTTTGGTCCAGAAATATTATCTTTCCTAAGAAACTGTGGTGTGAACGTGTCCTTGGTTCATATGGTCAATGGTCACATAGAGCCTGCTTTTTGTTTCTTGTTTCTGTCTCCATGCAATTCACACTCTTGCGCAGAACAGTTCCAGCGAGAGCTTACATTCGGTGGACGGTAATTGGCTTGTGACATGCAGTAATGAGACGCAGCGTTTCACTGAGGCCTGTTACCATGTACCTTACGTGAGAGATTGCACTCCGTACTGAAACAGCATAGTTAGCTGTGGCGTAGCAGATTATCACGACTGAAGGTTTCAGCATCGAAGCCTATGCCACTCAGGCTTCCCAAGCTAAGGTTGTTTCTACTGTTCGCCTTTCTTCTTTTCTAGTGACTGTGTTGCCTGAATGTTGCAGGTATCACGGGTGGAAGCTATGTTTTAAGTCTCGGTCACACAAAATTACATTAGGTTACAGGAGGTACTTCTTTCATTCAAAGTACGAGTTTTACCATATGGTCAGTACGCCCAATTCACGGAAGTGTTATGGAAGAAAAAATTGTGTCTAAACCAAACTATAGGCTATAATGTAATCTCGTCTCAGATTTATGTGCTGGCCGTGGTGGCCGAGCGGTTCTGGGCGCTCCGTCTGGAACCGCGCGACCGCTACGGTCGCAGGTTCGAATCCTGCCTCGGACATGGATGTGTGTGATGTCCGTAGGTTAGTTAGGTTTAAGTAGTTCTAAGTTCTAGGGGACTGATGACCTCAGATGTTAAGTCCCATAGTGCTCAGAGCCATTTGAACCATTTATGTGTATGCTATGGCAGCAAAATGTTTTATGCGTCTAACTGAAGTATACTTCCTGATGTTATAGTTTGTCCAGTGGCAACCTGCTTCTTGCATTCAGCATTTACGAATTAAAATTGTCCAATGCGGGTTTAATATTTTTACAAATACTTCCGAACATTAAGCGTAGGTGGGGTAGTGAAAAATGAAATGAGAAACGTAACCAACAACGGAAACATCCCCAAAATCAATCTCACAAAACAGAATATTCGAATCTGTACAAGACGGTAGGTCTCGGTGTTTCATATAGGCAAGACATTCGATACTAGTGAGAAACCGTTTTTACACTCTACGAAAAAAAAGATAAGATGCGTCACGAAGGAGTTACGCAAATTAGTCACATATTGATATTCATACAGGTATAGACGGAAAATGCAAAACTGTAAACTTTGGCGGGCAATGGATGAATGTGTGACGCTGCGACGCATCACTCCGTAGCTGGCAAGGATAGTAAATACTGGACATGTCGATACCAGGACATTACGTCTTTGCGAATTCCATTCCTTGTACTCAGTTGGACAGTAACTATTCGTCGCAGATAGGCGCGTAAACAATATATGCTGATGCCAGCGTATGAGAGAGGACGAGTAGTAGGGCTCAAAGAAGCCAATCGGCAGGCCGCTCGGCATTTGAATGGAAGCGATGCTCCTATTTGACAATGTGAATCTTGGCCAAACACAGCGTCAAGAAGGACATAATGTGCCTAGAGAGACTACAGAACTTGAGGACCGAGAACTGTCAGGGAGGCGGTCAGAACCCTGGATTCATCATCATTACTAATCCGACGTGCAGATGGTGCTTCAGTGACGACAAGGACTTTTAACAGGCGGTTCACAGAAAGGGGGCTGAACTCACGACACCCCCTGCGCCAACTACCATTGACCTCCGTACACCAAGCCCGTTTGCAGTGGTGTCGGGCACATTCGACCTGGAACCTCATTGGTTGGAGTAGAATTGCCTTCAGTGATGAGTCCTGCTTCGAAATGAGCCCCGATGATCAAGAAGACGTGCCTAGAGACGCACCGGACTGCGGTGGGATACCAGCCTGACAGTCGCCCGCCTTACAGCCCAGCAAAAAGGGGTGACGGTATTGGATGCCATTTCTTTTCATCACAGGACCTCTTTGGTTCTCATCCGCCGCACCCTTGCAGCACAGCGGTACGTCGACGATATTCTAAGCCTCGTTTTGTTCCCTCATGACACGCCATCCTAGGCTTACATTTCAGCAAGATAATACCCACACGCACATGGCGAAAGTTCCTACTGCTTACCTTCGAAGCTTGCCAAATCCTACCTTGGCCAGCAAGGTCCCCGGATCTCTCCCCCTATTGAGAAAATTTGGAGCATTGTGGGCATGGCACACCAACCAGCTCAAGATTTTGGCGATCTGACGCGCCAATTGGACAGGATTTGACGTGATATCCCTCAGGAGAACACCCAAAAACTTTATCAATCAAATCAGTCAGTGCCAAGCCCAATAACTGCTTGCATAAGGGGCAGAGTTGGACCATCACGTTACTGACTTGATCAATTTGTGAAGCTCTTTCTCTTGAATAAATCACCAAATTTTGGAATTGTACTCATTTGTTTGTCTGTACATGTGCATTCGTCTACCGATATCCGTCCCATTTGGATAATTCCTTCGTGGTGCTTCTTTTTTTTTATCGTAGAGTGTGTATGACCATAGTCATGACTTAGTCAACGTCACAACAGTATGCTATAAAGCTATCATTTGTACGGTTTTTTAGTATAGATCCTTAGACACAATTCCAGCACCCCAGACGCAGACCTAAATTTCAAAGGCGGTGAATCACCACAAAGAGTACCACGTTTGAGACGCCTGCGTCGTGAGCCAGTAAAAGCGTGCCCACAACCCAGCCGCAGTCTGGCCTTTAAGTGGTCATGAAACTGGACGATGTCCCCAGGATAACTTTGTCTACAGAGTTTAGGACAGTTTCAGCAATAGCTGGTCTGCTAGTGAGACATTCGAAGGTGTGTCCCGCTCACGGCAGGTCCGAGAGCAACATCGAAATGGAGCAATAAAGTGCTCTTCTCTCCCAGTTTGCAGAATAATGCGCACACCACGTTCTGGTTTCGCACGTCGTGGAAAGAAACAAGCTTAACGGTGGCGGGGGTAGCCATGTGAAGTTAGCACCCGAATTTCGAGAAATATATATTTGTTTCGGAGTTCTTGATAGACACGCTATAGTTCTAGAGTTCCGATTACAAAGTTTGAATAGTTCAAAAAATTTCGCGAAGAAAACAATAGCACTTTGGAAAATTTTAATCTTATTCAAAAAATTAATTACAAGATAGGGGAAAAAATTAATAGTCTCGTTTCTGAATAGCTCGCGACGAGTTCTACAGGAAACCCTAATTATATTTTTTGTGCAGATAATAGTTTATGAGATAATTACAATAATGAGGTACTCATTTCCACAGTCATGTGAATTTGGCACCCGATTTTCGAGAAATATACATTTCTTCAGGCTTCTTGTATGTATGCTATAGTTCTAGGGTTCTCTGTAAGAAGTTTTAACAGTTCTGTAGAATTTTTCGAAAACAAGCCATGATCATAATTCTGAATAGCTGAATAGCTGTGAAGCTAGCAACCGATTTTTGAGAAATGTATGTTTTTTCAGAATTCTATGTAAGACAAATTTTGGATAGTTCTGCAGGATTTCGCGAAAATACTATTTTGAAAGAAAATACTATCGAAAATACTATTTGGAAAGAAAATACTGTCTGGAAAGAAATACCGTGGGGGTAAGAGCCAGCAACCTGCTACTGGGGTGGGGGTGATAATCTGGAGAGAGAAGGGGAGGATATGAACAGACAGAGAGGGGAAAGGAGGAGATGGACACATGTTGGGGAGAGGTGGAGGTGGACAGACAAAGGGTGAGGGAGAAGTGGACAGAGAGGGGGAAGAGGAGAAGTTGGACAGAGACAACAGGGAGGAGGAAATGTACAGAGAAAGGACAGAGGAGGAGATGGACAGGAGAATGGGTGGAGGAGATGGAAAGTGAGAGGGGCAGAGAGTGGGGAAGAAGAAGATGGACAGAGAGGGGCAGAGGAGATGAGAGAGAGAGGAGGAAGGAGAAGATGGACTGATAGAGTTAAAATAAATACACACTCCGGCAACACTGGGTACTCAACTGGTGTAAAAATACAAAAACTTTTACTGGAATCAATACTGTTTACGCCACGTCCGGCTTCTCAAATGGTTCAAATGGCTCTGAGCACTATGGGACTTAACACCTGAGGTCATCAGTCCCCTAGAACTTAGAACTACTTAAACCTAACTAACCTAAGGATATCACACACATCCATGCCCGAGGCAGGACTTGAATCTGCGACCGTTGCGGTCGCGCGGTTCCAGACTGAAGCGCCTAGAACCGTTCGACCACTCCGGCCGGCCCGCCTTCTCAACTGTGTGGGTGCTCCATGGAGGTCAATGCCCGTCCCCATTGGGCTGCTCTGGTGGATCGGTTTAAGATAAGCACTGGTTGGTAGAGAATCCTATAAAACAGATCGGGAATATTTTGGGGAGACGTATTGTTGATCAATTCTTCCTGACCTCTGCACAACGTTTTCCTAAGGAAGGGTGTCCACCGTAAAGAAAACTCTGCATTGATGTCAAGCATGTGTGGCAGCCAGGGCAACCATATTCCCTTTTTAGTGTTTTGTTCTCATGGAAGAGATTTTTTTGCTTTGGTTACTTTTTCATAGTTTCAAGATTTATGTGATTTCATATTAAACCCACAATATCGCGCGATTTAGTTCCACCTTGTTCCGAAATACTTCTTACATACTGTTCAGGAAATGTGTTCCGATTTCTTCATTATACTTACGTTGTGGTCATAAGTCTACCTGAATGAAATGAAACAAATAGATGATTGTTATTGTAGACTATGATATCTGGGATGGAGCACAAGCCCGGATTGGACAAGACTGGAGCTAGAAATCGGCGGTGCCAGCGTTCGTATTAAATAAACTTGCGATTCTCCAAATCTCACGCTGTTGTCGAAGACACACACCCTACATGGTGTTACTAAAGGCGAACAGGGAGGGTGGAAGATGGGTGGCAAAGCCTTCTGTCTCGATACATGCTTCGATTCAAGATAACAGACAGCGAAGGACTGTATGTCTAATCACAGATGACAGAAGAACTTAAAGCCAAGCACTACGTTTTCTAGCCATCCTTTTGGGATTGTTCGAATTCTGCAAAAACTAGTTTCCAAACCGGAACAAAGTCGCTTGTCGCTATATATCGGAAATTGTTATCTAGTGTAACACGAGTGCTGTTAGATTCCATCAGCAAATTTACACAGTCTGCTCTCAGAGAATGCATTACATAGAACGTATTCAGTGAGCTAATTATCCTTCCGGCCAGCTGTACGGAAACCTATTACGGCCCAGAGAGAGGTGGCGCAGTGGTTAGCACACTAGACTCGCATTCGGGAGGACGAAGGTTCAAACCCGCGTCCGGCCATCCAGATTTAGGTTTTCCGTGATTTCCTTAAATCGCTACAGGCAAATTCCGGGATGATTCCTTTGAAGGGACACGGCCTATTTCCTTTCCCTTCCTTGACATTATGCGAGCTTGCCCTCCGTCTCTAATGACCTCGATGTCGACGGGAGTTTAAACCCAATCTTCATTCCTTCCTATTACGGCAATGTTATATATAATGAGAACGTTCTTTACATGAGTGTAATTTTCTCTGCTGCGCTTGACGTTACTTCCCCTTATCTACCCTCTGAGTCTGAATGCAACTCCAGCTCTCGTTTTTGATACTAGGTACTTTACGTATGTGCAACGAGTGTGCGACTGTCTCATCGGCAACGAAACTGGCAGTCACCGCTATTAGGATTACCGCAACAGCAAATTTTTAAAATGCCTCACTTGATTGGAGCTGACGTCATCGTCGCAGTTAGTATTGTAGGTCTCTGACCTGGCAACATTACAGTGCCACTACCGGTTCACAGCTTTTATTCAAACAAATTTCTTATTTCAGGTTTGTTAATTTTTACATCGTATGAAATAGTTAATATTCACTGGATATTTATCCGCCCCAGCTTCCAAGCCTCTTCGCAGTATCCCACTGAGCGAGGGCACGTGGCACTGTTGATTGTGATCCTTCCCTGAATGGGGACGTTAAGCTGGGCGGCCCCTCTGATATTACAGTGCTGGCCATTAAAACTGCAACACGATGAAGGATAACAAACAACGAAATTTTCCTTGTTATACGAATACAGTATAGTAGGAAGAACAGATAATTAAATTTGCGGTTTATTTGGGAGAATACGAGTTGCAAAGGAAGCAACAAGGACTGTAATCTAGGTGTCCATCGAGAAGAACTTAACTTGGGTGACAGATACAGGTACGTCTTTCCATGATGCGTCAGCTCTATGCCAGAATTCATCTTCTGTACTGCCTAAGGAGTAGAGCTGCGCTCTACCAAAATTACGGTTCAGTAGTTTTAGTACACTACATAAATGACGTAGTAAATGGTAGGATTACCAGAAGTATTGGTAGAGAAAGAAACATAAATGAATGTATAAGAGACAAAATGGGAGCCGACGACTTCTCTCTGTTTTTATGTTTGCGTTATCGTTAGAAGAAGAAGTAACATCCTGGGGATCTTCTAGACAGTTCGCACTTAATTAGAACAACACATCAGTCAGTGTTAGTCCATTGTATATTTTATATCCTTGCAGAATATAAATTGCATTTTATATGTATTAAAAATAATTAATCGTCTAACTTCTCTGCTTTTATGTAACCAAGGAATTGCTTTCCGTGCAAGTATATACAACACTCCCAATGTACAGGTAATGCGGGTATGAAGTTAACTGACCAGAGCTACTAGGAGAACTACGCTTACTTATAGCAGTCTACGGTAGCCTACGGTAGATCTATAACTCTACTAGGGTGTGACAGTGTGTCATTCTCTGAACTACCCACGACCAAACGATTCCAGCGGCTCAAAGATTTTGGATCCTGCTGGCCAAGAAAAAGTCGAACACCATCGTTATAGATGTAGTAGGTCAGGACAGATCGAAGAACATGCGGTCCTGCGTTATCGTTAGAAGAAGGAGTAACATCCTGGGGATCTTCTAGACAGTTCGCAGCCACCGGTCTTTGCATGTCAGAAATGTAGCGTTTGTTCACCACAGTACCTTCTATTCGAACCAGAAGGGATCGCCTTGTGTACCCATAGTACCAAGGTAAATGCGACGTTCGTTTCTCCTCGGAACCTTGCACACGTGGTTACGTTCATCTTGATGCTGTACGCAGAACCGTTGGCTCGCCTGAAAAGACGATGTGGTATCACTCTTGCGTCCAGTGTAGGGCGTACCACTGTGTGTGTGTGTGTGTGTGTGTGTGTGTGTGTGTGTGTGTGTGTGTGTGTGAATTCCTATGGGACCAAACTGCTGAGGTCATCGGTCCTGCACCACTGTCGGCGTGCCTCTCTCCTGTCACGCCAAGGGAAGCCTAACAATTCAGAATGGTTCAAATGGCTCTAAGTACTATGGGACTTAACATCTGAGGTCATCAGTCCCCTAGACTTAGAACTACTTAAACCTAACGAACCTAAGAGCATCACACACATCCATGACCGAGGCAGGATTCGAACCTGCGACCGTAGCAGCAGCGCGGTTCCGGACTGAAGTGCCTAGAACCGCTCGGCCACAGCGGCGAAGCCGTAACAATGATCGACATGCTGGCACTACTGTGCTGCTCCAGTTGTCGTCGCACTGTCCGTGTAGATACTTGTGAGAAAGCAAGCCGATTTGTTGACACAAGGTATCTGACGTCACTGCGCGGACAAGCGAACAGTTTCTTTCGTCTGTTGTTAGTCGTGAGGGAGCCGTTGAGGTCCTACATGGCGTTAGGTATTGTCCCTCTGCACCCTTCGATTCCAAGTTCGCATTGCCGTCGTGAGATCCCGACCAACACGTGCATTCTGGCAATGTCTCTCCTTCTTACACGCCATAACACGATCTACTCGCAAACAACTTCAAATTCGATTTTTGAATGAATTCCACATGCGTAAACTTTCTTTATACAGGGTTTTCAGAAACAGTCTGAAAACCTTGTAAAGTTCTTCCATGATAAGTTGCGGTGATAAATAACTATTTAAAAAATTCGATTCCTTGCGCCGTTTCCGAGTTAATTAGCTTGAAGTCAGCCAAACAGGCCGTTGTGCGCACAAATTCAAGCGGTGCGCCAGAGGCGGTCCCGCCAAACGTGTCTTTCGTTTGGTTCCCTAAAACCGAACAAGAGAGAGGTACAAAAGTTGGACACCGGCCAGTAGTAAGAATCGAACCCGAGCCAAAAGCTGAACAGTCTCGTGCGTTATCATCTACGCTGTAACAGCTGACACTAATTATATCTGTCGAGCCACTTGAATTTATGCGCGCAACGCCCTGATTGGTTAATTTCAATGCTAATTAACTCGGAAACGGCGCAACGTATCGAATTATTTCTTAACAATTATTTCTCAGGACAACCTATCCTACAACACCCTTACAAGCTTTTCAGAATTTTTCTGACCACCCTGTGTACAGAATAGAGGTGCTGTTGTTACTCCTACCTACTTAGCGCGGTTGGGCTGAAAAGCTAATCCTATGCATATTCAGGATTGTAATACACTTCACGCCAATTGAATGTTTGTTTTCTGCCTATTATATCGTGTTGCAATTTTAATGGCAAGCACTTCATTCAAGAGCAGTAAGCTATGTGCAGACACCCTCTCACTTCCGTCATCATCATCATCATCATCACCACTACTACCACCACCACCACCACCACCACCACCACCACCAGCACAAACGCGATACGCCTCTCTACACGCATTCATAAGTCACTTAACCTGAGAGTATCACATTTAAGAGACAAAACTCACACTTCGAAAAGCAACAGTGCCCAATGCGAATGAAGAAGGACTTTTCGATTTACGTTGCTGAATGCCGATAGGATATTCCGGGTAAAAATGCCATATGACATTTACATTTAGTACAAGTATTGCTTTCAGATATCTTAAACACCGTAGTACTGAGTGTAAATTTATTATATCTGGTTTATTTAAGTCTCTGCGCGTGAGTTTCGTCTTTAGGTATTTCAGACTATTTGGGAGTAGGTGACTTTCCAAAGTGGTTTGATCCTATATGCACACGCCTGTATTTATTGTTAACTTCAATGTTACAGGTCCAAGCTACTGAAATAAACTTGATATCTTAACGTTACTTAAAATATTAGTTTTTATCCGTAGCTTTTAGCTACAGATATAACAGCCAGAACGCAAAAAATAGCCGAAAAGCAAAATTGTCATTTAACGGGCAACGTTCAAAAGTCTGGTTTAGGACTACTGCATTCTCTAATTCGAAGCAACAAAAATCAAAGGAGTGGCTATTACTGCAGTTTTGCTTCAACGTCATCAGTTCGCTCATTGAGTATTCATATGCAGCACTGTTACTAGTGACGAGTTATAATGAGTTTATGTTAAATTGTGAAGAAGAAATTATCGGCTGAGTCCAAACAAAAGGCATATACCCGAGCAGAGGTCAATGTGAACATAATATTTTGCATGTTGTGGCTCAAAAAGCGTGTTGTTTACTACGAACTCCTCCCCAGGAAGTATACCAGTTGATGTGTTCCTTGAGCAGGCTCGGAAGTGACTACAGCTCGCATCTCAAAGACGAGGATGCCTGAGCTTCGTTAACGCTTTCTGCTGATTTCACAAGCAAAACTCTCCAGGAGGTTGTTTGGGAAATCATCCCTCGTTCACGTATTTTTCTGATCTTGTGCTCTCAAATGTTTATTTTTCCAATTCATTCTAGAATAACCATCAAGCAAAGGCCTTTTCGAACAAAGACACAGTTCAGACCTGGTTTGATGACATTGTTATCACAGAGCCAGTAGATTTCTGCAGGCATGGAATCGGTAAACTACATGAAAACTGTCATACCGTTGTAGATGATGCGAGAGAATGTATTGTTGAACAATTTTTCTGTGGTGATTACTATTGTGTTGAATAAATTAATGGAAAACGCAGTTGAAATATGCACTGTGCTAATACAAACGAAGTATAGCTTACCACGATAACCTTACGGCGAACTTCTGTTTTATTAAAACATACAGAATCTGTAACATGAGCATGCCGACATCGAAACGAATTATTAAGCTATTACTGACTTCGTTTTTCGCCCGTACACTGTGGGTTACTGGAAGTAGTAGGACGATTTTTGATGGATAAGTATTCGTAAGATATTCTTATCGACTTTAGTTGTGGGAACGACCGAATGAAAACAATAGATTTAGTCGACTGTTGGAAAGCAGTTGACTCATTCGGTTGTAATTTTACATATCGGTTGAATTTTTCATTCATTCTTTTGAGTGAAACTAGTCTATGAGAGTAATCGAATGAAAGCAATCGATTGAGCCGGTTGCAACTTTATGTATCGGTTGGCCTATTCATTCTTTCATGCATTCACTCATTCATTCATCCAATCTTTTCAGTGAACCAGTCGGTGGGAGCAACTGAATAAAAACAGTCGACGCAGTCCGACACATTCAGTTCTGAGCGGAAACATTCGATCGTTTTGCCATTGTTAAATCATTGTTATTGTTTGTACTCTGTTGTCACCTGGCGTCACTGTTATTGCCGTTCCTATATTTGCCTTTTATTCAGTGCCAATAAGTAGCGTTTAGCACAGTTATTCATTCCTGTTTATGAATAGGTGTTTTCGTGATAGTGAACTTCGTGTGTGGATCACAATGTCGAAATGATCAGTGACGTGGGAATGGAAGAAATCGTATGAGTGGATAAAAAGTTATTCTGAGGGTAAATTCAATGTGATATACAAAATCTGCCAGGATCATTCATAACATGAAACTCTATTAACTGAAGAAATTCGAACAAAATTAGCGAACGATGACTAATATTTCTCGCAAAAGAATACTTCTGGGCCGGCCGCGGTGGTCTCGCGGTTCTAGGCGCGCAGTCCGGAACCGTGCGACTGCTACGGTCGCAGGTTCGAATCCTGCCTCGGGCATGGATGTGTGTGATGTCCTTAGGTTCGTTAGGTTTAAGTAGTTCTAAGTTCTAGGGGACTGATGACCACAGCTGTTAAGTCCCATAGTGCTCAGAGCCATTTGAACCATTTTGAATACTTCTGGGAATTTACTGTGTATGCTTAAAAAGTGACTAAGTCAACAAACAATTTTAAAATAATGTGTTTTATATGCTTTTTGTTCACGTCACATCAACATTCACCTAAATGAATTATCGATGATGGGCAAAAATCAGCGGGAGGACAGAGAGAAAGACAGGGAGAAAGAGAGAAAGAGAGAGGGAGAGACAGACAGACACAGCCTCAATAAACGTAAATAAAAATTAATTGTTCATTTACTTGAACATAGTTTCATAATGCTGCACCAGTTATTAACCTTATGAAACCAACAAAAACCCGTTTTTAATGTCAGAAGTACAAAAAGTTTGTAATTAACTAAATAAGTACCTACATTTTGAAAAATACTCCGTTTTTAGAAATGTGACTGTTATCCACCTCGCCTTGAAATAAGAGACATTGCTTGTCTCTAAAAAGTTGGCACGTTTGACCGAAAACATTGAAAAATCTTGTAATGAAATAAAAAAATGGCTCTGAGCACTATGCGACTTAACTTCGGAGGTCATCAGTCGCCTAGAACTTAGAATTAATTAAACCTAACTAACCTAAGGACATCACACACATCCATGCCCGAGGCAGGATTCGAACCTGCGACCGTAGCCGTCACGCGGTTCCAAACTGAAGCGCCTTAAACCGCACGGCCACACCAGCCGGCGTAATGAAATCACTCAAACCCGTATGCTGACTGGAAACATTCATGTAACTGATACGCCTAGCTGGACAATGGATCCACCTCCTTCATTGCGGATGCGTAAATACGTCCAATATCCTGCGGGAATCTCAGAGTAGCGAACATGGAGTCAATGGAAAGGGACTGCGGCTAGGGGGCGCTCGGTGGGAATGTGGATCGACCGTGAGGCCGGTATTACACTATCAAATTTCCTTGTCCAAAATCTTTGTCCAATATCTTTGTCAAAGATATTTGATAGTGTAATAGGGACTTTGTCAAATGTCGTCCAATATTTGATCAAATCTAGGGCCTCGCTGTATATTTGATCAAAGAAACCGCTTGTCTTCTGTTCACTGCAATGTGACATGTTACCACATGGAGCGCTAGCATCGCTGCAGCGTACTGTCGTCTGTAGTGTTTTTATAACCATTGCCGGTAAATACAATTGGTGTGTGCCGACAACTACAAAATTAATAGAGATGTCTGACGCTGATGAGGCGCTTTACAACGTGAGGCACCCTGAGTACAAAAACAGATTAAGAAGATTGGAGACCTAACCTAACATAACCCTCTCCTGTAGCAAGGAATGGGAGTGTTATAGTGAGCCTGTCTTCAGAAGATGTAGCAGTTCTTAAGTGAATATTGTGCTTTGTGATATGAGGATACACTTCATTGAGCACATACAGAAATGTATGCTCATCCATTCTTAAGTAATTGATGTACGACTTGACGTCTTCCACTGTAAGCTTTGAATGCTTTTATCGTGTCGTCGTAAAACCCACGGCTTCACCCAGATTAGATTAGTTTTTCGTTCCATAGATCCGTGCTGAGGAGAGCCTCGTGGATGTCGAACATGTCGATTTTTTTAAGCTGAAATAACAATACTAATAGTATGAATAAATACAATACATCATTTGTTTCTATTAAAAATTTCGCCAATGGAGTAGAAGGAGTTGGCCAGTAGTAAGTCTTTCAGGTTCCTTTTAAACTGATCTTTATTTCTAACTAAATTTTTTATGTTTGCTGGCAAATTATTGAAGATGAGTGTCCCTGAGTAGTGGACCCCTTTTTGAACTAAAGTAAGTTGGTTGGTTTGTGGGATTAAAGGGACCAGACTGCGATGGTCATCGTTCCCTTTTTCCAAATACTAAAAACACCCACAGAGAATAAAAACGAGTAACAGAATAGATCACAGACGCTTTTAAGTCCTTGTGCAGATCATTTTTGTTCCTGGTATTGTATGTATGAACTGAGTTGTTTGTTGGAAAAAGAGATATATTATTTACGACAAATTTCATTAAGAAGTAAATATACTGAGAGGCAGTAGTTAGTATACCCAGTTCTTTGAAGAGGTTTCTGCAGGAGGTCCGTGAATTTACTCCACAAATAATACGTATTACACGCTTTTGGACTTTGAAAACTTGTTTGACTTCAAGATTTACCCCAAAATATTATCCCATATGACATTATGGAATGAAAGTATGCAAGCTTTTTCATTTTTATGTTTCCTATGTCTGCTAACACTCGAATTGCAAATATAGATTTGTTAAGGCCTTTCTGCAGTTCTGTGGTGTGCTCCTCCCAACTGAATTTATTATCAAGTTGTAATCCCAGGACTTTTAAGACTGTCAACCTCGTATGTATGGTTCCATTTTTTCCCCCACTTCTTTTCCGCATGTGCACACAATGCAATTGGAGTACGTAGAACTGCTGCGGTTGTAGCAAGTTGTTGTCAGCCATCTTGAACTTTGACGAAAAATTTGATGACAGTGGAATACCCCCTCTAGCGCTACGTCAAAGATCTTTGTCAAATATATTGGACGGAATATTGGCTCACATCTTTGATCAAATCTTTGACAAAGAAATTTGATAGTGTAATACCGGCCTGAGGCGTGCAGAGATAGTCCGCGCAGTTGCGATAATGCTGTGCGCCGAATGGCGCAGTGGTTAACGTACCTGCCTGCTAAGTAGAAGATCCCAGGTTCGAGTCCCGGTCTGGTACGCATTTTCGCTCACATTAATAAAACGTCTCAAACCTATAGAGCAGGGCTTCACAACATACGTGCTCGCGGAGCGAGCTGTGAGCAGCAAGGCGCGAGCACGGAGCAGCGCGAGCACGCTACCCCGACTACCGGACCAGAGCGGAGAGTGGGGAGAGTCACGTGGGGTACACAACAGCTGCCGCCAGTCGATGTAAATCCGCGACCACCTGCAGGGATATCATTCGCGAATTATTACTGCGACAAATGAAACAAATAAAGGAGAATGTACACGTGCCACATAATTTTATTAGCTTAGTGTATGCATCTACCATCTGTAGACACTGAAACTAAAGATTTCCACGACAATCCTATATTTTGAACACTTTCTGCAACACTACTTAAAATATCACCTCCGGTTGTAGTGTTCTTCATGGCTACTACATCGAGGAGCTCCTCCCTCACCTGAAGATCTCTATTAACACCTCTAATAAATATGGCAAGCTGCGCTGTTCCAGTGATATCAACACTTTCGTCCAGAGCTAGAGAATGCGCCATAAAATCTTTACAGATATTTGCAAGCTGGCTCTGGACGTCGTCTGCCATGTCCTGTATGCGACGCATGATGGTCATGTTAGATAATGGCACAATACGAAACTGTTCAACTTGAGATGGACACAAATGTTCCGCTGCAACTACCAAACATTCTATTATTAAATCGCCATCAGTTAAGGGGCGCAGGGATTTTGCTAAAAGCAAAGCAATTTTGTAACCCACTCTGAGAGCTGCCTCAGTTGATTTTTCTTCGTCGTCCACATCTTCTTCGGATAGCTTCCTTTTAAGTTTAATAACTTCCTGTGCACGATCTGGTCAATCACATTTTGCACGTCCGTAGTCTTTCGCGCGGTACGACATATAATGTCGCTGCAAATTAAATTTCGTAAAAGAATTCAGCGTTTTGTGACATACTAAATATTTTGCAACACCATCTTTTTCTGTAAACAGATACAATTCCTCCCAATGGGGGTTGAACTGCGAAAGCATGGTTGGGGTTACACAACGGCGACTTCACATGATTCTTAACCAGCGAAGTGACTGTTAAGAGCTGATCGTAATACTTTAAACGTTACAGAGTCGTCGCGAATTCAATAGGCACGCTGCGGCCCTATTCAAACGTGCGCGCATTTCCCCTCCATCCCCTCCCTCCCTACTCCGCGACCTTGCACCTGCTCGCGAGCACGTGCCTGAGCAGACGCGAGTACTCGCGCTCAAAACCGGCCAGTTGTTAAGCCCTGCTGTAGAGTGACTGAAAACGTTGAGCAGCTGACCTGGTTGCAGGGACTAGTTTCATTCGATTGTTCCATTCGAATGAAAAAAAAAAAAAAACGACTGAAGGAAGAAACAATCGACTGAACAATTGCTTGTTAAAACAAGTAGCTTGTCTCATCACTGATAGATGTTCGATGTGGCTGCTTGTAGCTTTGCCACGGAAAGGCTAATAATTGGCCCTCAGAAATACTGGAATCGTGAACCAAAGCAGCCTCCCATTTACAGGCGACCACATCACCTCAGACCTAGCGAAGATCTGTAGTATTCATTTCTCCATTATTGTCCCAGTGGTGGCTAGGATATATAAATCACAGTGCAAAAGTCGAGATTAGTTGTAATTTTCGCGAGGAATGACTTTTCCGGACTCAAAACCATAAATTGATAATCTTATATTGCACCGTAGGCGAAAATCACGCAGATAATTCAGTGGAAATGGCACGAAAAATCATGCGAATTTATCAGAATAATTCTGTGGCAACCAGGAAGTAACTCGTAGGTCACAGAGTTGCCAAACTTTTTCCACGTTGTTGCCAAGATTCACTCATACTACCAGCAGGAAGTATACTAAAAAATGGTTCAAATGGCTCTGAGCACTGTAGGTCTTAACATCTGTGGTCATCAGTCCCTAGAACGTAGAACTACTTAAACCTAACTAACGACATTACACACATCCATGCCCGAGGCAGGATTCGAATCTGCGACCGAAGCAGTCGCGCGGTTCCGGACTGAAGCGCTTAGAACCGCTCGGCCACCGCGGCCGACGAAGTATACTACCTGATGCAGTTCTTGAGCAGGAAATGAATACACGTACGACTCAAAGATGAGAATGCCGAGGGTCGGAATACTAGAAGTATATGTCATCGAGTTTTATTAACATTTCTGTAACTTGGATTAGGGACTAGAGCACAGTTACAAATAACGCTCAGACGCAGAGACTGCAAAATAAACATCATAGATCAAACAACTGTCACAATTATTTGTGATTTTCTTTCTTAAGCAGTCTGAAATATAAAAAGCTCATTTAGCAGACGGGCTTCAATTTTTTGGAGCGTTCTAGTGGTTCTGCTGTAAACGTTATAAGTAGCTACACATCTTTTGATCATTACAGACTTCGAAAACATTTTTCTTAAGTACGCTGTCTTTGGCACTGTTCTCAAAACATAGGGACGCATATGAGTTGATAACACCACAGCACTGACTGCATAACGTGAACATCCACAGAGAGACTTCAAATGTTCGAATGTGTGTGAATTCCTAAGGGACCAAACTGCTGAGGTTATCGGTTCCTAGACTTACACACTACTTAAACTAACTTATTCTAACAAGGGAACCTCCCCATCGCACCCCCCTCAGATTTAGTTATAAGTTGGCACAGTGGATAGGCCTTGAAAAACTGAACACAGATCAATCGAGAAAACAAGAAGTAGTTATGTGAAACTATGAAAAAAATAAGCAATATATACAAACTGAGTAGACCATGTGCAAGATATACAACATCAAGGAGATTGTTAGCGCAGGAGCGCCGTGGTCTCGTGGTTAGCGTCAGCAGTTACGGAAGGAGAGGTCCTTGGTTCAAGTCTTCCCTCAAGTGAAAAGTTTACTTTTTTATTTTCGCATTGTTATGATCTGTCCGTTCGTTCATTGACGTCTCTGTTCATTGTAATAAGTTTACTGTTCACTGTAATAAGTTTAGTGTCTGTGTTTTGCGACCGCACCGCAAAACCCTGCGATTAGTAGACGAAAGGACGTGCCTCTCCAATGGGAACCGAAAACACTTGATCGCAAGCTCATAGGTCAACCGATTCCTCCACAGGAAAACACGTCTGATATATTCTATACGACATTGGTGACGGCATATGCGTCACATGACAGGAATATGTTTTCGACCCACCTAACTTATACACTTGGCGAATGGGCAAAAAGATTCTTCTACCTTGCCCGATTTAGGTTTTCTTGTGGATATGATAATCACTCCCAAAATAGTGATGAAAACGTAAGAGTTTGTCACGTAAACTGAAAATAAAAAATTAACATTTTCACTGGAGGGAAGACTTGAACCAAGTATCTCTCACTCCTCAGCTGCTCACGCTAACCACAGGACCACGACGATCCTGAGCTAACATTATCCTTGATGTTGCCTATCTTGTGCATGGTCTACTCAGTTAGTATATTTTGCTAATTTTTTCATAGTTCCACACAACTTCTTCCTGTTTTCTCGATTGATCTGTGTTCAGTTTTTCAAGGCCTATCCACTGTGCCAACTTATAACTAAATCTGAGGGGGGTGCGATGGGGAGGTTCCCTTGTAAGAACAACACACACACCCATGCCCAAGGGAGGACTAGAACCTCCGGCGGGAGGGGCCACGCAAGAGAGACTTTACAAGCTAACCGCCGACCGTTGTGGCCAAGCGGTTCTAGGCGCTTCTGTCCAGGACCGCGCTGCTGCTGCGGTCGCAGGTTCGAATCCTGCCTCAGGCATGGATGAGTGTGATGTCCTTAGGTTAGTTAGGTTTAAGTAGTTCTGAGTCTAGGGGACTGATGACCTCAGATGTTAAGTCCCATAGTGCTCAGAGCCATTTGAACCATTTGAACAAGCTAACCAGACGCCAACCATAAACAAAACCATAAGTCATTATTGAAAAAGTGGGCTCAAAAAAATTGAAGAAAATCAAAACAGCTAACATGAAAGGAGTCACCCGTGGCCAGAACATGAAACAAGGAGCACAGGCCGTTCACTCGTATTTCAAATAAATAATCCTTAAGAAAAACTGTCATTCAGTCTATAAATACTGAAAGAACGACAGAAATCATCAACTCGTACTGATTAGAATATTACAACTTATGATGTTTTGTCACATAAAAGCGAAAAACCTCTGTGTTGAAGAGCTTCTCAACTTGCAGAGAGATCCAAATTAAACGTGGTGCTAATTTTCTATGTAACGCTTCACAGTCACCGCAGAGTGTCGTTAATTTAGTCCCTGATGGTTTCATACGAACGACGCCTCTAGGCTACCGCAATATTCATATGAGAATTATCGAGGTATAATGTGACGGCTGTGGTAGTGGATTATTCCACCTCAAGATCCCGATGGGAGCAGGATCATCTCAAGCAGTGGTGACCCTGTACTTGAGCACTTGTTCTTCCTCACCTCCATATCCTGAGCGGAACATGCCCTAAAAATCTTATCCATCCAAATCTCTATTAATTCGTCTACAATCGTCATCCTTTTCTCAACACACGCTGGAGCAACATGAGAAGATATTGTCTAAACCTTTCTCGAACAAAAAAGTCAAACTTTAAAATACCAAAAAAATGGCTCTAAGCACTATGGGACTTAACATCTGAGGTCATCAGTGCCCTAGAACTTAGAACTACTTGAACCTAACTAACCTAAGGACGTCACACACATCCATGCCCGAGGCAGGATTCGAACCTGCGACCGCAGCGGCCGCGCGGTTCCAGACTGAAGCGCCTAGAACCGCTCGGCCACTTCGGCCGGCTTAAAATACCACACCACAGGTGAATACAGCTGGAGCTTCTTGCAACTGAAATGCTAATGATTTGAATATCCAAGCCTGTGGTACAGTTTATGCTAATTTGACGTATGTTGAATGCCGCCTTCATGGAGTTGGAATTTTAATGGCCAGCACTGTGCCTACTTACAGGCCTAGTTTTACAAGGAAGGAACAGGTAGCCGACCGTGGTCTTAAAGTGGTAACAGCCAAGCATTTGCCCTAAGAGGCTCGGGAAAGCAAGGGAAACCCAAATCAGGACTTCTAGATGGATAGCATAGTCTCGGACTTTCCTGCAAATAGTTTGCTTGATAATGTAAAAACTATTGCTACATTCTTAATCCATTCCTCAGTATTGATCACTGCACACGCTACACACACTATACACACATTATATGATAATGTAAACAGCAGTTTCAACGTAGTCATTCATTTGACAACACCAACACGGTATACATTCACCGTCAGATAGAAGATAAAAAGTAAAATGCACTGTCTCGTCACTTTAATGTGATCAACATCAAGAACGCGACGATAATGTTTGGTTTCCATTTGGTCTATCGGAACATCCCATTCATTTGCCTGAAAAACTGAGTCAGCGTTCCTCCATAATGAGTGAGGTGATGAGCTCAGAAAGTGTAAAATATGTTAGTATTCTCCATTTCAGATCTTTAGTGTACTCCGCAGCTCGTGATTTAGTGGCAGTCGACTCTCAGCCGTGTTGAGAAGCGGGACGTGCGCGGGGTTCTGTGCGGCGCTCCGCAAGAGGGCCGTTGTTTACTCGCGCAGGTAATGGTATTGCAGTGTAAACAGATCACCTCGAGCGACGATGGCGCTTTCTTATAGAAAGGCCACGATTAAATTAACGTTCCATGCCCAGTACGCAAGACCTAAGGCATGCGGAGTAGAGCGTTTCCTGCGTGAAGTAACGCACGTCGATCCACGGGGACTTCTCGGAATACATCTTTCGGTCGTATCCAGCACAGTTTACGCGAAATTTGTCGATGAAGCAGTGTGCGAATGGCTTATTCGCCGTTCCACCGATGGATATCGTTTCCACCACTCGGACGGCAACGTGGGTGTAGAGACTGTCGACCATGCAGGACTCGGCATTCGGAACATACAAATCTTCGAGCTACCGTTTGAAGTTCAGGCCACGCTTGTCGTTAACGCGCTGCGGCCTTACGGGGAAGTACTAAGACACGCGGAAGAAAAGTGGCATACGTTCGAGACGTATCCTGTTCTGAATGGAGTGCGTCAGGTGCGAATCGAACTGCGCAAACACATCCCGTCTTACGTGACCGTTGGTGGCTGTCGAGCGATCGTCATTTATGACTGTCAACCGCGGACTTGTTCAGGGTGCGGGCAGGAAGGACATGTACTCTCTGAATGCCTGCAGAGACGCCTCGTCCAGATACCACGTGCGGACACGACGCCTAAATCGCCACCGACAACGCTGCCTATTACGTACGTTGAAGCAGCGAGGAACATGACGGACGCGGACGTTGTTCCGTTCCAGTTACCGACCCCCGCGGGACCGGTCTCCGAGCCCAAGACTACGCAGACTCCATCGGAACTGTCGCCGAGCTCGACAGCAGTGACCACGTCTGCACTCCAGCCGTGTGAGGCAGGAGAGCGCCAGCAGATCGATTCGAGCTCGGACACGGATATGCGGGAGGTGCCTACTGTTTGTCGTGATCCACATGACGCGGACACGCGTTCCCGCAGGCAGAAGTCGCCCAAGCGACGAAAGAAGAGGAGGCTGTCTGCAGCAAATGATTCGCAAGATGGTGACACGTTGCAGGAGGATGAGGAAAATCCATCTGCGGCCCGGGCTGTGGACCCCACTCCAACGGCTCCTGATTCGCTGCTGGCAACGTCCGCCCACGGACAAAGCCACATTGACGATGCTCAATTCACCGACGAGCCCCCTGGCGATTTTGCGGCTAAGATACCAGATGAAAGTCATGCGTCCCATAACGTACCACACCTCCAGCCTGATGACTGGGCGTCCGAGATGGAGATGGAAAGAATGATATCAGACCCGAGCGACAACCTGATGCCCGCGACCGGCGGATCGTCAGACGGACATCTTGGCTCTGCCGATCAGTAATATCTATGGTGCGGGGAGCAGGGACAGTCGGACGGGCGACGTGGCGCTTGCTGGCTTAAACGAGTGCAGGATAAGTCACTGTACTTTCCAATAACCCAGGTGTATCGGTTATGTACAGTCAATGTCAACGGCATTAGTTCCGCGATCAAAATCCAGCTGTTGAAAGACACGATTCGGGCGGCAGACATTGATATCGTGTTTCTTCGAGAAGTACGTCCTGATCTGCACCTGGATGTTTATGGATACACGTCTAACGTCAACCCAACTTCCGACGGCGGTGGTGGTACGGCCATAGTATTACGCGATGGCATCGAACCAGCGGATATTCAGTTTTTGCCATCAGCGAGAGGCATTGCGCACACCATCGGCGCATTCCGTCTTGTGAATCTGTATGCCCCGTTTGGTACTGCGAAGCGTCGAGAGCGAACGATCTATTACTCCACTGAGGTAGCTCCACTGTTTCAAGGCGCTGCAGAGCACCTGGTGGTGGGCGGGGATTTTAACAGTGTCTTACGCCCTGAGGATCAGATCCCTCACCATATCCAGCCCTTCATGCTATGGTCAGAGATCTCGCTTTGCATGATACATGGACGCTAATTCACGGTGACCGACGCGGATATACACACTTAACCAGCACTCGGCCAGCAGTTTGGACAGGATTTATGTCTCCCAAGGTCTTCAGGTAGCAACTGTCGGTGCCGAGCTGTGCCCCACTGCATTCACCGACCACCAGGCCTTCATCTGCGCCGTGATTCTGCCACGACAACAGACGAGCCGTAGTAGAGGACCTTGGATTCTTAACGTCAACATTCTCCGGGAAGAGGCTTGTCGTGTGCCGGCCGCGGTGGCCGTGCGGTTCTGGCGCTGCAGTCCGGAACCGCGGGACTACTACGGTCGCAGGTTCGAATCCTGCCTCGGGCATGGGTGTGTGTGATGTCCTTAGGTTAGTTAGGTTTAATTAGTTCTAAGTTCTAGGGGACTTATGACCTAAGATGTTGAGTCCCATAGTGCTCAGAGCCATTTGAACCATTTGCTTGTCGTGTAGCCGTCACTACTACCTGGCACACATGTGAGCGACGGCGTCATACCTATGATTCCACGACACGATGGTGGACATAACTGCGCTAAACCAGCTCTTCGCCGCATGCTCATGGCGTATGGACGAGACAGGGCGCTTTGGCTCCGATCGACCTCTGAGTTTTACTACACAGTCTTGCGAGAACTAGAGTCGCAACAACCTTCGTCAGAGCGTCAAACGGCCGTTCACCAGACACAGGCACGGCTTCTGCAGATCACAGCTGACAGATTAAACGGCACGCGGGTTCGAGCGAGACTGCAAGATTCCGTCCCAGAGGAACGTGCCTCTCTTTGTAACATTGTCAGAGAACGGAGACATCGTAAGAAACGACTCATCACGGCAGTTATTTCGGCGGAAGGGCAGCGTGCCAGAGACACACAAAGCCATCTCCCGTGCACTCACAGATTATTGCCGCACTCTCTATCTTGCAGATCAGCGGCGTGACGATGACACTGAGGACGTCCTGCACGACCTTCCACCTTCAGGTAGAGCGCAAGGAGACGCTACATTCTTGGAGGCCGTCACGTGGGCAGAAATGCACATGGCCCTGTCGTGGGGCACCAGAAACAAATCCCCTGGACCTGATGATCTTCCGCTTGAATTTTATAGCACCTTTTCTGACCTGATGGGGGAAGTTTGGCGGCAGATGTGCTGCGAACTCTTGGATCCAGACTTTCGCGTCACCGCCCCCCCCCCCCCCCCCCGAATTTTTGGAGGACATGATCATATCTGTCCCAAAACCAAACGGGGGTAGCAGACCGCAAGACTTCCGGCCGTTGACGTTAGTGAATTCAGATTATAAGGTGTTCGCCCGCATTCTTCGTGCTCGCCTCCTCGCTGTTGTCAAAGATGCCATTTATGCCGACCAAACATGTTTTAGAGATGGCAGTAATATACACACGGCGTTAAGCTCTTATAGAGATGTGGTGGGGCTCATGTCGGCATGCCGCTTAGAAGGCACCCTCGTGGCAGTTGACCTAGACCACGCAATTGACCGAATTGAGCACCATTTCTTGCAGGCAGTCTTAGAGAAGACGGGACTGTCCCCAACATCGGCAGCTGTGGTTCTCCGTCTCATCCACGGAGCCCCTTTAACAGTCCTGGTCAATGGCTACCGCTCGCAACCGTTCATTATTGAGCGCTCAGTGCGAGAAGGATGCCCTCTGTCAGCTTTTCTCCTCGCCGTCGCCCTCGAGTCTGCACTTCATGGTCTACGACAGCGTTTGGAGGACATTCGCCTCCGCAATATACATTTTAAATGTTGTGCCTATGCGGACGATGTAGTTTTCTTGGCAAGGTTGGCAGAAGATATATGTACGGCGATGGCGTGGCTTCAGAGACACGGCGAGGCGGTCAGGAGCCGCATCAACCTACGTAAGTCGAACTACATGGATGAGGGCAGAGGACTGAATATGACTACGCCAGAGCCCATTACCAAGGTCCCGGCGAGGAAATGTTTGGGAGTGACCTTCCGTGGGAACGTGCAGCATACAGCAACAGATACATATCGTAGACTATTTAATGTGATCCGCATGCAAGTTCGTCTCCATAACTTTCGAACACTTGACCTGATCATGCGGGTACATTTTGTCAACGTCTGCCTCGGTCCGAAACTTAATCATTACACACACGTTCTCCCAATGACCTCTACGGTAGCTGCCAAGTTCCAGGCGGCCTTAGGTCATTATGTAAGCTAGGGTAGGATGTTCAAGACCCGTTACGAGACGCTAACGTTGCCCGCACATGCAGGTGGCATTGGAATGATAAACGTACACAACAGGGCGCGTGCTCTCTTTCTGCGGACGATGCATCGCCTACGTACTTCGGACAAAGACACCCTCCTTGGTAGCCGGCCGGTGTGGCCGAGCGAATCTAGGCGCTTCAGTCTGGAACCGCGCGGCCGCTACGGTCGCAGATTCGAATCCTGCCTCGGACATGGATGTGTGTGATGTCCTTAGGTTAGTTAGGTTTAAGTAGTTCTAAGTTCTAGGGAACTGATGACCTCAGATGTTAAGCCCCATAGTGCTCAGAGCCATTTTTGAACCCTCCTTGGTACACTGACTCAGGAGGTGTTGCCTCAGTCCCACGGGCCGCCGGTTCATGTTGGACATATCACGCCGGCACTGTGTCACATTCGCACCTATCTGGTCGAGATGAGTTATCTGTCGGATGTCTTCCCGACCACGCGGGATCCTAGAAACAACGACGTCTACCGCTACTTTCAGCGGACACTGCCTGATAATGTGGTGGAACGCCGACATCCGACAGTTGGTTGGAGGGGTGTGTGGGGTAACATCCACTCGCCTTTCCTTCCCACTTTGGTCAGGGCGCTGTGGTATGTGATAGCAACTGAAAAATTTCCCACCTGACAACGTTTACACGTGATACATCTTGCCGAGGACCCTCTCTGTCCCAGATGCGACTCTGTCGACACCGACATGCACCGTTTCGTTTGTGGTACGGCTGCCGACTGCTGGCTCCTCACACGGCCCATGTTGACATTGTTGCTGCGACGGACGCCTCAGTCCGTAGAGCCCACCGAACTGATCCATCCCGAAGTCATTAACTACCCTGCTGCTCGTCATAACGCCACGGTATGGGTTAAGAGTATGGCAGTGTTATTCTATTTTAGTGAAGACATTGCAGTAACAAAATTTTGCACATGTTGTTTATCACGAAGACTTTAGTTTTAGTGGGACATATGTTTATGGTAAGAATATGGGGAAAGGCTGTAACATGCAGCAATAGTCTGAAAAGGGGTGGGGGGAGCTGACAGACATAGCGAAGGTGAATTGTCTGACACTTCTTTGAAGTGTTTTGCAGTCTTTTGTTAGCAATTTCTCGCAATCTAAACGCTGTTGTAGGGGATGTTCGAGAGGCCGACACGTCTCATATCGATGTCCACTAATAGTTGCCTGCATACTTTTGGTCAGGTTGTGTATGCAGAATGTGGATTGCACAACACTAAAATGGAAGCAAATTCTCAAATAGGTTTTGCAGTTTAACTGGTTAGTGCTGCTTCTGGTGGCTGGTGAGAAGAGGAATGGCGGAAGTGCTCCCAGTGTTGCCTGCATACTAAGATACAGACCCCTTTTTCCAGGGAGGCATATGAGGTGGGGCTTATTGTAGATATCGACACCTGTCCGCGCGTGATCCAAGCAGTCACAGCTACAGTAGCGCAGCAAGCCGTGCTATCTGTCAGTCATTCAGTTCACAGCCTCCGACTCAGATCGCAAGCGACGGCATAGCCGTGGTAGTGTGCAGATGCAACAGGTGGCAGTGGCAGTAGCCGGCTTCCACGCAACTGGTGGTCGTGGCAGAAGCCGACTAGGCCACTCGCAGTCGTCAGCGGAGACAGTCCAGCTCCCGGTCGAGTGCAGTGGACCACGGAAGAGACAGCGTGTTTTTAAATAAAGATATAATTGCCCTATTCCAGTGATAGTGACACAAGTGCAGTAAATTGTTTGCAGTGTAATTTAGTGGTGTCATGTGTATGTTCATACTTGCCTGCAGAAACGTTCCTATTTGAATTTTTCTTCATTTTCCAATGCTATTTACAAGTCCACATTTGTCTTACAGTGTCAGACTCCTCCATTGCATCCTGATAGTGATATCATTGTTTTTTTTTCTTTTTTCGGCCTCACTACTAATGCAAGGATGAATTCCTTAAGTGAAACATAGACTTGGCACATAGCAGGAGGGTGTTTGTTACACTGTACTAATTGTTAAAAGCCAATTATTGGGACATCAGGAAATTTGTATCAAGCGCGGGAAGCGCAGTGGTTGGCACACTGGAATCGCATTCGGGAGATGTCGGTTCAAAACCGCGTCCCGCCATCCTGATTTAGGTTTTCCGTGATTTCCCTAAATCGCTTAAGGTAAATGTCGAATAGTTCTTTCGAAAGGGCACGACCGCTTTCCTTCTCCACCCTTCCATAATCCGAGCTGCTGCTCCGTCTCTAATAACCTCGTTGTCGACGGGACGTTAAGCATTAATCTCCTCCTGTTCCTCCAGGAAATCTGTTCGAATAATTCATCGTGGTGATAATTGTTAAACATTTTAAGTCGCATGTTAACCTGTGTCTTCTTGGAAGATGGAGAAAATCGGCAAAATTGTAACAGATTGCCCCGAAACTGTAAATAGCAGTGGAGCAGTGGAACGTGATTATACGTTGGTGTGCTTGCAGAAAGTGCCATTGGACGCAATACTCTACTGCAACTTACAAAAACTAAATTGCAGATATCAGCTATAGTGTCAAAGTATCTGATGTCATTTTTGGATAATAAATTACATCATATAATATAATTCAGCCTGACCTGACATTCATACGTCACCCAGTTGGTCTAGAGGGATGGTAGAGGTATAGTGCCCGTTCTTTTAGGTCATAATTTTGGTAATTATGATTAGATTTGCATAAACATAACTCAGTTTACTCAGAGAGTCATGACAGCCATTTTGGGTCACGAATTATGGTAATTAAGATGACAGTCATGTTATTATACTGAGTCAGAAATTATCATCCTTAGGGTTAAAAGTATATGGCCACAAATTAGACTTTTGTAAACATTACTAAGCACACAAGTGAGGAGTTTGTGTACATTAGGGTCATAAACTACACAAGTCTGTTTACATAAGGACGACAAGCCAAGTGGCCCCCAAAGTGCAGTTACCCCATAGCTTATTGTGTGAGCGCCTATCTACATTCCTCCTGGGCCTATAAATACCCTCGCCACTACTCATATAAGCTTGTCCTGTTGCAGTGGATGTTGGTTTCATGTCTGTCTTGGGTAAGATAATGTATTCATAATGTTGCTTGTTGTAGCTTATCCGCATCCTTATTTTCTTATTCATTTTTTGGCCTATCCCTTCATTACCACAGACTGATTTTGTATTTACACTGAAGAGTCAAAGAAACTGGTACACCTGCCTAATATCGTGTAGGGCCCACGAGAGCAAGCAGAAGTGCCGCAACACGACGTTGCATGGACTCGACTAATATCTGACGTAATGCTGGAGGGAACTGACACCATGAATCCTGCAGGGCTGTCCATAAATCCATAAGAGTACAAGGGGATGGAGACCTCTTCTGAACAGCACGTTGCAAGGCATCCCAGATATGTTCAATAATGTTCATGTCTGGGGAGTTTGGTGGCCGGCGGAAGTGTTTAAACTAAAGAGTGTTCCTGGAGCCACTCTGTAGCAATTCTGGATGTGTGGTGTGTCGCATTGTCCTGCTGGAATTGCCAAAGTCCGTCGGAATGCACAATGAACGTGAATGGATGCAGGTGATCAGACAGGATGCTTGCGTACTTGTCATCTGTCAGAGTCGTATCTAGACATATCAGAGATCCCACATCACTCCAACTGCACACGCCCCACACCGTTACAGAGCCTCCACCAGCATGAACAGTGCCCTGTTGACATGCAGGGTCCATGGATTCATGAGGTTGTCTCCATACATGTACACGTCCACCCTCTCGATACAATTTGAAACGACACTCGTTCGATCAGGCAACATGTTTCCAAACATCAACAGTCCAATGTCGGTGTTGACGGGCCTAGGCTAGTCTTAAAGCTTTGTGTCGTGCAGTCATCAATGGTACACGAGTGGACGTTCGGCTGCGAAAGCCCATATCGATGATGTTTCGTTGAATGGTTCGCACGTTGACAATTGTTGATGGCTTAGTACTGAAGTCTGCAGTAATTTGCGGAAGGGTTGTACGTTACGTTGAACGATTGTCTTCAGTCGTCGTTGGTCCCGTTCTTGCAGGATCTTTTTCCGGTCGCAGCGATGTCGGAGATTTGATGTTTTACCGGATTCCTGACATTCACGGTACACTCATGAAATGGTCGTACGGGAAAATCGGTACACTCGTGAAATGGTCGTACGGGAAAATCCCCACTTCATCGCAACCTCGGAGATTGTGTATACCATCGCTCGTGCGCCGACTATAACACCCCGTTCAAACTCACTTAAATCTTTATAACCTACCATTGTAGCAGCAGTAACCGATCTAACAACTGCGCTAGACACTTGTTGTCTTATAAAGGCGTTGCCGACCGTATTCTGCCTGTGTACATGTATCTGTATTTGAATACGCACCGAGCGAGGTGGCGCAGTGGTTAGCACACTGGACTCGCATTCGGGAGGACGACGGTTCAATCCCGTCTCCGGCCATCCTGATTTAGGTTTTCCGTGATTTCCCTAAATCGTTTCAGGCAAATGCTGGGATGGTTCCTTTGAAAGGGCACGGCCGATTTCCTTCCCAATCCTTCCCTAACCTGAGCTTGCGCTCCGTCTCTAATGACCTCGTTGTCGATGGGACGTTAAACGCTAAGCACCACCACCACCTTGAATACGCATGCCTATACCAGTTTCTTTGGCGCTTCAGTGTATGACGCACCACTGACGCATCTAGAAGTCCTGTTCTTTCCTGCCACAGCACTTCTCTAAATGAACCGGTCTGTAATTTCGATATGCGCATTTTTCCTTTCTTTAAATTCTCTAATTTACCTACCCAGTTTAGGGATGTAACTTTCCACGTTTCGATCCACAGAATGCCAGTTCTGTTCTTCATGATGACGATGTCATCTCCTCTGTAGTCCTTGCACGGAGATCCGAATGAAGGACTCTTTTACCCTCAGGATATATTATACAAGAGGAAGCCGTCACCATTAAGCCACACAGTAGAGCTGCATGTGTTCGGGAAACGTTCCTGCTGTAGTTTCCCCATTTTTCAGCTATTCGCAGTACCAACACAGCAAGCCCATGTTAGCTAAATGATACAAGGGCACATCAATTAATCATCCAGATTGTTAGCAACTACTGAAACGGCTGCTACCCCTCTCCAGGAACCACACGTTTGTCTGGCCCCTCCATAGATACCTCTCCGTTGTGATTGCATGTACGGTACGGCTATCTGTATCGTTGAGGCACGCAAGACAGCATCAGATGTAAAGGCAACTTCGAGCATACCGCAAGAGATTGTTATAGGACCATTACTTTTCACAATATACGTAAGTGACTTAGTGGATAACGCCGGAAGTTAAACGAGGCTTTTTGTGAATGATACTGTTGTATACAGAGAAGTCGCATAGCTAGAAAACTGTAGCGAAACGCAGGAATGCTACAGAGGATCAACGCTTGTCGCATTGATTGCCAGTTGACCCTCGCCATAATCAAATATAGCTTATTGCGAAAAAATAGACGGAAAGACCCATTCTAGTATGATTACACGATTGCGAAACATTCACTGGGAGCAGTCGCATCCATAAAATATCTAATAGTAAGTGTATGGAGTGATTTAAAGTGGGAGACCACATAAAACTAATCGCAGGTGAGGCAGATGCCAAACTGAGAGTCATTGGAAGACTTCTCAGGAAGTCTTGTCCACTCGAAAAGGAGGTATGCTAAAACTCCTTGTTCGACCAAAACTTGAATATTGCTCGACTTAGGACTGGTAGAGGAAATAGAGTAAATCCAAAGAAGAGCAGCGTGTTTCGTTGCATGTTCATTTAGTAAGCACGAAAGTGTCACGGATATGCTCAGCCAACTCAAGTGACAGGCTTTGCAAAAAAGGCTTTATGCATCACGGTATGATTTACTGTCAAAGATCCGAGAGGGTACATTCTTAGAAGAGTCAATCAATATATTGCTAGCTTCTACCTGTATCTCGCGAAAAGATCATAAAGGCAAAATTAGAGAGATTCGAGCCCACACGAGGGCTTGACAACAATCATTCTTCCCGCGAACATTTCGTGACAGATACAGGAAATTGGAGGTAATAAATAAAGTATCCTCCGTCACACACAATAAGGTGGCTTGTGGAATACAGATATAGAAGATACACCAGCTGAACCAGGTCTATGGTTCATAGAGGGATGTCAGGAAAACTAGTATCTTATTTCTTGTATAGACCCTGGCCGAGCTTCACATGCCTCCAACATCTAGGTACCTTTTATTGCTTCTAAGTAATATCCTGCTCAGCCAAATTTCGGGCAATAGCGAAGGCAAAATTTACATTTCCAGTAGCTATTACAGAAATGATTTCTGTCTCTTCCATAGTTCTGATAAATTTTCTTACGAGTTCTTGCTGCTTGAATGCAACTTGGTGCGATTTTCAGTTGATATTTTTGCTTTTGTATGCGAAAATGCTATCGATGGTCTTTAGCATGTATTTTAATCTCATTCACTTTTTCCTTATCAATACTTCAGTTCAAGTACTTCCTTCTTCTGTTAGGAATGCAGGAGGACGGCGTAGGTTATCTTCAATTAGAAAGATTCCCAACAATTAGTAAAAAAATTGTATTTATTAAATATGAAGAAATACTCAACTTACATATTGTTTCTCCTTGTGAATTGTCCAGCACAATTCCTCTAAAATATTAAATTCCAGTCACTGTGCTCTGAGTGACACCTACGTAGAGTCCAGAGCTGGTCTATGACGCCTACGGTGTCTAAGTTTTGCAGGCGATTGACGAAGCAGCTTTCGGCGGTACCTGGAGACTGTACAGGACTCGGCGCACTGAAGAGAACTGTCCGCCGTAGCTCAGTGCTCCGGTATTTAACGAGGCATCGACCAATCGCTATCCACACACGTGATGTGCATGATTTGGCAGCTGCGGCCCCTGGCGGACCTCGGTATAGTTCGCACTACCAACCCGTACAGCTGCTGCGCTAAGGGTATTTCGATGCGGCTTACCGATTGTGGTGCCAGTAGCCTTTTGTTTTGTTCTTCAACTTTTATTTTCCATTACCGGTTTCGAATCGCCTAGCGATTTATCAGATGGTACATAGTTATTGCACATTTGCAGCATTGGCAAATACAATGACGGAAAAAATATCACAACACCAAAAATTATTAATGTAAAGTAATGAAATTTCAGGAATGCATTTGTGTGAGTAACATATTTAAGTGATTAACATTATAAGATCACGGATTTACGTCAGCACGATATAAGCCATTGCAAATGTGAAGTTCTGGTACATTAATAACCGGTGTAACCGCCAGAATGTTGAATGCAAGCTTGCAAACGTGCATGCATTGTGTTGTACAGGTCCGGGATGTCAGTTTGTGAGTTGGCATTCCATTAATGTTACACTTGGTCGGTCAACACAGGGATGGTTAATGATTTTTGTGGATGACGCTGGAGTTATCGACCGATGATGTCCTATATGTGCTCGATTGGAGACAGATCTGGTGATGTCAACGCTCAGTAGAACACGTTGGGCTACAGCAGTGGTATGTGGGTGAGCGATATCCTGTTGGAAAACAGCCCCTGGAATGCTGTTCATGAATGGCATCACAACAAGTCGAATCACCAGACTGACGTAAAAATTTGCGGTCATGGTGTGAGGGATAACCACGAGAGTGCTCCTGCTGTCAACCGAAATCGCACTCCTGGGCCATAACTATACGCAGACTGGTCGGTTGCGGATCCTCAACTGGTCTAACCAACACTTGGCCATCACTGGCGCCGAGGCAGAACCAGCTTTCATCATAAAACACAATAGACCTCTACCCTGGCTCCCAGTGATCTCTCGTTTGACACCACTGATGTCGCAAATGGGATGGTTTCGGGTCAGTGCAATGCAGGCTACAGAGCGTCTGACGTGGAGCTGTTGTTGAAGTGGTGGTGGTGGTGGTGGTGGTGATGGTGGTAAGTTCCTATGGGACCAAACTGCTGAGGTCACCTGTCCCTAGGCTTACACACTACTTAATCTTACTTAACTTACGCTAAGGACAACTGTGTCATAGTGGTGCCAGCTGCAGCTCAAATTTCTACTGCAGGTGTAGTAAGATGCGCCAGAGCCATACGCCGAACAAGATGGTCTTCCCTCTCGGGAGTGCCACGTGGACATCCGGAGCCCGGTCTTCTTGCGACCATACATTCTCGTGACCACCGCTGACAGCGATCATGTACAGAAGCTATGTATCTGCCAAGGCTTTCTGCAATATCGCAGGAGAAACATTCAGCTTCTGGTAGTTCTATTACATGACCTCGTCCAGACTGAGTGAGGTGTTGATAATGGCGTCTTTGTCGTCTTAAAGACATTTTTGACTAACGTCAACTCACCACGTCCAATCTCTAAGGTAACTAACGCTCATGACCATCGCAGAGTGTATTTACGGTACACATGATTTGCATCCTTACAATGACGCTATTAGCTCCACACTGGCGCAAAATTTGAACAGACATCAACTTTCAGATTAGAAACACGCCTACCAACTTTCGCTTACAGCTCCTTCTTGGTGTTGCAATTTTTTTCTGTCAGTGTACGTACCATCTGATGATGAAACGATAGGCGATTCGAAACCCGTAACGGAAAATGAAAATTGAAGAACAAAATCAAAGGCGGCTGGTTGCAGTAATTTTTGGAAGCATTTTTTCATAATTTCCCGTTCTATTACAGCGCGTGGTCGTAGTTAGCATATCTTTTAACTAGTTTCTTTACATTCCTCAATCTCATCTGATAACTTAGTCGTGCTTTATGCTTGGTTCCTTCACTTAGTCACTCTTCGAAATAAATTATTAATTTGTGGATCATCGCTTTTATTTGCACTGTCCGTTGGTAAGTTCGCTTTCTATTTTACGATTTTTCGCACTAAATGATGGAACAAGAGTCCATATTTTGAGAGTGTTCACAAAATCACAGTGACTTCTGACACATTACTTCAGTATCTTCAGACTTTTGTGGGAGTACGCTGTGGAACAAGTCAATTGGTTTTTATTTTTGTGTTGGGTTCATCTTCATCTTTTGTTGTTTTCTTCCAGTAAATAAGGATCATAGATACAATATTTTCCTTGGTCATTTTCTTCGTCGTTTCTCGCGTCGTGAGAGATAGCACGTATCTTTAGATAATTTTGCAAGAAGTTGGTCACGGACTCCTTCTTATTATCACTGCATTGCAATTGCGCGTCTGTGTTCTCATAGAGCCGGCCAAATAAATCCCTGCGTCGGCATGCATATGCATTCCTCCGCGGTTCTCGGAAATCTTACTGGTCGTTCTGGCGCGGCACTCCGCCATCGCAACGGTAATTGTACCTGTGGAAAGGTCGCTGCTGCATTTTACGCTGTTCAGTACCGCTTTTGACGAGCTCTCGTCCTTCTCAGATATCGTCATGGGACCTAAACACTCCAGTAAAATCTAATTTGCTCCTACAGCGGGTAAACGTTCTACGAACATTCACTGGAAAATGTCTTCTTAATGCGTTGCGTCACTTGGACTCTGAACTGCATTGTCTGGGTGGCCAGCAAGTACCGCGTCAAGCTACTTTACTTTTGCTGTGAGATAAACTATGTTGAATATTTTGACACAAATGTAGAGCCCCATCTAGCAGTTTCTCAAATCCACTACTCCCTTCGATATACCTTAGGGTTGGCCGAAAAAATTCAAATTCTTTTTCGAAATTGTAATACTGCGAAAGAGATGCGAATTAGGGACATAAGACAAAGGAAAAAAAGAAATCAAATAGCTCTACGGCTTGCATAAATTTGCAAAATCTCGCATTTTTACGATAGATTTTAATATTTTTCATCTGGCCACCATCCGAATGTGGCTAAATTGTTATTTATTAGAACAGCAGAAAATACCCTTAAAATATTACTTGAAGTTATAAGGTCGCGCATTTCCTTCAAAGCCGATGAAACAATGTAAACATTACTTTAAAATAAGGGGAAAAGGTAGGTCACAGATAAAGGATAAAACTATTAACAACTTATAGCTTTCTTGGCGTTTATTTTTATTCTTTATCGTTTTATTTTAAAATATTTCAAAAGAATTTGTTTGTCCAGCTGTCGACGTATAGGGACATAGACGTGTGTGTGTGTGTGTGCGTGTGTGTGTGTGTGTGTGTGTGTGTGTGTGTGTATTTGCACTCTAGCTTGAAAAAGGATTACTGCGAAAGCTAGCAAGTTTTCTTTCATTCTTTCTTTCTTTCTTTTCTTTTTTGTGTATGCCTGTCGACGAGTCAACACTTCTTCT
The DNA here is from genome assembly GCF_021461395.2 of Schistocerca americana. Lineage (NCBI taxonomy): Eukaryota > Metazoa > Arthropoda > Insecta > Orthoptera > Acrididae > Schistocerca > Schistocerca americana. The sequence goes on along the minus strand of NC_060130.1, from coordinate 329,205,339 downwards.
TTTCGGTGAGTGGTCTCATTTATACCATAGTATTTACATTATAAGCCCTCGTAGATAAGCGTTGCTAACAGTTTTAGTGCCAAGCACTCCCCACCGCTCCACCTTCCTCAATAGACCAATCAAAAACAAGATCGCCCTTCTCCAACCCCAACCATCGTGCTGCTTTAAAATTTATGTGGGCGTCTCCATTTTGGGTAGGTAACACTCCCAGATGGAATGAAGACACGTAATTACTATGTCTAAAGAAAATAAACCTAGCAATAATATTAGAAAGTGTGAGATTACTTTAAGTCTCGTACATTAACTACGGGAAAATCCGAGTATGGTCATTGATAATAACGTAATTTTGACTGATCCACAGAATTACAAAGACACGTGGTGGACAGTTTAAAAAATTATTGCTGCGAAAACTTATCTGAGCATTGTTGATATGTGTTCTTCAAAGATGGGCAGGACTGGTGCAACTGACATATCCCCCACTACACGCGAACCATACTGAGTACATTGGGAGTAAATTTTGTGATAAAATACATCCTGGAACCACGTCGAAGGTGAACTAGATCTTCCAGTGTACCCAGACATGTAACTCTCACAATATTACAGTGCGGCGTCACTATGAGACTCGTAAATAGATACGGAAATACTCCGAAGTATATACATCCTCACACTCCCAAACGAAACTGAGCAATGACCACAGAGCAGAAACATATATACCTCTCCTACATCCACAGTCACAGACTCATAGAGGTAATAGCACTATAAAGACTGTATGAATAAAAACGTTCTAATATTTTTATTACGCGTCTATGAGGTGTTGGATTTTCCCATACAGTCTTGTTATTAACAAAACTGCATTATTTAGTAGCAAAAAACATCCCACTTGTACTGGTTACAATAATATCATCAGGTGTATAGTGTTGGACGTTAAGATTTTACAACGATTCCATCTCTCGCCCGGTTTCCCATACATCAATAGAGCTGTCACAACATCCCGTCTATCACACTGTCATCAATGCCGAATAGCAAATCAGGTAATATCAGAGTCAACGTCAGTGTCTGATTTTTCTGAGAGAGGATAAGGCTATAGAAAGGATATTACTAAATTTTTTCATCAATCTCTTCTAAGACAGTAAATGTGACTCCTCGTTTGGAAAAAAAGCACATACTCCTTGCGTGTAATGTATTTCTCTGCTGGATAATTTGCTTATGGATCATACATTAAAGATAGGGTGTGCAATAATTAAATCCACACATATGAAGCGAACCTGGTGTGGGTCAGAGTGACGAGCAAATCGCGTAATGTTGTTTTATGAGCTTGATGACCACACTTCGTAGCAGTGAATTTTTTGTGACTGTAACACACAGCTTATTAGAGGTAGAAGACTCCCTCGCCCCCCCCCCTCCCCCTCTCCCACCAAAAAAGAAAAATGACAGTGACGTAAAGCTGGACTTGGTACCAGTAGTTTCAGTCAACACACAACTTCTGTATTACGTGATCTCAAATTGGACTACGTTCTTTTCGCAAAAAACATTATTGAGAAGTGACATTTGTAGTCAGCATTAGAGAAATAACGACGCTTTCACCCCTCTCTCTAGACCGTTTTCTTTGTTTTGTGAGTACCACACGGTACCATGTGAAATGCGTGTTTAAGAGTGTGTGTGAAAGTGTTCTAAATACACTGGCACCCAAAATTGAAGCAACAAATCGCTATGTGTCTAATTCACGATGTAATCATACAAATTGTCAACAGATGTTCGTACGATCATGTTCTGTGCGGAAGGTGGCATTCCGGTCAACGGACAACCACGCCAACGATGACGACAGGGCACATATCAAACAGGTTAGTGTTTGCCGGGTAGTCCAGCATCCATAACTGCTGTGTACAGAGTCACAGACGATAAAGTATGAGACAGAGAAGACGCCTACCAGACTCTCTGCAGTGGATGGCTATAGGAAGAATGGAAGCAGGACAGAAGCAAACTGATGTAGCCCGATGGTTTAATGTGAATCGTTCTATTGTTACTTGCATGTAGCGACAGTTTATAGAGACCGGAACTGTATCCCGAAGACCAGGGCAGGGCCGATAATTTGTGACATCGGAAAGAGAGGACCGTTGTTTGACTGTAAGGTCATGACGGTGCCACGTTAGTACTGCACGGCAACTGGCATCTGAGCCCGCAGGATCCACTTAACGTGTTGTATCGAGGCAAACGGTGTACAGAAGGCTTCGGCAGAATGGCCTTTATTGTCGGAGATCTGCTGTTTGTGTACCTCGTCACAGAAGGGAATGTCTAGAGTGGAGTAGTTACCATGCCACCTGGATGGTCGAAGAGTGTGTCCATGTTCGTTTCACAGATGAGTCCCGATTTGGTCTGGAGGGTGATTCTCGACAGATTCGCATCTGGAGGGAACGTGGAACTCGATTTTGGGACCCAAACACTGTGGAAAGAGACTGATACACAGGACTATCCCTAATGGTGTGGGCAGGGATTAGGTTAACCACACGAACACGTCTTCGCGAAATTGTCAGGGTGAATCGGCAAGGTTTAACTGCTGTCAGATATCCTTGGGAGGTCTTGGGACTTCATGTACGGCTGTTACGAAGTGCTGTGGGCCCAGACTTCGTATAGATGGACGATAATGCTCAACCTCAAAGAGCGCGGGTGGTTGATGTTCTCTTGGAAACGGAAGATATTGCACCCATCGCGTGGCCTGCTCGCTCTCTCGATTTGAATCCCATAGAGCACGTCTGGGATGCCCGGGAAGACGGGTCACATCACATCACTTCCACCAATCATTCTCCAAGACTTGCGAGCAGCTCTGCGGTAGGGACGGGCGTTATTGCTTCAACATAAGATTGAGGAAATCATTCGCAGCATGCCCCGTCGTTGTTATGCCTGTATAGCTGCCAGAGGTGGTCACACCCTGTACTGAGCACATTAACCCGTTGTCACAATGTGTGTGCAAATCCGTTAAGTTGGAAAAAAACGAAGAACATTTTTGTCTACCGTTATACATGTTGCAGTTGTCTACGTTATGTAATTGTTTCTACTTTACTATAAAACCTGTTTGTACTGTTTTCTGTTTTGTGGCAAAATAAACGCAACCTTGCAAAATTCCCGCTTGTTGCTTTAATTTTGGCCACCGGTGTACTATTAGGAATAGACTTCAAAATAGCGTGATCCACTTACACGCGATCTGAGTTCGTACAAGCGTTTCAAAAATATAATGAATCCGTGCATAATATTTGTTCGGGATTATAGGTATGTAAAGCACTGGACGGTCAGTAAAATAGACTTCTATGGAAGCGGTTCTTACGATAATTATAGTCCACATGCATTAAACCGGCCTGGTAAGTGTCTCAGACTGTCGATCAAACCTCATATTTTGTCGTAACAGACCACGAAAAACCTAAGCACGCTATGTATATGATAAATAATTATTGATTCGAAGACCAATCATAGTTATTTATTTATAACACCATACTGACGTTAACACCGCGTAGTGGAACCGTGACACATCTGGAAAGACAATGTATCCGTCAGTCACATCTGCAAGTGAGTAAGAAATGTAGTTCCCCAGTCTTGGTTCTATAGGGCGTAAAGACGTAGACGAAAATTCCACCATTCCAAACCAGATGCCTGTATTTGCATTTTCTGGCGTAATCGATTTCCACGTTAAAGCTATATGCATAGAGCGAATAGTTTTATAGACAATTGTAGGTCCTGACTGTCTTTCTGTCAAGTACAGTATGGAGGTATTACATCCCACTACTACATAATAATCCATTAAAACTACAGTCTTCGACAACGTTTACACATCCAGCTAAAAATATAGAATGTATTCCAATTCTAGGAGTCATAACAGTAAGAAAACGTCGTGATCAACAACATCTAATGTAGTATTACTCCCCCAGTAAGCAAGTTGCAAAGGATCTTTGGGATACATATACGAAAACTTTAATAGGTAATGTTCTAAGTCTGCTCGACCATTCCTCGTTCGACGTGGTTCCACGATTGTACACACATCAAAAAAGTTTTTCATCACCCCAGTTCCCAGAACTCCTGAAGATAGATGTTGACTGTGGATATTGTATCATAGATACAGTTCCTCTGACTGTTCAGAGATGTCACTAAACCCGCCCAAAGATGTAAACAACCATGCATGAGCAGCGCCTATTAGACGGAGGGGTTCCGACAGCCGATCAGTTCCAGTCATTCCACCAGGAAGGAGTTACACGCCTCGTGTTGTCTGTAGTTCAACCATGCCTAGACGGTCAGTACTGCGGTTCGATCGCGTCCACATTGTTACTTTGTTCCAGGAAGGGCTCTCAACAAGTGTCCAGGCGTCTCAGAGTGAACGAAAGCGATGTTGTTCGGACATGGAGAAGATACAGAGAGACAGGAACTGTCCATGACATGCCTCGGAGGAACCCTGATAGGAACGCCACCATGTTGAATAATGCTTTTCTTGCAGCCACAGGACGTCATGTTACGACTCAAACTGTGCGCAATAGGCTGCATGATGCACAAATTCACTCCCGACGTCCATGGCGAGGCCCATCTTTGCAACCACGACACCATGCAGATGGGCCCAACAACATGCCGAATGGACCGATCAGGCTGGCATCATGTTCTCTTCACCGATGAGTGTCGCATATGACTTCAAGCAAACAATCGTTGGAGACGTGTTTGGAGGCAACCTGGTCAAGCTGAACGCCTTAGACACTCTGACCAGCGAGTGCAGCAGGGTGGAGGTTCCCTGCTGTTTTGGGGTGGCATTATGTGGGGCCGACGTACGCCGCTGGTGGTCATAGAAGGCGCCGTAACGGCTGTACGATACGTGAATGCCATCCTCCGACCGATAGTGCAACCATATCGGCAGCATATTGACGAGGCATTCGTCTTCATGGTCGACAATTCGTGCCCCCATTGTGCACATCTTGTGAATGACTTCCTTCAGGATAACGATATCGCTCGACTAGAGTGGCCAAAATGTTCTCCAGACATGAACCCAATCGAGCATGCCTGGTATAGACTGAAAAGGGTTGTTTATGGACGACTTTACCCACCAACCACTCTGAAGGATCTACGCCGAATCGCCGTTGAGGAGTGGGACAATCTGTACCAACAGTGCATTGATGAACTGGTGGATAGTATTCCACGACGAATACAGGCATGCATCAGTGCGTGAGGAGGTGCTAATGGGTATTAGAGGTACCGGTGTACAGCAATCTGGACCACCACCTCTGAAGGTGTCGCTGTATGGTGGTACAACATGGAATGTGTGGTTTTCATGAGCAGTAAAAAGGGCGGAAATGATGTTTATGTTGATCTCTATTCCAATTTTCTGTGCAGGTTCCGGAACTCTCGGAACCGAGGTGACGCAAAACTTTTTTTGATGTGTGTATATTATCGCTAAATTTATTCCCGATATACCCGGTATGGTTCACATGTAGTGGGGAATATCTCAGTTACACCAGTCCCGCCCACATTTGAAGAATACTCATTAATAATGCCCAAATAAGTTTTCGTAGCAATAATTTGTTGAACATTGCAGTGTGCTAAGTACCCAGCATGTGTCTTCTGAATTATATGGATCAATCGAAATTTATTTAATAGCAATGGCCATAGTAATCTCACATGTACTAAAACTATTGAAGGGTTTATTTTGTTTAGACATTCTAATAACGTGTCTTTATTCCACCTGGGAGTACCATCTGGCTGAAATTATGTCACCACGCAAGTTTTAGAAGCATAATGTTTGGGGAAGGAGGAGGGCGAGTTTGTTTTTTATTGGTCTAGAGAGAAAGGGGGAGGGGACTGGAGTGCTAGGTATTGAAATTGTTGGCAACGTTTATCTGAAAATGCGTTGGCACTTTATGACAGATTTTCTGTGGCGGGACGACACCTCCCTGAACGACTGAGTGCCATTTGTGCCAGTTACTAGGTCGCTCGCATCGGAGGCTATTACTCATACATATTGTTTCAACAATGCGTTTGGGGAGGTGGCTTGGCGTAGTGTTAGAAAGACATGTGGGACTTTCCCATTCACGACCTGGTGGCTCTGACCGCACGGGCAGTTGCATTCTCTGTCGGCATTATCAAGCGAATACAGGGGAGGAGCTCATCGTAACCTTGGTGTGTATTTGTAGCAGTCTTTGATATTTCCACTAGCGCGTTGGGATCTGTTTGTCATTATTACTGCGGGTAAGAGACCCCTTGGCCTGAACTGCAATAGCAGCAGTGTAACTTCCTCGGCCATTGTTGGGTAGTGTGCCCGCAACCAGCCTGCGAGCATCTGTGTTCCGGCTATACACCACACATCTGATTTCGAGTGGTGGTCTACCCTGCAGGCGACATACTTTTCACAAGTATCTTTAGTTTGAAGCATCAGAATTTTACTATGACGTCACATAGTCTAATAATGTAGAAATGGTTTGGCAGGACGTTTATCTATCGTGGTGTGGTATTTCTTTTACATACAGAATCCTTGTTTAGAAAGTAGCAGTGGTTATAGAATTCTCTATGACGTCATTGACGTGATCACTATTTCTACCAATGTACACACACACACACACACACACACACACACACACACACACGTACACACACACTAGTAATGGAGTGGTGGCTTAGCAATGATACAGTAGTCGGGATCATGCTGCACTGTGATTGGCTGAGTGCATCGTGACGTCGACCTGACCCGATGCGATGTGACGTTGACACGATATCAGGATGCAAAACTATGCTGACGTTAACACACAACTCAAGTAATTGGATAAAATGAGTAAAATTTTTGAAAATGTGGAAAAATGAGAGTAATTACATATCTGTCTGCTGGTGCCTCTAATGACTAAATACTAATTTTTTATTAGCAAATAGATCTCGAATGACGTAATTTTTTTTACAAATAGGCACAGTCTACAACCTAGCTGTATAGTGCCCAGTGAGATGTTCCAGTTATGAAAGATAGAGTTGGGGAGTTGTGCTTCGATATCAGTGCTCTCTCATTCGGGCACGAACTGCACTGTGGTTGCCTGAGAGCGTCACGACGTCGACATAACGTCGGGAACAGTGGGATGAATCTTGCGTAATTGGAAAAAAAATACGTAAAATTGTGGAAAACCCGGTAAAGATACGGAAATGGGTGAAAAATACGTAAAATTTTGGAAATTACAAAAATATGGAAGAAATACCTAAAAACGAGAATATTTATCGTACTTTACGGGCTATAAAACTCTACGGACTAAAAGACGCACCTTAATTTCTAAGCATTTTTAAAGTAACATTTTTACAATTTTTGTTATTAGATTGGAATGACAGTCCAAAAAGAATTCTTAGTTTATAAAACGGAACTGATCTTTAAAATCCTGAAAGCCGTCGTATGAACTTTCTTCTTCTTCTTCTTCTTCTTCCTCTTCGTCGTCATCGTTGTCCTCTTCATATATAAGATGGTATTCACTGCCGCACTTCTTGAAAGATTTAACAATTACGTCTTCTCTCATTCTAGGCCATGACTGTTTTGTCTACTGACACATTCGTTTGATTGTAGGTCTTTTTAAAGCTCCCTCCGGCGTGAATTCATGTTGAGGTTTATCCATCATCCACTTGTTCCATTCCTCTCTCATATACACGTTAAATGGTTTATTTATCGAGTCGTCAAGAGCTTGCAATTGTGAAGTAAGGCTTCCCAGAATAACAGCAAGCTCTGTATTTTCCTGCGTCAATTTCTCTTTCACACAACTTTTCAAATGACTACTGCACTGATCTAGCACAAGAAGAGAATTGTTCTTCAATAAAGCACCTTTCCTCTATTCCACACTCTGTTAATCCATAATTTCATGCCAGCTTCGTCCATCCATCCATTTTCATGTACAAGAACAACAACATCTGGCGGTATTTCAGAAGGTTTTGTAGTTGTTTTGCGCTCGAAAATGATCATTGGATTAAGTTTAGTACCGTCAGTAGAACATGAAAGAAAAACAATGTAGTGAATTTTTTCATGTCCACTTACTTTTATAGTTGCAGTTTTAGTACCTTTCATGGCAACAGTTCAGTTACTAAGCATATTAAATGTCAGAGGACTTTCGTCCATATTTGCCATTTGGCTTAGTTCCACACTGGTTTTCTTTCGATGTTGGATAAAAAATCGATGGAAAGATAATATTTTTTCTTTATGCTCTTGTGGAATTTCCTGAGATCTTTTGGTTTTGGTTTGCATGCTAAGTCTATGACGCTTCATAAATCTGTAGCACCAACCAACTCCACTCTTAAAGTCTGTTAAGTTCCACTGTAGCGCTAGCTTACGATCGTGTATTTCAATCATTTTTGTATTAATTCCAATGCCATTTTCACGGTGTCCTTGAATCCATTTCAATGCGTCATCTTCTAGTTTTGGCCATTTTGCATTCAATCCTGCGTTTGCACAATTAGTCTTCCGCATTTTTTTTTTCAGTTATTCTTTACTAGCCCGTCAATCGCGAATGGTTTTTTCTGTTGGTGGAGTGCCGAAATGTAGCTCAGCTGCTCTGTTTCCATGTTCTTCTGGATATGCTATTACTTTCAATTTATAGCCCGCATTATATGAATACCTTTTATTTTTTCATTATGAAACTAGCTACTAACAAAAATATTGTTCTGTTATCGGTAACACATATCACTTTCAAGTTCACTGGCACTGTAGACTGCAATTATGCATCATAGGATAGGCAGTGTTCTGGGTTTGTGATGGCGGGGCAGGAGGGAGAGTGTGTTAGGAAGCTTGTGAATCACCGCAACTCGTATTCGTGCACTGCTGATGCCAGTTGAATCCAATGTTGCCAGCTAGAGGTAGGTTTCTCGCGGCATCGAATATATGGGCATTTTTAAGATGGTGGGAATTTTAAATCAAGCAATGTATGTTTTCGTATTAATTTCGAGTATAAGACGTGCCTGAATTTTGGAGGCAGTTTTTCGAAGAAAAAAGTGCGTCTTACAGTCCGTAAAATACGGTACATTCTGTCTGGGTGCGGTCTCTGCTGGTACCTGGAAGGACGTAATATTACATTCGTATAAAAAATAGAACTCAACTGCTGTGACTTAATGTAATTTTATCAACAAACAGACGCATTCTACAACTTTTCTCTATGTTGCTCAACTGCAGAGTGAATCCCTCTCACTCAGGTGTGCCATTTATAAAAGATGAAGGTGTAGAAGGAGTGCTTGACCCTAATTGGTCCAGAGGGGAGGGGAGGAAGTCGCCCAAGTATGTATCCTGACACTGGATGTGTAACATGACATAGGATGTTGATAAGATCATTATCTCAGCCCGCATTTGTAGTGCTACAATCCTGTATCACTCTCTTCTCAGCTTCTGCCTTGGTCTCCTGTAACTGCAGTCTATTTTCTGTACAAGTTGTAGATAAACTTTACTTCCATGTATTTTAAAACTGCTACTCTAATAATTTCAAAGAGTGTAATCCAGTCGACATTCTCAAAAGCTTACTCTATATCTACAAGTTCTGTAAAAGTAGGTTTTCTTTTCTCCAGTCTGTGTTCTAAGATAAGCCCTAGAGTCAGTACAGCATCGCGTGTCCGTATGTTTCTTCGGAACCTAAAGTATACCTGTCTGAGGTTGGCTTCTACCAATCTTTCGATTCTTCTGTAAATAATTTGAGTCAGTATTTCTTAACAGTGGTTTTTAAACTGATGGTTCTGCAACGTTAACACCTGTTGTCATCTGCCTTCTTTGGAATAGGAATTAGGACATTATGTTTTAAGTCTGAAGGTATTTCGCCTCTCACATATCATGGTATGTTCTCCCAAGGATATTAATGATAATGAGGAAATGTCGTTTACTCCAGGTGCCTTGTTTCGACTTAGGTCTTTCAGTGTTCTATCAAGCACTTCTCGCACTATCACATCTCCCATTTCCTTTTCATCTACTTCCTCTCCCCTTTCCATAATATTGTCTTCAAGTTCTTTATATTCCTTCCACGTCTCTGCTTTCCCTTCTTTTATTTGTACTGGGTTTTCATTTGGTGTCTTACCTTCAGCTAACTCTTCACCAGTATTTGAATTTGTAATTTGTAATGAGGGTGAATGTCCTTCATTCAGAGTCTGGAGTTTGGGGGGGGAGGGGGGAGGGGGCAGCTCTAAAGGAAGGTGTGTTTTTAATCTGTTATAACACCAAATATAATAACGAGAAAATTTTCGAGACTGTTAAGTCTGAAAGCTATGTTGCAAAGAATATTTTTCTTCTTAGAGATTAAGAAGAAACCCCATAGCCGCCATCCCCCTCCCCGGATTCCTCTCTTGCATTGTACGCTCAAAGCTGTTTCCTTTCTTTATTCAATTAATTCTAGGCAGATACTTGACTTTCCTTCGCGTAAGACGTAACATTATTGCAGCTGGAGGAGATCTCAAATGACTGCGATGAGCACGTAACGGTTGTGACTGGCGTGGGTGGTAAACCCCCAGTTGTTCATCAGCGGCCTGCAACGGGTTCCCGGTGCCTCACAGTATTCAAGCTCGCCGTATGTGAACATTACGTGAACTTCAGACGTGATTTCTTGTTCATTAAGTCAGGGCCCTACAACTCAGTTTAAACTTAAGAACCAGATTTCTCACCGATGTATAATGAATGACGATTTGTGCAAATTATTATCCGAAAATACCTATTGCTTGCTGGTGAAAGGGAAGAAGACTCTGCTGCGAAATACCGAACATCATTCACATTTTGGTTTTCATTACTTCCATAACATGGCTTAAAGCGAATACCGGGATGTTTCCTTAGAAAGAAAACACGTTCGACTGCCTTCTACTTCTCGATTAATTCGTGCTCCCACTCAGTCTCTAGAGACCTCGTTGTCTATGGGACGTATAAGAGTAACCTTCAGTTTAATGGGAACAGGCTAGTTCAGCGATAGCTTCCTGCTATTTCTTTCGCTTATGTAATCCTGAGGAACCACACACTCTACTTTACTGGATAGTAATGATGCGGATGGTTAGTGCAAAGGAAAACGAAAGATAATTTGCTCCGAATGGAGCACGTAAGCGTGTAACGTACCGTATGAAAACAAAGCAAGCGTTTCAGAGATTGTCACATACTAACGGAAGAGCTGCCTCCCCTCCCGAGCCCACTGCCCCCACCCTCTACTCCCACTACTCTGTCGCGTAAGTGCCTCAGTAGCCTTCAGACGACGCAAGTCTGCGGTTGTTTTGCGTCCCGTTGCCATTCAGCGCTACCATGAGGCCAGCAAGAAACTGCACTTTGGAGGATGTAATTCGTCGGTGAGTTATAGTTCGCCCGCGCACAGGCGTTGTTCGTTTTCACCTACGATAGTGACAGTTTGCCGCAACGAGTAAATTTCCGGACAGAAAGATGTAGGAATAAGCCTCTAGTACTGTCTAATCGTGTTTCATTTTTTTTCTTTTAATTTTCACTGCCATGAACTCACCCCAAAAAAATGGCTCTGAGCACGATGGGACTTAACATCTATGGTCATCAGTCCCCTAGAACTTAGAACTACTTAAACCTAACTAACCCAAGGACATCACACAACACCCAGTCATCACGAGGCAGAGAAAATCCCTGACCCCGCCGGGAATCGAACCCGAGAACCCGGGCGTGGGAAGCGAGTTCTGTAAGTTATCTCAATAAATTTCTATATCACTCCCTAAATACTTGGAACTTCTGTGGAACGCAGTCGATGAGATGATCTAGCAAAGAGGCTGTTTACGTGGTTTCACACTTGGATAACAGTTTTATTTGTTTGTTCTTGATGGACAAGTCTATTTTTGATCAAACATTGCCAGGTCGCTAGGACAGAGACATGGACCTGATCGCTCGCCTACCAAGGTTGCCACAGTGAACTTCCCCTGTTTATCCGCTCGGGGTAAGACTGTTGTACAACGGCTTGTGAAATTAAGACCGTAAATCTACATCGATACCCCGCAAGCCATCGTACAGTGCGTGGCTGAGGGTACCATGCACTACTACTAGTCATTTCCTTCTAGTCATTTCCTTCGCAAATAGTGTGAGTGAAAAACGACAATCTATATGCCTTCATATGACCCCTAATTTCTCATATCTTATTTTCGTGGTCCTTAATCGCGATGTATGTTGGTGGCATTGGAATCATTCGGCAATCAGCTTCAAATGCCGGTTCTCTAAATTATCTCCGTAGTGTTCCTTGAAAAGAAAGTCGTCTTTCCTCCAGTGATTCCCATTTGAGGTCCCGGAGCATCTCTGTAACACTTACGTGTTCTTCGAACTTACCGGTAACAAATCTAGCAGCCCGCCTTTGAATTGCTTCGATGTCCTCCTTCAGTCCGACCTGATACAGATCCCAAACACAAATAAACCACACTTTCCTAAAATTCTCCCAATAAACCGAAGTCGATCATCCTCCTTCCCTACAACACGCCTCACATGCTGGTTCCATTTCATATCCAAGTATTTATTCTGGCATCTAAGTACTTAACAACCCATTTTTCAGTGAAGGGTATCGTGTTGTCAATATTTCTCTTACCTTAAAACTGGAACCAATAACGTGGAGACTGTTTTCACGTGAAATACTCTTACCTTCTTACTTCACCTGGTCTGACTCACTTAGCCTTGCTGCTTCTGAACCTCTCTCCTATATTCGAAACTCTATAGAAACTCCTCTGTACTTCTTGCTGGGCTACCACTTGTGAGTACGAGGATTTTTCAAAGAGTACCTTCATTATGATGTAGAATTAATATACAGCCTGAGGTATTCACACACCGAGCGAGGTGGCGCAGTGGTAGCACACTGGACTCGCATTCGGGAGGACGACGGTTCAATCCCGCGTCCGGCCATCCTGATTTAGGTTTTCCGTGATTTCCCTAAATCGCTCCAGGCAAATGCTGGGATGGCTCCTTTGAAAGGGCACGGCCGATTTCCTTCCCCGTCCTTCCGTAATCCGAGCTTGTGCTCCATCTCTGAAGATTGTAATACTTTATTATGAATACGCCAGGGTCAACCAGTGATACAACGGTAGACTAAAAGACCTCTAAATGGTTATACGTATGTCACAGTAAAACTTAAAACCAATCAGAATGAAAATGTTTGCAACTATTGAAATATGATATAATATTCACTGATATATCGTCTAAACGCTTGATCCACATTGCAAAATGTGCTCACTACATACGTTGTAAATTACAAAATACAAACACAAGAACTTAATGACTACTAAGGAGATTAGCAGATTGAAGAGCCTTACGCAGTATGTTTGACACTGCATGTTTGCTGCTTGCTTATTTTTAATTGTTCCTAATGGTCTAATACTTTTAAGGTGTATGATACTACATTGACAATATAGACAAATTTCCTTTACAAGTACGTAAGCAAGTAAAAAAATGCGAAGTAATGATTTGTGTTTGCCTTGTTTATAGAGCTTGATAATGAGATCATGTCTTCGCGAAACTTGTGTTTTCACATTAAATAAATTACAGATCAGGGCAACTGATGTGTCATAATATTCGGACTATTTAATGGCATTAGCTGCAGCAGGATTCGAATCTAATTCCTTGCATATAGTGGGAAATGTTGATACTAAATTATCCAGGAACAAATTTTCCGTCCCTCTCAGAGGTTTCTTTGGCCAATATCTCTTTATGTTCCAAAACTCATGCACTTCTTACTAGACTAGCACTCTTGCTTACAAAGATATTGCGGAGAATATCTTCGTCGTACTAAGGGAGATGTTGGTAGTATCTTGGTATTGGGAATTTAGACTTTCTTGGCGAATCTCGACGATGAAGTCTTCTCGGGTTATCACCCGAGTCACGGCGTCCTTCTGCGGTAACATTTCAACAAGTTTGCTACTTGTCATCTTCAGGCTGGCTGATTCGCCTGAGGATGACTCGGCTGATAACCCGAGAAGACTTCATCATATTGATATTGTGTTCTGCGTAACCTGGACCGTGCCTGTCTCGGGTAGTGTTCTCCCCGACTCATCTGCACAGAATCTATGGTGCAGAATAAAACCAACAACCATCCATTCAAAATCTGACCTAACATGTGTTTGTATCTGAAGTACAATCATTGACTTAGATGTAGTTCAATGGAACAGAAAGTGCGTACAGTATATTTTTCTACCAGATTATTGATTTTACCCGTAACCTGATGAACAATATTTAAGAATATTAAATATTACTCGTCTCTTTCAGAATGCGTAAATGTTGTCGAGTCTACGCCGTTACACAATGAAAAAAACAGAGCATATTTCGTCGAAATATAGAGTGTACATTACTTTTATGATCAGAGCTTGAATGAGCAATTCGTCTGACGCACGTGCTCGTAGACTGCTTACATATCATAACAAACAACTGTCTGTGACATAGACATTGGTGTCGCTACCTTGAAACACAGTGCTCAATCGCCCGTGATGTGTCCATGGTAGATTTTATCACTGTTTACAGTTCGTGACTCGTTGCCGAAGAGCGAGCATTAATAATTACAAAAACTCCCAGGTACACATTTAATATATAGTGCACCGTAACTTATACCCGGAGGACCGAATCAAAGTCCAGAGAAGATTATCGCAACAAAGAAATAGGGAGAAAGTTTAGGGTTTAACTTCCCATCGATGCGAGGTCGTTATAGATGGAGCACAAACTAGGCGATTTATTTGGGTGTAAATATGCAACTAGTCGCTTGTTCTGGGTTTCTTGACACAGTTTATTGCACCACTAACTAGTTTTCAAGCCTCTGCAGGCTCGTCATCAGATGGAGGTGTTACAAAAAACATTATATCGTGGACCAAGAAATGAAAAGTTTGTCATGAGTAAAAATGTTCAAATGGCTCTGAGCACTATCGGACTCAACTGCTGAGGTCATAAGTCCCCTAGAACTTAGAACTACTTAAACCTAACTAACCTAAGGACAACACACACATCCATGCCCGAGGCAGGATTCGAACCTGCGACCGTAGCGGTCGCGCGGTTCCAGACTGTAGCGCCAGAACCGCTCGGCCACCAGCGGCCGGCAGTAAAAATGTAAATGTGTGTGAATTCCTAAGGGACCTAATTGCTGAGCTCATCGGTCCCTTGGCATACACACTACTTAAACTAACTTAAAGTAACTTATGCTAAGAACAACACACCCACGCATGCCCGAGGGAGGACCCGAACCACCAGCGGGAGGGGCCGCGCAATCCGTGACATGGCGCCTCAAACTAAGGGCCCATTCGGCGCACCAAAGTTTGTCATGGTTTGGGTACATACCGTAGCATATTCGTTGCCAAAATGTACATTTTCATGTAACACACATTAATGTACACAGTATTTAGTTGCAATTAATTTTACAGTGTATATTTGTGTTTGTATATTACTGGTACAATATGGAAACGGGTTTGCTATGGATATCACGATGCAGTGCGCTGTAAGTACCGTTTCATAACATTAAATCCCAGTTCAGTTCGTCATCCATAATGGGCATACTGAAAGCACAGACTAGGGTTGGGGAAAGAAATCAAAATTTTCAAAGGAACGAGCCAGGTATCTGCCTGAAGCGATTTCAGAAAACAACGGAAAATCTAAATCTGAATGACCGGCCGGGGAACTTTACCGCTGTCGCCATGGATACCAGTTAATCTTCATGCGACACCATCTCGAACGAGAAATGCCCATTAGTTAACTTTCTGGACAGAGATAAATTTCGAGAACGGACCACTGCCTTGGGACACCTACACCACTAATCGTCAATACACTAACTCCAAACTGGCTTCTTACAATTTCCATTTAAATGTCCACGAGGACAAAACAGGGTAAAAGTTCAAAGCCACTAGGTCAAAAACCTCACCAAAATACAACACTTCAAGTTTCCACGGAAACGCCGTTTATTAAGTTTTAATTAAACCTCGTCAAGTCCGTCGCTTCCAGAAAACACCATCTCCAAATTGTTAATAGTTCAATTACTTGTACGAAACCTGTTCTGACTACTCACTAAGTTGCAACCCTCGTGTATAAAATTCGTGCTGCCAACTCGTTTAAGCTTGTAGTACTGGCAGAATAGGTGTATCGACCTCTGAGAACCACTAACTGTCGACTTTTAAACATCATCCCCGCTCCACAGGGCCGAAAAGTTACCTCCTAAACCGCAGGACTCCACGTGATACAAGCAATTCCTGGAATTGTTTAAACATCAGGCTGTTCAGCCAGTCAGCCTCAGTAGCTGAGTGCAGGCATTCCCACCGGTCATCTCCGACTGCAGTTATTATTACTCCTCTCCTCCCAGGGCTTCTCACAAGTTTATTTCCATCTTAGAGTTACCGATGGCCTACCATCCTCGATTTCAAGTACGGATACGTAAACTGCTTGAGGAATAATGGGCAGATGACTGGCGCCTTTCAATCTACATAAAAGTCAATACTACGCTGCGATCCAACAATTAATTAGAAACTTCCCCTGCTATCGAAAATTTCAGGTAAGCAGGACGCTAATAACTACCTTGGCATGAATGCGTGCCAACCGTGTTTCAACTCCTTTCCACATACATCCGATAGGCATCAAGGGCGACTCTTTCTGCGACTATGAGAGGAAAGGAAAAGGGGCTATAAACAACTTGCTGTTTTCCTACAGTATCTTCGAAGCACGGCAAACCCTTTTACTCAAAGCATTGTAAAACTGAAAGTGCCCCTTCCAACAAGTGATCTGGCTTTATTGTGTCATTAAGATCCTCAAAGATACAATACCCTTTTTATCATCTTCGTACTCTTTCTAGTTTATGGTTCATCATTAAGCATTCACATGCACCTAAAAATTCTAGTTTTACCACCTTCGTATAATTTTTAGTTTTGATTTTCTATATATACATTTCTTTTTGTAGATAGTTTTTGTCAAACCATATGCTCTTCCCATTGTATTAACTGTTAAACCCACTGCAGATTTTTCTAGTTCATTCTGCTCAATAGTTTCTCCAACATATTTAAATTTTCTAACATGTTCTGTTTTATCCATTTGTGTTTCTATATATTTTGGTACAATTTTTATATTTTTTGTGAATTTTGTTTTTTCGACTGAAATTTTGAGACCAGTTCTGTTGAGATGAATTATTTGAGTAACTACCAGCGACAAATTTTTTGTACGTATAGAGAAATAGCTTGCAAAAGCCAGCAGTTTCTCTTAATTCCAATTATTTTACTTTCCACAATTAATAGATCAATTTTGTAATTTTTTAACTCCTATTGTCAGATTCCTACAATTTTTCTAAAACGAAACTTAACAGTAATGATGATAAGCCTTCTCATTGCCTAAAACTAGTTTTTATTTAAAATGGCTTCTCTCATAAATTTAATTGTAGATATCATCTCTGTTAGTTTCATGAATTACAGTTGCTGATTTTGCTTTATACCGAACCCTATAATGTGTTTATCTATTGTTTCTCTATGTGTCGAATCGAATGCTGTCTTGAAATCAGTAAATGATATTGTTTTAGGTTCGCTGGTTAACATTCTCTGGCGAATTATTGATTTTAAGTTAAAAATCTGTTGTCTGCAGGAGAGTCCCTTTCAGAAACCACCCTGATATCCTCTCAGCTGTTAGTCTAAACTATCTTCAACTCTGACCAGGAAAAATTTTGATAACATTTGGTATGCCACTGGCAAAAGTGGCACTCCTATATTACTGTTGACTTTTGTTTGTCTCTCTTTTCATGTTATGGGTGGGTTAATGCTGTTTTCCACGCTTCTGGAATCTTTCCTGTTTTCAAAACTTTCTCAAAGAGTAAATGTAGATCCCTTTGGTTCTGGCCATTTCAACAGTTCTGCTGTGAATGAGTGTTCAGGACGTGCTTTGTTGTTTTTGAGTGTTTTGATGGCCTCAAGAACTCCAAGCTCTGTTAATGGGAAATATTTTTCAAGATGTTCCGGCATTCCTGGAAATTCTGATGTAACTGAACAGTTTAAGAGTCTGTGAAAAACTATTGCTAATATTTCGCAGTTTTCCCTATTATTTAATACTATTTTACCATTTTCATCTTTGAAACAAATACTTTGTGCTTAATGCCATTAATTATTTGTTTAAAAGTGTGGTAAACATTTATGTTATTCCTTTTGGTGAAATTTTCTTGTATTTCTACAAGCTGCAGTTTTTGAAAGACTCTTTTGATTTTCCAGGTTATTTTTTATATTTTTTTCACTTTTTGTTTGAATTTTTCTACGTGTTCATCTTTTTTTTAACATCTCCATTTTGTCCATTTTTGAGTCCTTTGTTGTGGTACTTCTTGATACTCCTCATCCCATCTTGTATTCTTTTTATTCTTGGCCAGTCCTAAATTTTTCTCTGCCGCTTTAGTAACTTATACTTGAGGTTAATTCCAATCACCTTTTTAGTTGTATTAATTTTTTCTCTTAATTTTTCTTTATTTTCTATTGTAATACTGGCTTTTCTGAAGTTGTATCTGATTACTTCCTGGATTTTCTTTTCAATTTTATATGGGAGAAATTTTATGTTAAGCCTTTGTTATTTTATACGAGATAATAACATGAGTAAATGAAATTTGGTGTCTATGCGTGGTTGCATAAACACCTTAATCATCAGGTGTATACTTTCCCACTTCTACTGATTTCTTTTTTATTTTCTAGTTTCGCAAAAGTCGATATGTCAAGATTCCTCATCTATAAGTATAGTACCTATGCGGAAATTTTTAAATAATCATAAATTGTTGTTCAAACTCTTTATATTGTGATTTCTCTGCACGGTATATAATGTTTTACATTTTTACCACGCTGTTGGCAGTATGATTCAACAAACCCAACGCAAATAAAAGTAAAGAAAACTTAGAGATATCAGAAGTCGTAGGTAATGTGTTGCCAGCCTAGTATCCTCTGACTACAACATTCGGCATGTATTACGTGTCTCCGCTACAGCATACACGGATAAGTGAGCAACCAAGCCATCAGCGCTTGGCTGCACGAAATCAAATTCCTCGGCATGTCAGGCGATGACTCTTGTGTCGCTAACAGCCAAGATGATATCCTCATGGTCTGTCCGTCTATTGCGTCAGACTCGAAAGGAATAACATTCCTTCCCCTGTCGAAGTCCGAATAGGAACATTCTTCCTCCGAACCCAAAATGCAAGAGAATGATAAATTACACGTTGCCAGACCAACTTCAAAGGAAGTAAAAGAACATATTTCACTCCCCTCTCAAAACGAGGTCATACTGCAAAAGCACTGCTTTTAAATGATGTTTGGCCATGGCTATCTGGTCATCAGTGTCGTATACATATTATCATTCTTGTTTATATTCTTTCAGTTATTTCATTAATTACTTCAAATTATTCTTACAAGGATGCAACCATGGAATATTCAAAGGAATCCTCGAGGCTTTTGCTTGAGGTAGAGTGAGGGAAACCATAGAAAAGGAGATGTCTGCAGTAAACTGTATGTCAGTTCCCACTGATTGGGTATATACTGCTGCCAATCAAAATTTTAACACCAGGAAAGAAAGAAAGTAGCGAAATATTGCTTGTAGTGTGTAAAAAGTATAGACGGAAGAATACATTATCAAATTTTGAGACGATTTGTAAGTACACAGGGTACGAAATTTAAGTCACACAGCAGCTATTTCTGGCGTGTCTGTGCACCAAGTCGAATTGACTTTAGATGGCAGATACAGGTTCATGATTCGATACGACTTGACGTCTATGCCAAAGTTCATGAATCGTAGTGGTTGGCGAGTAGCAACATGGCAGTCTGTAGACGTGCCTCATGACCAAATGTTTTCAGCGCGTGAGTTATCCTCATAAAGTTCTAGGCGGGGTAACAGTCGAACATCTCTGTACGCGGTAGGTCAGGAGAGCACAGGCAACATGCACTCTTGCATTACCTTGTTGAAAGACAGACCTTGGCCACTGACCTTAACACGTGAGAAATGTGCCCTGATGAGCCAACACATTATCAACACTACCCAACGCGAGATAGAATGCCGACTGGCGGCATTGGGGATACGTGAGGCGCTAAGGAAGAAACCCTTTGATATCAGAGACACTGACAATGGGAAGATTGTTACGGCCGGGCACCTGGGAACGAAAATCTGGAAATCGGCGAAGCTGGTCGTCTGTTTACGTGCAATTGTCGTGAGCATCTACGGAATGTGGTTGAAGGAAGATGAAACCACGAGTAGGTGACAAGATGTTGAACACCTACGCTCCATGACATGATGGTGAGATCGTAGGCATGCTGGCTCTGTAAAGCGGGATAGCCGGCGAGCTGTTGCCCATCTGGCGTCTGGCAATGAGTACAATGCTAGTGCAGGTAGTGCAGGGATAAGTGTAACGGAGCACGCCGTACGGCACACTTCGTTGGAGATTGAGCTCCGCAGGTGACAACCTCTTTATGTTCCCACGCTAACCCATCGACATCGTCAGATACGATTGTAGTGGAGATGGGGTCATCGAGATTGGGCCGTGGAACAATAAAAATGTATCGTCTAATCGAATAAATCAAGTTTCTTGTCAAAACAGATCGAAGGTCGTATCTGGATACACTGTTATCCAGATGAACAGTTCCCTGAAACATTCACTGCGCCACGGTGTAGGTTGCTGGGGGCAGTATTATGCTACTACGGAAATTCACCTGGGGTCTCATGGGACCTGTGGTAGTAATCGAAGGCACCATGATGGCTGCTGGCTGTGTTAACATTACTGCGGTCCACCTTCATCACTTGATATTTGATGCCTTCCCAGACGGCAACGGCATCTTCAAACAGGCAAAAATAGTGCTACAGTGGTTTGAAGAACATGATAATGAATTCACGTTGTTGTCTTGTTAACCAAATTCGCCTGATATGAAACCGATGGAACACATTTGGGATGCTATCGGATACCAGGTCCACACCCAAAAACCATCGGCCCGTAATTTGCGGGAGTTGTGTGACCTGTGCACAGACATATCGTGCCACATACCTCCGAAAAACTATCAGAGCCTTATAGAATCCATATCACTCACATTACCTTCCAAAGGTGGACCACCTCGCAACTAAACAGATACTCGGATGTTTTGGATCGTCATTGTATGTGTGTCCTCTCGGGCGTTAGGAGCGTAGGGCTATCGAGATCGTATGTAGTTTCGAGTATAGTCCTCCTGAATCCTTCGATCCATATTGGTAAAACAGTCGTAGGAAGCTAGCGAATGCTAGCAGCAATATCGTTGAACGATAATCTACAGTCTCGAGAGGTTACGACCGCTGTCGAATTACAAGACACGCACTCGTAAGTTGCAGACTCTGTGTAATGGCCAGCAGTGTAGAGCCTAAACAAGCGGTAACTTCGCCTTCCCGAGGGGTGATGAGTGGTGTGGGATGACAACCTCCGCCTACATGTCGCAGGGCTATCAGCCAAGGTCCGTGTTCTGTGCTTTTCCAACAGCAAGACTGTCATGTGGGCATAGGGATTGCCAGTCTACTCTGGTGTTATGACAGTCGTACTCCTACCCCGTCACTTATCAGGATGGGTCCCTTTACTCATTTTAAAATTAGAAAAGAGAACAACGATCAACAGAAAGCCATGCAGAATACACAAAACATTTGGTAACAGAATAGTGGAGTTGTTTGTTGAAATTGGCACTATAGTAACGTGATACTCAAGGCCCGATCTTTACCAGTATGTTAAGCAACCTTAATTCAAGGCACCAACGAGCTGAAACAGTCGCGTTAAGGTGTCCGCATTACAGACTTTTCTTCTTCTTCACGAGGTATAACACAAACTTCTCATTAACAAAAAACATTCAAATGCGATTTTTCAGTGAGAAACCCACTGCACAAATTTTGCTAGTATACGGAATGCAGATGGCGTTAATCCTACCTACTTTGGGCGGTAGCTCTGAAATATTGACCATTTCCATTTCCAAGCATGTGGTATACTTCATGCTAATTTGACATTGTTGCATGCCACCTTTATGGTGTTGTAATTCTAATGGACAACGATGTATTGTAATGGAAACTCCCCAGTGTAAGGACACAGTCCCACACTACAGCACAACCGATAGATCCGAGCAGTCTCGTTACTTTTATGTCGGTCTAGTATTCCGGACGTGACTGTTATCACTCAGTCAGATACAGGTACTACAGAGACTTCTGATAGTTTTGTGCAAAAACTTATTTTACGATTTTAGATGCCACTCTCGATACCCCGAAGTCAGCATTAATTAGTAAATTTCACGGACTATGTTGTAATTAGTTCCTGCGAGGAAACCAACAATGACACACCAGCATCAGGCCAGACACACTGAGGTACTCAAGTGTTCAGTAATACCTACCAGTATGCCATGGTATATGATTTGTATTATAATAACAAGACTCAGTGCTACAGTGTAAAGTGCAGGTTGTTCATACTCCTCATAACATAGATAGTGACTGCATCATAAACAGGTTCGATGATCCTGGTTGTAACTCCCCTTAACGACACGCTGGAAAGACCCACTCTGCCTCGTCTTCCGCATCCTGCTATCTTTCCCATCTCGCATCCTATACCAACTCATCCACTTCCCACAACTTCTCCTCTTTCTGGAGCACCTTCGGACCCAATATATTAATCGTAAAACTCAGTCCCAGCACATCCGAGATATACCCTACTTTCCAGTCCTAGCCACTTCGGCCCACCTCGTGTCGCTATTCCATTTTCTTCCCTCTCCCTTCCTCCACCTCAATGATTACTAACTATTTGCGGTTCTACGGGACACCATATTCAGACTCGTCATTCCACCTCCATCATGATCATGATCATTTTCATTCACCACCAGAACCACCATTATACCACAGCACCATTGATACTATCATCAGTGATTATATTTCAGTTGTAGGGAGAAATCACCAAAAAGTTTTCTAAATCATAAAAATGGTCCAATACATTTGTTGTCATCAGTTTCTTACTTGTTTCAAAACTTATTTTCAGTACGTGTTACCTTTTCCTGAAGAGTGAAAAAAAATCTGGCTGGAAAATACGTCGGCATCCTTTCGAATATTCTGTTGACTTCAGATATGGTCTACATACAGTACACATATGGCCAATTACATGCAAATAACACGTTTTTAATTATGTTATTAATGTACTTTTATGGCCCTAGCCAAGGTCACGCGAAGAGCGGGATGTGTGATTCTGTAGAGCGCCAGGGCGCTAATGGAACATCATTCAATTAACAATCATTTATTGGCGAGAATTTTACAATCACTCTGTCTTCTTCCCAGCGCTGCCTGGCTGCGACCGGACTTTGTCCACACTGCTTGAAAGCGGGAGGTGGCATGTCAGTGTCCGGCGATGAACTTGTTGAATTCAGGTCCTAGCATTGGCTGTGGTCAGTGATGCGGCCCCGTCGCAGGAGGATGCAGCGGCTATGCGTCTCCGCAGCCTGGCATGGCTATGCGTGTCCGGCAGAACCTCAGCGTTCTCGATGAGTGAATCTGCGCTTAGGCTCAGTCCCAGGAATCTGCATGCCCCTGTGGTCGGCTGTTGAGATGGCGTGTAGGTAAAAAAAAAAACAAAAAACAGCAGAAACATGAAGGACAGCCTGAGCGACAGTCCCAGCATGCAGCCGGTGGTAAGGTATTTGTACTGCCCCAGTAGTGATCACACAGGTGCCCAGTGGGTCAGTTGAACAGCTTGCAGACGGCCAGAACGGTCGTTCACCCACCGAACATCAGCCCGGCCCGCATCTTAAGTCACTCACCGTTGTGCCCTGCAGGATTGCAGCTTGCAGATCAGAAGTCGCCTCCATTGCTGGGCGGCTGTGGGTTTGTAGCAGTGGACTCAAAGTCGCCGGCAGGTTGTAGACGCTTGTTGAATTCACCAGAGCATCCTGAAACTTAATACAGCTCCGTCTGTATCCGTAATGCAGATGGAATGACCTAACTCTGAGAATGAGCTTGTGCTCTCGTTTCCTGAGCCTGACTGCGCTCTCCGCTGCTCTGGTGTTTAACTTCAGGATTACAGAGTGTTCCTTTACGCAAAGTTTGCATCCAGAAAGGTATTCTTATGACATCCCTAGGTGAAGTTACTACAAGTAGCCTTGTTACAGGTGGAGCGTTCTATTTGCTCCACACTGTAGTCAAAGTGCTGAATCAGTTCCTCTTGGCTTCTCTGTCGCATAGTCTGATGAAACGAGCTCCCAGCTTGTTTGTACTTTCGGCTTCCCATGTTGACTTTCGGTTACTACACCGTTGCGTAGCCGGCAGATGCGCCCCACTTAGCGGTGTCTCTGTCGGTTCTTAACAAAATTTTATTTCTGCTCTTACTTGCTTTCAACTGTGAAACAGTGTTATCTGAGGGGGACAGTTTAAATCTCCCAGGAAGTTTCATTTTTCTTACCTGAGACATAACCAGGATTTTTCTTCGTATTTAACGTTGCGTGTTTGATTCATGTTTGTCCGTTCTATGTTAGTCGGCAAATTGTTGTTAATGACCATGAAACTAAAACTGTCCAAAACGAGATACAAGTATTAGATGAAGTTACAGCCTGAATTGAAACGCCTTAGTTTAGTTAATAAATGCTCATTCAGATTTTAAAGTTAAATGTCAGTGGTGTCTGCTTGTTACAGATACATCGAAAGATATCCAGATCGAGTAGATATGCTACTCACGCTGATGGAATTTTGGTCCCGACTTCACTCACTGAATGAGAACATCAGCGAACTGCTGCATGAATTGCGCCGTGAAAATGCCCGGATGGCAGCGGAGGCTGCCGCCGTGGATGCTGCCGCTGCGAATGGGGGCCCCATTGTAGAATTCCCTCCGGATACCGATGACAAGCCGGAGGAGAAGCACCAGCAGTCGAAGGAGGACGACACAGAGGAGGGCGCCACCGGCGGCCAGCCCCGCTAGTCAGGTCAGTCCGCACATCCCTTCTTCTGTTGTGCCCCTCAGTCCGCACACTATTTTCAAGTACATCTCCAGGCTAGTTCATCCTATGCAAGCCTCTTCATCTATGCACAGCTACTGCAACCAACATCAATTTAAATCTCCTTGCTGTAGTCAGTCTCTGATCTCCTCCTATAATCTTACCCCCCCCCCCTTCCCCACCCAGACTTCCCTCTATGAACAAACTGATGACTACTTGTTGCCACAGGATGTGTTCCATTTACATCTACATCTACATGGATACTCTGCAAATCACATTCAAGTGCCTGGCAGAGGGTTCATCGAACCACCTTCACAATTCTCTATTATTCCAATCTCGTATAGCGCGCGGAAAGAATGGACACCTATATCTTTCCGTACGAGCTCTGATTTCCCTTATTTTATCGTGGTGATCGTTCCTCACTATGTAGGTCGGTGTCAACAAAATATTTTCGCATTCGGAGGAGAAAGTTGGTGATTGGAATTTCGCGAGAAGATTCCGTCGCAACGAAAAACGCCTTTCTTTTAATGATTTCCAGCCCAAATTCTGTATCATTTCTGTGACAGTATCTCCCATATTTCATTATAATACGAAACGTGTTGCCTTTCTTTTAACTTTTTCGATGTACTCCGTCAGTCCTATCTGGTAAGGATTCCACACGGCGCAGCAGTATTCTAAAAGAGGACGGACAAGCGTAGTGTAGGCAGTCTCCTTAGTAGGTCTGTTACATTTTCTAAGTATCCTGCCAATAAAACACAGTCTTTGGTTAGCCTTCCCCACAACATTTTCTATGTGTTCCTTCCAATTTAAGTTGTTCGTAATTATAATATCTAGGTATTTAGTTGAATTTACGGCTTTTAGATTAGACTGATTTATCGTGTAACCGAAGTTTAACGAGTTCCTTTTAGCAATCATGTGGATGACCTCACACCTTTCGTTATATAGGGTCAACTGCCACTTTCGCACCATTCAGATATCTTTTCTAAATCGTTTTGCAGTTTGTTTTGATCTTCTGATGACTTTATTAGTCGATGAACGACAGCGTCATCTGCAAACAACCTAAGACGGCTGCTCAGATTGTCTCCAAAATCGTTTATATAGATAAGGAACAGCAAAGGGCCTACAACACTACCTTGGTGAACGCCAGAAATCACTTCTGTTTTACTCGATGACTTTCCGTCAATTACTACGAACTGTGACGTCTTTGACAGTAAATCACAAATCCACTCACATAACTGAGACGATATTCCATAAGCACGCAATTTCACTACGAGCCGCTTGTTTGGTACAGTGTGAAAAGCCTTCTGGAAATCCAGAAATACGGAATCGATCTGAAATCTCTTGTGAATAGCACTCAACACTTCATCTGAATAAAGAGCTAGTTGTGTTTCGCAGGAACGATGTTTTTCTAAACCCATGTTGACTGTGTGCCAATAGACCGTTTTCTTCGAAGTAATTCATAATGTTCGAACACAATATATGTTCTAAAATCCTGCTGCATATCTACGTTAACGATATGGGCCTGTAATTTAGTGGATTACTCCTACTACCTTTCATGAATATTGGTGTGACCTGTGCAACTTTCCAGTCTTTGGGTACGGATCTTTCGTCGATTCAACGGTTGTATTTGATTGTTAAGTATGGAGCTAATGCATCAGCATACTCCGAAAGGAACCTTATTGGTATACAGTCTGGACCAGAAGACTTGCTTTTATTAAGTGATTTAAGTTGCTTCACTACTCCGAGGATATTTACTTCTACGTTACTCATGTTGACAGCTGTTCTCGATTCGAATTATGGAATATTTACTTCGTCTTCTTTTGTGAAGGCATTTCGGAAGGCTGTGTTTAGTAACTCTGCTTTGGCAGCGCTATCTTCAGGTCTACGCTTATATTATTAATTTGGAATAAGTGGAGATTGTCTCTTAGGGAGGCGCCAAGTGAATTTTTACCTGCTTTTTTGAATAGGTATATTTTTCGCTTATTTGTCGAGGATTTGGGGATTACATTCTTCAATCTCGCTTCGACAACTCTGTTTTCACTAATCCATGAATCGGTTTTGATGCTCGTTATTAACTCATGATTATTTGTTGCAAAGAGCTCAAGTGTGTTTTCACAACCGTTAACTATTCGCGTGGGCTCATGAACTAACTGCTCGAAATAATTTTCAGAGAATGCGTTTAGCACAATTTCGGATGATATTTTATGCGTACCTCCGGAATTAAACATGTATTTTCGCCAACATATCGAGGGTAAATTAAAGTCACCACCAACTATTATCATATGAGTCGGGTACGTGTTTGAAATCAAACTCAAGTTTTCTTTGAACCTTTCAGCAACTGTATAATCTGATTTGGGAGATCGGTAAAAGGATCCAATTGTTATCTTATTCCGGTTGCCAACAATGACCTATGCCCATACTAACTCACAGGAATAATCTACTTCAAATTCGCGACAAGATAAACTACTTCTGACAGCAACAAGCACGCCACCGCCAACCGTGTTTAGCCTATCCTTTCGGAATACCGTTAGGTTCTTCGCAAAAATTTCGGCTGAGCTTATATCCGGCTTTAGCCAGCTTTCAGTGCCTATAACGATTTGAGCATCAGTGCTTTCTATTAGCGCTTGGAGCTCTGGTACTTTCCCAACACAGCTACGACAATTTACAACTGTTATACCAATGGTTCCTGAATCTACGTTCTTCCTGTGTTCAGCCTGCACCCTTTGTGATTGAAGTCCTTCTTGTGTTTTCCCTCTAACCTAAAAAACCGCCCAGTCCACGTCACACAACCCCTGCTACCCGTGTAGCCGCTTCGTGCGTATACTGGACACCTGACCTATTCAACGGAAACCGAAACCCAACCACCCTTTGGCGCAAGTCGAGGAATCTGCAGCCTACACGGTCGCAGAACCGTCTGAGCCTCTGATTCAGACCCTCCACCCGGCTCTGTACCAGACGTCCGCAATCGGTCCTGTCGACTATGCTGCAAATGGTCAGCTCTGCTTTCATCTTGCAAGGAAGACTTGCAGCCTTTACCACTTCTGTTAACCGCTCGAAACCAGAGAGAATCTCTTCTGATCCAAAGTGACACACATCATTGGTACAGACGTGAGCAACCACCTGCAGTTGGCTGCACCCTGTGCTCTTCATGGCATCCGGGAGGACCCTTTCCACATCTGGAATGCCTCCACCCGGTATGCACATGGAGTGCACATTGATTTTCTTACCCTTCTTGTCAGCCAAGTTCCTAAGGGGCAACATAACGCGCCCAATGTTGGAGCTCCCAATTACCAGTAATCCCACCCTCTGCGATTACCCGGATCTTGCAGGCTGAGTGTATCCTCTGAAACAGGACAGGCGACAGCATCTGGCTCAGCGATAGTGTCAGCCACAGACAGCATCTGGAACCTGTTTGTCAGACAAACCGGGGAGGCCTTACGTGCGGGCACCTGGGAAGTCTTTCGCCGCTTGCTTCGCCCCAGGGCGACCTCCCATTCGACCACAGGCGAAAGGTCAGCCTCAGTGCGAGCAGTAATTGGGTTGGCCACCGGCGAGGACCGATCGGAGGACTTTGACGTGCTGGACGTCCGTTGGATGCCCACGGCCGGCCCGCAACAGTGGTGCCCATCCACTGCACCATCAAGACGTGTAACCGAAGCCATCACAGCCTGAAGATGAGAGCGAAGTGTCACCAACTCGGCTCGCATCCGCACACAACAATCGCAGTCGCTGTCCATACTAAAGACCGTGGAAAACTAAACTATACAAATAAACGGAGTATCGGCACGTGCTGCGCAACTCTGCTCTAGACCCTGACGGAAAGGCACGAACTGTGTCTAGTAATACGCAGATATTCGAAAACCTAACTACCGAAGCACTCAGGTCAAACTAAATAATTTGCCCCTGATTAAGAACTTGTAATATGTCACAAAATCGGTTTACTTTCCGACGGAAACGAAAACGTGACAACTGTGGCTAGTTGATATTAAATTTACACGCAGAAACTCAAGAAACTAAACTATTAAAGCACACAGATGATACAATAAAATTCACTCCTGGTTAGGAACTCTTAAATGACACAAAAGCGGTTACTTCCCTGTTGCTGCGTCTGTCTCGGTCGGCTACTGCTGCCTGACTCAACCACTTCTTTGAATATAGTTGTACCATTAGTTATCCTATCTTTTCCCACATCCAACTAGGTGAATTTCGGGCTGGAACCCGAGTTGCACCTCAGACAGATGTTACGCAAACATTTAGAAACTTGAAAATTTACTGTAGACACAAACAGATGGGGTACACGAAGTTCCGCCCTGGAGGGAGTTGTGGTACCAGGAAGGGAATCCAGTCACCAACTGCCACTAACATTGCCAAAATCCATCTAACGATGCCATCCTGTAGACACACTGGTGAAGGCAAGGAAGAAGAATAGTTATCCAATCTATCCATCTAATCTTTGGCGTTCTTCTATAACACTACATTTCAGATTTTCCTATTTTCTCGTCTGTTCTGTTAATCGTCCATGTTTCATTTCCATACAAGGCTACACTCCACACAAATATCTTCAGATGAGACATCAGTAATGGGTTGTTACTTCCGGAAGGTGTGGGCGATCGGTTCTCTGCTGGAAATCGATGGAGGTGAAGCCAATGTAGGCCACCAATCTGTTGTTAAAACTGCTTATTAACAATCATACATGAGTGCAGATCAATGCTTCTAGAGCAGGCAGACAGTAGACGGTAGACGGCTACGAACCGGATGGTAGCCAGGCTAGAAAGGCGAGGCTAGCATGACTACCTGCGCAATGAACACGGAATTGCTGGCTCCAGAAAAGCGAGTGGCGGCGGCAGTTGCTGGGCTATCTGGAACTCTTGGCTGGGGCTGGGGCATGTGGAGGTGGTGGCAGCCCCGGGATTAGGCAGTCTGACAGTGGTCGCAGCTTCGTGGCCTGGAGTCGACAAATATAGCTGCGTCGTAAGTACGTCAACGACTAGCACAGGCTGTACGTCATTGTAGGGCCCAGCTGTGCCGCTGTTGGACCTGGCCGTTGAAATACTGTGCCCTAGCGCTGAGTTTGCAGAAAAACTTCCGGGGTGGAGACTGATGAGCAGAGTCCGGCTATTATTAATGTGGCAGTCGTTCAAACTACCAAGGCTTACTGAAAGCTGTTCCATTCCCAGGTCATTGGCACGCGGACACGGCAGTACGTAAGTGTCGGTCTCTGCTGAACTGCAGTATCGGCAGGTGCGTTTTCCGGCGGGCAGACTGTACCTTGTGAGCTGGTTACGATTCTGGACTGATTTACATGCTACTAGAGCTTTAGGGCTCTACAGTTTCTAACATTTAAATTTATATTCGCTGTTAATACATTTCTCATTTTCATAAATCCTTTTCTTGCTGTTGCCAGATTACATTTTATATCCTGTATACTTCGACCATCACCACTTGTTATCCAACCCAAATTACAAAATTCATGTAGCACTTTTAGCGTCTCATTTCCTAATCTAATTCCGCCAACATCACCTGATATAATTCAACAATCATCCATTAGCATCGTATTGCTTACTTTGACGCTCATCTGTTACCCTCTTTTCAAGACATTATCCACTTTATTCAACTCATTTTTCAAATACTCTGCTGTGTTTGAAACAATTACTATATCCTTACCAGCTCCTTAAAAAAGTTTTGTTTCTTATCCACCAACTTTAATTCATTTTCGAAATTTCTCCTTAAGTCCCTTTACTGCTTGTTTAACGTACAGGTTGAATAATGTGGTGGCTAGGCAACAGACCTGTTTCAATCCATTGTCAGCTACTGCCTCCTTTTCACATTTGATTTACTTTTGTAAGTTGTCGCAGTCGAACTACGTTTCTCGAACTGTACATTTCACCATAATTGGTAAACTTCAATAGAAATGCCGTTATCAAGTCCCAACTGCAATCAGATATAGAAAAAAAGCTGAAGTCTAGGGAACATGAAGGAACAAACGAATATAAAAGAGCGAAAGACCAGACAGAAAACTATCTTACATGTAAGACTTACATCATGTGCGTAAGCATGTGTCTGCCGCACTGCGGCCCATGGAAGTGGCATCTTGAAAATGAGTGAAACATATTGCACATACAAAACTATTTCATCTGAGAGAAAGTTTGATATACAACAAAACATCTATTATAAATAACACCTGGAATATTGACAATAGCAATAATAAGAATTATTATTATTGCTGTAATTATGCCTTGCACAGGGTGACAATTATTGAACTATATGAAATAACATCGTCATAACTTATGAACGGTTTGCTTTAGGACCTTCAAACTGCACGGTTGGCGGGGCATGATGGAAATTAGTATGAGCATGTGTATGGTTTGGTTCACTGACGAAACCCACCTTCATTTGGCTGCGGTCGTCAATAAGCAAAATTGGCGCGTTTGGGGGACTGAAAATCCGCATTTCACGATCGAGAAGTCTCTTCGCCCTCAATGGGTGACTGTGTGGTATGCAATGTCCAGTCACGGAATAATCGGTGCGATATTCCTTGATGGCACAGTGGCTACCGAACGGTACGTGAAGGTCTGGAAGATGATTTCATCCCCATTATCCAAAGTGACCCTGATTTCGTCAAGATGTGGTTCATGCAAGACGGAGCTCGACCCCATCGAAACAAGAGAGTGTTTTATGTCCTGGAGGAGCAGTTTGGGGACCGCATTCAGGCCCTGGGATACCCAGAGGACACTGGTATGGGCCTCAATTGGCCGCCATATTCTCCGGACCTGAGCACATGTGAATCCTTTTGATGGGGCTGTATTAAAGACTAGGTGTACAGCAACAGCCCCAAAACCATTTCTGAGCTGAAAACAGACATTCAGGAGGTCATCTACAGCATCGATGTTCCGACACTTCAGGGGGTCACGCAGAATTTCGCTGTTCGTCTGGGCCACATCATCGCCAATGATGGCAGGCATATCCAATATGTCGTAACCTAAATCCGAGTATCTGTAGTGACGTTCACATGTTGAATAAAGTGTGTGCACGCCGTAGCTTGTAACTAATTTACGTTTTTTCATATAGTTCAGTAATTGTCACCCTGTAGTTACTGGTGTTTCTACAGTCCATCGCAAAGCTTTCTTTTACCGACTGCTACTATAAAATTTTACTTTGATTTTGTGTGTCTGCACTATGCTTTTGACAGCCTGTTTATCGCTTATCGAAGGCCTACATATCTCTTTCGATGGCGACCCAGATGTGCTCAGAAAGTTTGAGGTCTTTCCTTCGAGTTTTTCTCAAACCATTCTAACGCAGCTTACCCATTATATTCTTGCATATTGAGCGTATTAAGAAAAAAGAGTACTCTGACGCAAATAGCGGTTGCTTGTTACGAGACAACACTGCACCTAGCCAACACGCATTGTCGTCGTCTTATGTAGCAAACGGGATAATGGACTGAAACTTCCCAGCATATTAAAATCATGTGATGGACCGGGACACTAAATCGGAACCGCGCTTTTCGTGGAACATGTTATTACAGACTGATCTACCAGATAGGATTCGGATACGAAATAGAGAAGATTCACGAAAGAGCAGCGCGATTCGCCATGGGTTGGTTTAGTAAGCATGAAAGTGTCATCGAGATGCTCACCCAACTCCAGTGACAGGCACTACCCAAAACGGCGTCGTGCATCATGATACGGTTTGCTGTCAAAATTCTGACAGCGTAAGTTCGTAGAAAACTTCAACCAATTTGTTGTTTCCTCTTACGTGTATTTTGTGAAAGGACCAAGAAAGCAAAGTTAGAGAGATTGGAGTTCGCACGTAGTTTTTCCAACAAACGTTTTTGCCGTACATCATTCACGATTGGAACAGGAAAGGGGGAAGTGACAGTGGTATACAACTACTGTCCGCCACATTCACAGTATATATGTAGATGTAGACCTCCTTCCATGCTTGGAGTCTGCATTCGGGGTGTTCCGACACACATGCCCTGTATATGCCTTGAGACGTGGAGCGGTCATAGGGACTCATGGCTTCTCTAACCATAGCAAGGAGATAGTTACGGATGGAATGGCTTCTCACTGATTTTTGTTGGCCAGCACTGAAATGATGAATGATTTACTGCAATTTGGCCCTCATATACTATGATACGATCTGGGACAGTCGAACACATACCCTTGTCATCAACATTTTGTTGACCATGGCGGTGTCAGTTTTTTTCTGAATCTAGGCACGATCTACATGATGGCGCCTGAGAAGCTCAGTGCCTACACGATCTCGGAGATAGTCTCCCATCGGTTGGACACTTGCTGTGTGGTCATGGTCAAATGCTTCCATGTTGAACATCTTGCTAACAGTGTGCTCGACTGTTACGCATATAACGAGAAAAAGGTCATACGCAACAGTCATGTGACGCGCCTAAGTATTCCATTCGCTGTGGCTGCTGGAGCGTTTTCTTTCCGAGACGACATCGTCGTTGAAGAAATAATACCACGTATCTGTGTCGAATTGGCGTGTAAATGCAAAAGCGCGCACAGCACAGTATTATGCATACTACGCGTATCATCGTGTTGGAAAACGTCTCTTGTCTCAAAGCTTCAGTTAATGGAAGAGAACACCGTTTCAGAAGGCAATCTTTTCACCGAGAAAGAAATCGGTGCGCAACTGAAAGTGGCGATGTGTTTTGGAGAGCGGTTGACAACTACCATCCATTGCACCAATCGTCCATCTTGTGCAGGTCTACATTTCAGTATTGTTTTCTGGCTTTGCTACCTCGCTATAGGCAACAGCATTATCAGCGAATAGCTTCACCGAGCTTCCGGCACTCCATTTGCTCGGTATTTCATTCTTTTGTAATAATGCAGAATTTACACCTTTTTTTTATATTGTCTGACTTACGTGGTATCTTTTCAGCTACATTTTCATAGTGAAGAATTGAAAACTAGTCACCCCCGTGGCCAACAGAAGGTATGCCAGCTGACCGAAGTAGGAAATATCGGAAAAGGCATCCACGCGGTATTGTTTCTTCAACGACGATATGAGGAGAACATGGAATGTTTTTAACTTCACGTGTTTCATTCACCACTCATCTGAACCTTCAGGAAGAAGATTTTACTCAGTTTTATCAGTGACTGACTCACACATGCGTCCATTATTTTTCTGAATGTCCAGTCAATGACATTTTCAATGTCTACCGGCATTTGAACATTAGATTAGAGATTAGATTAGTTTTTCGTTCCATAGATCCGTGCTGAGGAGATCCTCGTGGATGTGGAACATGTCAATTTTTTTTTATTTTTTAAATTTTTTTAAAGCTGAAATAACAATACAAAGCTCACTGCAGAACGATTCTACTGTCGCCAACGTACTTTTCGTGCAAGATCCACGAAGACAAGATAAGAGAATTTAGGGCTGGCGCGGAGACATATACGCAGACATTAGTTTTTCCCACGTTCTGTTTGTGAGTGGAACAGGAAAGGAAGTAAGTAGGAGTAGTACTAGGTACTCTCCACCATGTACCATACCATGACTTGCGGATTATGTATGTACATGTAAAGTCAGCTTTGGCTATTTTTTTTGTTCGTGTTTCAAAAAAATTGTATGCAAGACACTGTATGAATAATTTGGATATGCATGTTGTATGGGTCATACACGTTAGTGCAACGGAAAGGGGGTTGGAATGTGATTTGATATTCATTAACGTTGTACAATCAGTGACTATGTTTAAAGTATTCTAAACGCAGCATCTAGGGTAGTACTAAAATGGACGTTTAACAACTTCACTCATGAGTAAGTCAACCTAATCATTCTTGCCCTCCCAATATTTCTAAACAGAATGAACCCGAAATCCATCTAAAAAATTTCGGAGGTCGTTCAGGTATTTTTTTCTGTGTATTTTGGTATAAGGGACTTGTGATCTTCGATGGATGACTGCAGGGTACTAATGTAATTACGAGTTATTCGTTTTGATACCTCAGTTTGCTTTGTTACCTGTGAAAATACCTTCACAACATTGAAAAAGCCTATAATGAGTAATCACCAAAGTAAACAACAAAAACACTGAGTAATATGACAAGCTATAGGTACAGATACAAAAGAACTGTGATTTGTTTGCCGTCGCTGCGCGAACAGTTCGGCATAGCGTCGTAGTGCTGTCTTTCCATTTCATTCAGTGCACACATACGCGAGGTGCATACTGGCCAACTCCCAGGCAGTAAACCCATTCGTACTGCTGAATATCACTGTTAACGTACAATTAAAAGTAACCAAAAGTACAGTAAAAGAAACCCGAAGCAGAGCCGAGCAGTACTGAATGAGAGCTTGAGAGCAAAGATGAAAGTGAGTATTCCTGTTGTCGGCCGCTAGTGTTGTGAGTGAATGCAATACATTTGCTTCTAAACAAGACACGCAGTACATACCTTCAACATTTGCACTGTTTTCCAGATTGTTTCAGTACAGTATCAATTCAAAGATGAATGGGTTCAATAAATCAAACGGAGTGCAATTACGCCAACGGAGACAACGAGTCCCTTATATCGAAAGTTTGTCAGTAAAGTTCGGGTTCACTTTGTATTCCAGTGGAGGTGGTACAAAGGTAACACACTTGACTAGCTTTCAGATGGACGTCGGCTCAAACCTCCATCCGGTTAATCAGACTGGGTTAGCAGTGTTTTCCCAGAATCGCTCAGGACAAATTCCCGGATTGTTCTCGTCAGAAGAACACGTCGGAGTTCCTTTTCTATCCCCCTCCATTGAGAGCTTCCTGTCAACAGAATGTTAAACCCTAACATGCAACACTTTATTTTAAGAATAAAATATTCAGCAGTCTACATACATGTTATGATTTTATGACGTCATGTGCTTCCCATAACAATGAAAGTTATAATAACAGCACATATCTGGCACGGATGTCATTCTTCATAAGCACGTGGCCAAAAAGTTAGTTATCCACATGAGACATCACACTAATACCGAGTAACGCCGCCTCTAGTCTTGATAGTGGCCTCAATTCGACAAGGAAATCAGTATGGAAGTATCCTCAGAAATGCCATATCAAGATGAAGACTCTCCTACCTGATTATACAGGGTGGTCAGAAACAGTCTGAAAAGCTTGTAAGGGCGTTGCAGGGTAGGCTGTGCTGAGAAATAATCGTTAAAAAAAATTCGATGCGTTGTGCTGTTTCCGATTTAATTAGTATACAAATTAGCCAATCAGTTCGCTGCACTCGCAAATCTAAGCAGCCTGCCAGAGGCTGTGTTGCCAAACATGTTCTTCCTTTGGTTAGTCAAAAAAATAAAAAATAAAACAAAAAAAAATGCGGGAAACCATTGGACGGTAGAGAGTTCGGTACATGCTACAGTTCAAATTTCAGTTTTTGTATCGCTATCTAATTAGGTTTGAGGAAACCAAACGAAAAACACGTTTTTTAACACCGACTCTGACAGGCTGCTTGAATCTGCACGAGCAATGACTTGATTGCCTGGCTTCAGTGTTAATTAAATCAGAAGCGGCGCAGAGTATCAAAATTTTTTTTTAACAGTTGTTTCTTAGCACAACCTACCTTGCAACACCCTTACAAGCTTTTCATACTGTTTCTGACCACCCTGTATACTGTTGAGCTACTGTACTGCAGGGATACGGAATGCTACGTTTCACTCACTGTTCCAAATAGTTCCAGACGCTATTTTGTCGAAAGTCGACATGTTGAGAAACGTGGCTGTTGTACTTAAGGTTTATAATTTATATAAAGAACAGCTACCAACCACATGTATGGTTTAAAAAGGTTTTTACTGTGAACATGAAGTAGGATGTTTATTTCAACATTTTCGGTGAACAAAGGCTGCCCTTTCTTCTACATCTTCATGATGAGTATTCTATGGACACTCCTATCATTCAGGGGTGTTCACAGGGCTGCAAGCAAAAAAGGCTTTTTAAACCATACATGTGGCTGGTAGCTGTTCTTTATATAAATGATAAACCTATAGTTCCAGACATTTTCTTTGCAGTTATGACCATATGACTTACGAGGAGTGTTCATTATAATGCAATCCCTTTCTTATAGTCCACATATTACCAAGCTCAATTATTACGTTGTAATAACTATCTCATAGTTTAAACAACGTTGAAGTATATAGTAAGAACAAATGCGTCATATTTGCAGATGAATAGTACTTATCTTGCAAAATTGGTCTCAGTGTCAGGACTGGTTCCTTTGTTCCTGTATAACCTATTGAAAAGATTTTGTCCAGGTTCGTTCAAATGACAATTCCCTGGCACATTATGTTGCTTTTAACCATTTTCTTCTTTTATTTGCGTGTTCTTGAAACATAATTTAGCCCAACATATTTGACACTTTTCAAATATACATTGTGCAGCTTGCTTGAACCATACAAAGAACATAATCGATGAGACATCAACATGTACCAAACTCAATAGATGCTAAACCCACTCTGACGTGTTTGCCCCAAAAACTTGTATGTATATTACGAACCCAGCTTCCAGTACCTTCTAGAGCAGGATATAGTCCAAATTAGTGCTAACACGACTGTCTTAATTGACATTGTTTTTCAGATTTAATTTATATCTTTTTTCTGAAAATAATTATTTATGGAAGGTTTTATATCCTTAATGATTAATAACAAAGGATGCAAATTTTGACAATATGAAAAAATAGTACTTCTTCTTAATTTATAAAATCGATTTCATTATCGATGACAACATTAGAAATCTTATAAATGAAGATAGAAATTTCGTTTGCAGGAAAACTGAAGCATAAAAATAATATATTTAGTGTAAATTTGTCTTTTGATCATTTAAGTTGACAATTATGATTACTATTGTAATTTTCGTAGTACAAGATCGATATTACAAGATGGATCGATATGAATAATAAAAATATATTATCAGAAAAATAGTTTTTGGTATCAAATATTTTCAGAGATATCTTCAGATGATGAATATATAAGTTAAGTAAGAAAATTAACCCAAGTCTGGTCTCACTTTATACAGAATCGAACATTTAGATTAACCTACGAAAGTTCCGAGGAAGTAAGGTTCATTACATCATTAAACCAGAAGCGTATGCTTGCAGCCCTGTGAACACCTCTGAATGATAGGAGTGTCCATAGAATACTCATCATGAAGATGTAGAAGAAAGGGCAGCCTTTGTTCACCGAAAATGTTGAAATAAACATCCTACTTCATGTTCACAGTAAACTGTTGGAGCGGACACTAGACACAGCACGGGAAACACCTCAAAAACTTCACAGAACAACCTCCGGCCTGACCTACGACCTCCACACACTGCGTGTTAAACACCTCACAATGCCGTTGGTACGCTTGACAACTCGCATCATTTGAAAAGAGGCAAAATCGCGACTCGTCGCACCCACACTACATGCCTCCGGTCAGTTACCTAAGGTCCTTTCACATTGTTGTTTGGCACATCGAACACGGGCAGTTGTAAATGTTTCTGCGAGCTACCTGACTACAAAATTCCATTTTACGCAGTTCTCTGTGCAACGATCGCTCGGGAAGTAGCTCAGAGGGGCCTGCATTCATTAATAGCAGCAATTCCTATCTGGTTTGAAACTGATTATCACTGACAATGTCTGATACTCGTCTTCGGTCTCTAGCAGCTAAGATCTTTAAACGACTACCGGCTGCGATTGGCACCCTCTTCCTTGTCGACACATTGCACAGTCCGTGTTTATACACCAACAAATCGGGCAATTTCATTCACGGTGTTGTCACGGGCACGTCCAAACGCGATAGCCATTCTGTCGCGCCTCCCACGTCTGCGCCGGTAATGAACAACCAACTAGCATGTACAGTCACGTTAACTGTCATTACTTAAATCAGCAGTGACGTTTGACATGGCTGCCTAGTAGCACTCTTATACTATGTACAGCTCTCCAGAGTGACCAATGCACTCTGTTAACGGGGTGACTATTATCTTGTCTGGCGAGCTTATCTGCTTTGTTACCCTTTGGACTGAAGAAAATAATATTTCTGCGTTTCTTCTTTTGTAGTACAGTATTTCACTTTTGCAGCAAATGTACTCTATGCGCTGTCCGCTGTGGCCGAGCGGTTCTAGGCGCGTCAGTCTGGGACCGCGCGACTGTTACGGTCGCAGGTTCGAATCCTGCCTCGGGCATGGATGTGTGTGATGTCCTTAGGTTAATTAGGTTTAAGTAGTTCTAAGTCTAGGGGACTGATGACCTCAGATGTTAAGTCCCATAGTGCTCAGAGCCATTTGAACCATTTGTACTCTGTGATAAACGAAACGTGTTTACTCTTTTTTACACAGGGCAGCTGGAGCCACGTGGGAAAGTCGATTTGTGCGCAGCGACTTCTTGGCCATCCACCTAACGGCAACACAGCAAGGCAGCTCACAGGAAGAGTCGAGCTATTTTAATTTTGAAAATGGATTATGCAAAGTTGACTTTTGTTACTCATTGTTAGAGAAATAAATATTTGAGTTTCTAAGAACTGACACTTTTTTCAGTTAGTTATTTCATAGATTCACCTAATCTGTGTGCTGTATTAAAACGTTTTACCAATCGTTCGTATAAATTTCCATCTAATATATTCATGGATGTTAACAAGAATCCTGTCCTTTTCGTGTCCCATGAAAAGTTTGAAATTTCGTACCATTGAAATGCGACAGTTATGGAAGTTGTACTTGTCGTGGTTTAGAAACGCGTGGGGTTGACTGAATTTCACTCATGTACGTCATAATCGTAGCCCTGTGTGCCTATCGGCTAAGTCATGTTCAAACAATGGGCCTGACACAATAAATAAGACGATACTTCCGTATTTTGTGCCCAGCAGGTAACTACGATAAATACATTCTGAATACGCAACAGGCAAGAGCAGTGCAATACTTCGTCTATTTATCAATTTTCCTTTCACAAAACCACCCTTTCCTTAACTCAGGACACGTTCTGAATCTCAGCTTAATGTATGTTCTTTGGAGTCTCAAATAGCATGGATTTGTGACAGAGAGTTCGGATTACTAGGATACTACAAAGCACCGGCAGATTCATTAACCACGAGTTGAGTTTTATACATCTATTACCATTCGTCACAAAACATGAAAATAATCACGGGGTTTAGATCTAACATAAATTAACACAAAGACAAGAAAAATACCATTCCATTCTGATCCCTAAGTGAACGACTGTTTGTAAAATACGAGGAACACAACAAATCATATTATCCAGCACAGTCCGTTGTTTAAGGATTAGAAAGCGATACAGGAAAACGGAAATGGATAATCTTCATTTATTCATTTATGGATACATACAAGGCTCCAACAACACCAATCTTACCATCCACTAGCTTATTCAGACGCAGAGAGTGAGTGGAAGTATCAGGGCCATGTGTCTGGCTGGGATAGACATATCTACGATAATCATGCAAAGTAGTACAAATACACTGACGGAAAAAAAATCACAACACCAAGAAGGAGTTGTGCGACATAAACGAAAGTTGGTAGATTTGTTTCTACATCTGAAAGATGACGTTTATTCGTATTTCGCGCCAGTCGCATAAGAATGGAGGATGCAAATCATGTTTACTTTAAATAAACTCTGTAATGGTCGTGAGCGTTAGTTGCCTTCTAGACTGGACGTGGTGAGTAGATGTTAGTCAAGAATGCCTTTAAGGCGACAAAGACGCCATTATCAACACCTCACTGATTTGAAGCCGGCCGGAGTGGCCGAGCGGTTCTAGGCGCTACAGTCTGGAACCGCGCGACCGCTACGGTCGCAGGTTCGAATCCTGCCTCGGGCATGGATGTGTGTGATGTCCTTAGATTAGCTAGGTTTAAGTAGTTCTAAGTTCTAGGGGACTGATGACCTCAGCAGTTAAGTCCCATAGTGCTCAGGGCCATTTTTTTGGAACTGATTTGAACGGGGTCGTTTAATAGGGCTACGAGAAGCTGATGTTCCTTCTGTGATACTGCAGAAAGACTTGACAGAAATATACCCACTGTACACAATCGCTGGCAGCGGTGGTCACGATAATGTACGGTACAAGAAGACCGGGCTCCGGGCGGCCAACTGGCACTACCGAATACTCGGCGTATGGCTCTGGCACACCGTACTGCGTCTGCATTTGGCACCACAGTGACACAACGAACTGTTACAAATCGGTTACTTCAGGGCCTCCTAGCCAGACGCCCTGTAGCGCGCATTTTACTGACGTCGAAAGAACCGCCATTTGCGACTTCATTTGTGTCTAGCGAGAGCTCATTGGAGGGTAGGGTGGAGGTCTGTTGTGTTTTCTGATGAAAGCTGGTCGCGTGCCGGTGGCAGTGATAGCCGTGTGCTGGTTAGAAGGAGGCTAGCTGAAGGCCTGCAACCAACTGTCCGCAGCCGAGACACATTCGACATACACCTGGAGCTTTGGTCTGTAGTGCCATTTAGTGTGTATGACAGCAGGAGCACTCTCGAGGTTATCCCACGCACCCTGACTGCAAATTTGTACGTCAGCCTGGTGATTCGACCTATTGTGCTGCCATTCGTGAACAGCAACCAGGAGACGTTTTCCAAACAGGATGGCTCTCGTCCACATACCGCTATTGAAGCCCAACATGCTCTGCAGGGTGTCGACATGTTGCCTTGGCCTGCTCGATCACCAAATCTGCCTCCAGTTGAGCACACGTGGGACATCATCGGACGGTAACTCCAGCATCATCCAAAACCAGCATTAACCAGCTCTGATTGACCACCAAGTGCAACTGGCTAGGAACTCCATCCCACAAACTGAAATCCTGGACCTGTACAACACAATGCACGCACGTTTTCATGCATGCATTCAACATTCTGTCGGCTACACCGGTTATTAAAGTACCAGCGTTTCACATTTTCAGTGGCTGATCTCTCGCTTATATTAACCTGTGATCTTGGAATGTTAATAATTTAAGTATATTAACTAGACAAATGTCTTTCCGAAATTTCATTATTATACATAGATTATTTTTGGTGTTTAGATTTTTTCCGTCAGTGTATATAGAAATAGGTAACCAATACGAATTTACCACATGTGTAGGTAGCCACTGTGTTCAAAATTAATCACTCTCATATACTGTTTGTATTGGAATTTGGTGGTAATCAGGATCAATGCACTTCGTCGGCTTTAGGTTAGAATTTAGGCCAACAAATTAAAAAACGGCCAAAATAATGTAAATGCGATCTGCATATGGGTATTCGTTAAGCTCAGGGGTTTGAGTTCTGTCGTTTGAGCTATGTCATGCGCCATGCATCCTAAGGTAATGGCCACACGATCAGCTAAAGACCAGACTTTACGCAAAATCTCTTGCGTTCAAAATCTGTGAAAAAAATTAAAATTCCACTTGCATGCGAATATTCAATATGCTCAGGTCCAAACTTTTAGGCTAGGCGACGGTTCAATGGTCTTTAAGTAGTGGCCACATGATCAGCTGAAGACCAGAATCAAGGTAGAGTCCAATACATTCATAACCTGCTAATAGTGTATAAATAAAATTTCCACATGTATGTGAGTATTCATCACACTCAGGGCTTTAAGTTCTGTATTTTAAGCTAGGCCATGCACCAGTAATCTCTAAGTAACGGCCACATGAAGGGCTGATGGTCAGAATATAGTCAGTCACAAAGCAAACTCTATCAAAAGCCACGAAAATACACTGCTCAGAACTTTGTACGTTAACTAAAAAAAAAGATAGCAAGACACTGCAATTAGAGCTGTTGATGATACTTTAACAACACACTAGCAAGAACACATGTGTAACGGCTTCCATAATGACACAAAGTGAATTTTACAAAGTTACATTTACCACATCAATCGAAAGAAAAAAAATTAAGAATTGTAAGGGATCGCGAAACGTTTGATTAACTTCTGCAAAGAAATGAAAGGAATTGCTTGTATCTTCAGTTTAAACTAAATCCACCGAATACACGCGCAGTAGAAGGATCTCCATACTTCCCCTGTCCGAGAGCGACCATCCCGCACGAAGTGGTGGGAGTGCTGTCCATTTCCATTTTTCCACCTAAGTCATACAAAAACAGACTTCCACCCCAAGCCACCGACCAACCTCTCTTGTTTCAGCACTCCCCATCTACAAATGAAGTTGGCATTACCATTTCACCACTCTGTGAGAACTGTAGTCATGCTGGAGCGAACTTCAAAATACTCACATTTTTCTTATTTACTCACTCACACAGGGTGAAGCGGTAAACGTAATGGACTGTGAAAGGAACAATAAATAAACACAAATGTTCTTCTCTGCTCTAGTGGCTATGTGTTGCTGTGACAGCGTGAAATAGCAGTAGGACTAGACTCTGTCAGCATGCTAAGGCACAAGGTACACTTAACACACTTCTAATAGAAGGACAACCTCAATATTTCTTTATGCACACTCTCATTATACAATGAAGAGGGGATCCTAGCTCCTCCTGAAAATCACTCGCAGTGACAAACACACAAACACATTACAATACATTTCGTAAGTAAACATTACAGATAATTTAAGCATATGGCAGATGAATCTGTCATTGAATACAGTGGAGCAGAGATTAAAATTATACATTAGAATGAGTTCATGATAACTCTTTTTTCTGAAGAACTCAAGAGTTTCAAATATCAATGAAATTCAGGGAGAGATGTATTTGTCTCCTTCATCCCGTGAAGTTAACAAGGGTATAAGTAAAACGATAAAGATTTTTAATTAACTATTACACAAGACTCCTCACCCTTACGGAAAGTGCTACTGATGTGCCCTTTTCACAGAATGGATTGGTAGTAAGGGCTCGTTTTGTTAGCCAATAAACAGATTGTAATAATACTTAAAAAGTGTATTTTTTGTGCAACCATTCACTTTTTAAATGGAAAAATATTTATTGACATTAACAACCTAAAAAAGGATAAATTAGAATTTCATTGATGTTTGTTGCAGGAATCTAGTGTGTGTCGTTTACGAGATACCATATCGTGAAAAGTTTTCACAGCAACACTTATTTGTGCCACTCAATCTGAATAGTTACTAGGTACGATATTGTTACGTTTGCTTACAGTGTGCTTGTGTCTTCCTTGAATGAAGTGCGACTTACTAGTCAGTCAGTGAGTGAAAATCGAAGCAGTACGTCGTGAGTGGCCGCTGAAGTTTAACAATGCAGAAAAAAGCCGACGTGCTCATGGAGTGTGGAGAGTGTACGAAGAATGCAGTTAGTTCATATGCGGTGTATGCGGCAAGATATCGCAAGAGACGTCAACTATCTAGGCAATTCGCTGAAGTTTAACAATGCAGAAAAAAGCCGACGTGCTCATGGAGTGTGGAGAGTGTATGAAGAATGCAGTTAGTTCATATGCGGTGTATGCGGCAAGATATCGCAAGAGACGTCAACTATCTCGGCAATTATTTATCAGGCTCTTCAACAGTTACTTGAAAGTGGTAGGGTAAGTCCTAGACGACGTAACACAAGGAAACAAATAACGACAGAAGAAGGGGAAGTTAATGTTCTTGCTGTCGTTGGAGTTTGTCAAGACGTTAGCTCCCGGGCAATCGCACGAGGAAGTGGCATGAGTCACACAGGTGTCTACGCCTTCTCCATCGACATAGGTTTCATCCCTATCACGTCTCTCTCCATCAAGACCTGCACGGAAATGATTATGATAATCGTGCTAACTTCTGTACATGGGCATTAAGACAGGATACTCCAGATGTATCATGTATCTTGTTTAGTGATGCAGCTACATTTACCAGTCATGGCCCGGTAAACTGCGGAAACATGCGCTATTGGTCTGCTGACAATCCCTGTTGGCTTCGTCAGGTGGAATGTCAGTGTCCATGCAGTGTAAACGTGTGGTGTGGGATACCATCAGCTCATAGGCCCCTGTGTCATAGATGTAGGCCTAATACTGAACGCGCACAAGTATCGCATCCTCCTCACAGACCGTCTTCCACAGGTGTTAGAAGACGTTCCTATGCACACTAAGAGGAACCTGTGGTACCGACATGATAACTGTCCAGCCCATAGTGCACGAAGTATAACAGCAGAGTACCTGTACCTCCGCTGGCCCATTCCCCGGGCTTTTTCTGCGGGGAAAGCTGAAAGACGCTGTCT
Source organism: Schistocerca americana (assembly GCF_021461395.2). Taxonomy (NCBI): domain Eukaryota; kingdom Metazoa; phylum Arthropoda; class Insecta; order Orthoptera; family Acrididae; genus Schistocerca; species Schistocerca americana. The sequence goes on along the minus strand of NC_060130.1, from coordinate 329,160,396 downwards.
ATAAGGCCTTATCAACTAGATAGACCCTTTAATATGCAACGACGTATTACTGCCACTTGCTCAGACATCTCAAGGCCTTATCAACTAGATAGACCCTTTAATATGCAACGACGTATTACTGCCACTTGCTCAGACATCTCCCCTGAAACGATAGCAGGCGTGCAGCAGTCGTTCCATACCAGACTGGAAGAGTGTGTTGCTGCTGCCACTGGTCATTTTGAACACAACCTGTGATGGTCAATTATCTCGTTACTGGTCAGAATCCACATAATTAGTGTATGCACTAGTGTTGTTCTTTAATATATGCTACCGTAAGTATTGCACAAATATCGGTGTTGGAAGTTTTCAAAATACGATATCTCGTTAGAGGCTTGCACTAGAATCCTGCAACAAACACGACTGACATTCTAATTCACCCTATTTTTAGTTTGTTAATGTCAATAGGCACTGTCCCATTTAATAAAGTGCAAGCTTGCACAAAAATACACTTTACAAGTATTACCACAATCTGCTTATTGGCTAACAATATGAACCCTGACTACCAATCTATTCTGAAAACTGGAAATCAATAGCACTTTCTATTTCCACAATATCTGCTGTGCAAGTTTTAGGTGATTCGCCCTGTATACATGTTTTGATCACCATGTGAGAGTAAAGCACGGAAGTATTGTCAACTGTTTAGCTCATATGCACAAAGTAGACTACAATAATTACAAGAAACACATGCAAGAAGTCAAATAATTCAGAATGATAAGTACTATAGTGCGAAGACATTTCCACGACCTTAACGTAATACGTAACTGATTATTACTAATGCTTCTATTGGAGTGCTTTGAATTTTTTGGTAGGAGAGGGTATATTACTTCTTTGAAGTGTAGCTCCAGTAAGGTTTCATTAACAAGAATTTGTGTAATTTCCCCCCAAAAGAACATAAACACATAAAATCCACTTCAACTACAAAGCAACATGACAGAAAATCAGAGACACTTACATGGATGTCATTGACATAGACACGCACAAAAGGATTCGCATAATCAAAGAATGAAAAACCAAATGCTTGAAACAAGATGAACAGTGCAAATCAGGTGTGGAACAGTCACAAATGGGTGGTGCACGATGTAGTTAATAATAGTTTCTGTTGGTGGGTGCGTGACATCAAGAAATAAATCAACACATAATGTGCACGCTAACAAAACGACTCCAGATCTTACATATAGCACATTTGGCACATAACTTGCTGAATAACAAGATTACTAGAATATTTGATTTCATTGCCTCTGTGAACAAATAATCTCTATGTGGCATCAAAGTTGATTTCATAACATTTACTCAATGCGAGCACTATGATTTAGGGCAGATTGGTCTGAGAAGAGGGAACACTTGACACGATGTTCTTGAGGCAGACCCAGATGCTACCTTGCCAGCATCTGTCACCTTCACCTATCACCTCAGGTTTCAGGTGCAGTCTTCTGTTGAACTCCTCACACCAACAGACTACTTGAGCAGGTGTAATCAATAACCTGGTGGACCGAGACTTGGATGGAGGACCAGCGAGAACGTGTCCCAGCAAGCACTAGGTGCTCGTGTCCCAGCCCAGCGATAATTCTGTGAGGTCGAACATGTCCATGTGAAAGTCAGCTGACCACATGACGAACATCAAACGGCACCGCCTGCTCCACACAGGACTATGGTGAAGACTTGTTGAACTCTGACGTATTTCTTCTGTGCCTTCTAAGCGCTACAGTCTGGAACCGCGCGACCGCTACGGTCGCAGGTTCGAATCCTGCCTCGGACATGGATGTGTGTGATGTCCTTAGGTTAGTTAGATTTTGATGTCCTTAGGTTAGTTAGATTTAAGTAGTTCTAAATTCTAGGGAACTGATGACCTCAGAAGTTAAGTCCCATAGTGCTCAGAGTCATTTGAAGCATCTTCTGTGCTCAAGGTGGTTGAGCTCATTGACATTACAGCCTCTTGAGGGGAGAAGGGCACTGAACATGCTAGGCAGGCAACCTTACTTCCTTTGAGATAAAACTTCGCACCCACCATAATGCATGGCAAGTACGAGAATTACATATGCAGAGTTCAGGCATAATGATATTTCGGGCTGAGTGCGGTACTGAGCACAGCAAGCAAGAAACTTCCCTTCTAATAATATAAGGCTGCCACGGAATTTTCCTCACACCTACTGTAAGCTTAGTGTGTACGCGAATTGTACGTGAAATGTCAAAACTTTGTTGGCACATGCCGCGTTGCGTGCACCTCATGTGCTCCGAAGCCAAAGAGGGCACGGCTTCGCCGTGGGTGCTGCCACTCGGCCGATAACATCTTGCCTCACGACGTCGCAGCATCTGTGACGGTCCTTCCTCTGTTATTCTGTGCGTTGGCTCGCCTCAAGCTGCCGGGTTTGGCCGCTCGTCTCACGAAGTCGTTCGCTTGCCCGACACTCACACAAAATATCATTCATTTTTTAAGAAAAACATCGATACAGACTGATAAATACACAAACACATCAATATTTACTCATTTCTCCCCGTGTACATGAAAAGGGAGTTACACCAGACAGGCTCAAGCGGTTTTCAACAAACTAGTTCTTAATAATAATGGAAGTTCGCAGTGCAGGAATTACAGCAAAGATTCATCCCCTCTGGGACCAAGAGACAGTAGACAGTTTCTGACAAATAGTTAGCAAGCGTCAACAGTATGTGCTTGCCTTTAAAAAGATTCGCAGAAAAAATGTAAAAAATATCACAATGAAGTACCTCTTGGGACTACTGACAAGAAGGAATCCTAAACAATGCAATAAAAAATCGTCTTTCCATACCTATAAGTAAACGGACTAAGACGAGGGCTGAGAAGAAGGCTCTACTTCCTGCTAGTGCTACTTCCTTCAATCTACATCACAGTTTCCGCTATGTACGTCCGCTATGCACTACTGTTAACATTTCCACAAAATAGAGATGCTCATGAAAACTATTATGGCAGAACTGCTTGCAGCAACACTTCTCATCATAGTAAACCTGTGGTTGGATAAGCACCTATAACATGAACATTAAGACATGTGACACTGCATAAATTTATGTATACTGACGAAACCATTATATGTAAATTACATACTTCAAATTCAAAAAATCATACCTGCCTTTTCTTCTTACCACACGTGGCACTATCTCACACGAGGATTGTGTTGGGTGAACACTGTTACCTGTTGCTTTAGTGAGCCTCATGTCAATATGAGTGTTCTCCTCGTTTAGCCAAAATACTTCCGAAAATTCTTAGACACAGTCAGCGTTGTCATAATTACTCTCATTATGCACTTCAGTAACATGGCTCGGTGGTCATAATGGATTCAGGGGTCCTTAGCAAAAAGAATAAAACAAGAGCACAATACACTTCTAATCTGCAACAAATCTGCAAAAAGATATCTTGCGTGATCTTACTATACAACTTCGAAGGTCTACTCACCGCAATTACTTGCACCTTGATCCCGCCTTCAGTAACGTCTCCCATAGGTAACGAGCTGCATCTTCCCCAGGGGCCGGCAAATAAAACTTTAAAAGATGTCTCGCTTCCCGGCCTGATCTGGTTGACGAGTCCCGTTTTCAGTTGGTAAGAGCCGATGATCGAGTTCAAGTATGGCGCAGACCACTCGAAGCCATGGCGACCATTTGCAGCCATTTATGGACTTCATTATTCCCAAACAAAGATGGGCCATTTCACGTATCCACAATTGTTCATGATTGGTTTGAAGAACACTCTGGACAGTTCGAGCGAATGATTTGACCACCCAGATCGACATGAATCACATCGATCATTTATGCTCACAAAGTCCTACACTGCCAACACTTTCTCAGTTATGAACGGCTATAGAGGCAGCATTGCTCAATATTTTTGCAGGAGACTTCCAACGACTTGATGAGTTTCTGTACTGCGATGGGTAAAAGGAGGTCCAGTACGATATTAGGAGGTATCAAATGACTTTTGTCACCTTAGTATACGACGACCGAGCGGTAATCTGTTTCAGTGATGCGGTAGCCTACATTGATGTAAATGTGTAATTGTATGTAGAGAGAGCAAGCAAGTTATGTTTCCTGGTACGGAAAGTGTGACAAGCAACCGGTCGAAGTTGGAAAAAAATTCCAAACGAGTCAGTGAAGTTTGTATCGGAGGAGGGCATTCTTTTGCCGGGCACGCTAGTCCACAGCGGATTATGACAGAGCTATCAACGTTTTTGTAAGGTGGAGGGCAACGAGAAACAAGTCAGTGTTGTAACAAGGATGTGGATCAAGTTTCATACTGAACTTGAAAAGGAATTTAAATGGTGGTCTGACAGCAAATCAAAATGTAATGGAATATTGATAAGCCTACAGTGATAATTGAGACCAACAGGTGGGGTCTATACTGACAAAAGCAGTACAGCAGAAAGTGACTGCAACATTGCATCAATGTGAAGAGCCTTGCCCTCCCATGTTCCTTAATGTGTGTACAGTGTAGAGTGATGTTTCGTGTGCAGACACGGTATAAAGTGGAAGTAGTGCGTAGAGGGTAACGATGGGATTGTCTACAAAAGTATGTATCTGAAGGCAAGCAATGAGACCGTGGAAACTCATTTTAATGTTAGAATTAGTCTTTCCTGTGGGGCCAGATAATAAGTAATCAAGAATGAAGAAATTAGAGGTAAAGTTGGATGTTAAGCCACAGTGGGGAAAAAAAGGTGCCCACTTAATAGCTATGAGGTCCAAAAGGTTAACTGGTGGTAATGTTCTTTAAGAATATTACAGACTTCGAAAACAGCAGGGCCAGAGTGTGACGTGGATATGTATTATCATAATACTGCACACTCTCGAAGTCTCGATAAAAGAAATATAAGATTTTGTTTTCAAATCATGAAAGTTAGCTATTTAAAAACCCACGTCTGTAAAGTAGTGAATTATGAAGAGTCAAACGGTGAAAACAGCTTGGAGATAGGACTGTGGGTATGGGAAAAACTCTCAGTTTAATTCTGTGGCTATATCAGAAATAGAGCGGCGATAACAGGCGCTAGTGGTGGCCGGTGGCGTGCCGACGGGGCAGCGTGGGTTACCAACTTCTAGTGTTGAGATTCAGCACGATGGCTAATGATCGCAGGGCTCGTAGCTGGCACACAGTTGCGCAGGGATACCAAAGGAGGACTAAAACAAAGTTACGACGTAGTTCAGAGGGAGGACATACCTTTACTTGGATTAGGATGGAAGAGTCGCATTTCGGGGGAAAAATAATCTCTTCAAAGGTTTGTTGTGGCGGATGGTGGGAGACTGGCCACCTTCATTAAAATTCGGTTGCATTTTCTGCTCTATGTGCCTACATAATGGAGAAGGTCAGAGCTACAAGTTTATTTGATATCCAGTTAATGACGGTGGCAGACGTCACTCTCAGCTTTCAGTCGTGGGGAGAGGATCGTACGGCCATTGTTGGAGGAGACGCGGAGGATCGCTCGACTCCGAGACACCTGTAAAAGTGGTTCTCTGCCAGAATGATCGAATTAGCTTTGTTAATGCTTATCCCAAGTGAGAAATGCTATAACAGTTACATTCGCAAAGGAAATCGCTTTGAATATGTGCAACAAGTGTATTTTGCTGGTGAGTAACTGAAGATGTTGGAAGCAATTAGTGAAAGAGCCAAACCAATGTTTGTTACGTCATACCACATCTACAGATGCAAAGGAGGTGGTTTTCGGAATGCCTGGAGGCTGTACAGTACTCAAGTATTGTGTTGAGAACGTCGCTGAGGACAGTGTGTCGAGTCTCGCAGTTTATCGTATAGAGACGTCAATTTGGGGAATAATAAGCTGTTGCTTTCGGTCGTCCAAAATATCTCGGACAAATTTCACAAGTCCCGCATGACGAGGCAAGGCAAGGTAATGCGAGGTAAGGCAAGGCAAAGTACTGAAGAAGTTTCTCAACATAGATTAGCGATGTTGTGGCTTTTAAATTCTTACATGAACGAAGGGTCGTGCAAAGCATTGTTCTGTTGGTAGTGAACCGCTCTCGTCGGAGTCTGCTCCTTGAATTCTGATACGTGCCATCTTGAAGGCTGTATTTTTGTAAGGCAGCTTGAACGATCACTGCCTTTGAAAACACTGGGTCTTCATATTGCAGCTCACTTCTAACATAATTAGGGGCCTTTTTATTTGGTAGTGGTTCACCTCTTCCTAATTGCGGTCGTGTGTAAATAGGTAACAGCAGATTCACATCTTGGAGCGCAGCGTTCCGAGAACTCTACGAAAGGTACGTCAGTAAGATTTGTGTAAATAGGTGACAGCAGATTCACATCTTGGAGCGCAGCGTTCCGAGAACTCTACGAAAGGTACGTCAGTAAGATTGACAGGTGGGTGACGTGTGGCAGATGTGCAAGCAAGCAGCGCTGACAGGTAGGTACCCCCTACAATGACGCAGACATATATTTTAAGGTGCACTGCCGAGTAGGTTTTGCGTTATACGTCATGAACCAGTTCACATCGACGCAGCAGACGACCGAAACAGGTTTCCGCCTGGTTGCACAGTTGGATAATGTAACAGGGTTATGTGCAAATAATTTAAACTGAAAAGTGTTAGGGGATATTTACGTGGGCTGTTTGGAAAGTAAGATCCGATCGGTCGCGAAATGAAAACCGCAGTGAAAGTAAAACTTTTTATTCGCAACAGTTAGCCACACCTTCTAACTACCTCTCTAAATACATTTGTCGTGGCGTTTTACAAACTTTCCAGTACCCTCGTCACAGAATGCAGCCGCTTGTGCTTTCCCCCAATTCTCTACGCTGCCCTGCCAAAATGTTGTCTTCGTAGTCAGCGGTTCATGTGAGCAGAGATGAACAACGTAGGGAGCCAATTAAGGACTGTATTGTGGGTGATCAAACACGTCCCATCGAAAACGCTGCAGGAGCGTCTTCAGTGCCCCTGTAGAGGCGGTTGAAAATGGTCTTGAAGATAGACACATACTTGTCGGGAGACACTGTTGTTTTAGACATTTCTAAGTGATCACTTTGCGCTCTGAACTGAGAACAGCAATGTGAAGCGATCGACAGGCACACTAAAGACATCGCCCAACACATCTGCGCAACGTTCCATCGGATTTTCAGGGTGGTTTCCACTTCGTGCCTAATCAGACCTTACTTTCCGAATACGCCTCGTATTAGTCAGATAAGTTTTTCTTTCATTTGGCACATAAAGTTGTGCAGGGAAAGATAATAAAGTTTTGAATTATTAATGTATGTGGGTGAAGATAATTCAGTGTAATAATTTTGGAGGGGAGCATTGTGATATAAAGTTCATTGCATGGTTATTTATCAACTGTTCAAATTGAAAGTAAAACTGAGTAAATAAAGCTGAGCTAAATTATGACTCAATTTGAGAGATTAAAAGATGAATATAGTAAAGTTAAAAGTGAGTCGTTGCTAGTCAACAAAGTTGCTCACGCATCCTGTTTTCGTGTGGGAACATGGGGCGAGTGTCGACCTAGTTATTTATGATTGTGGGTTTGCTTTGTCTGAATATCATAACTGACTTACACTGCCATTCAGTTCATTTTTGTTACGATTCCACTGGTGAGGGCACTCAGGGCCCAAACCATAGGGATTCGTGGTGGTCTATCAGTGTCGTTAACTATACCAAAGTCATGTTCCAACAGCCCGCATCTCGTGGTCGTGCGGTAGCGTTCTCGCTTCCCACGCCCGGGTTCCCGGGTTCGATTCCCGGCGGGGTCAGGGATTTTCTCTGCCTCGTGATGGCTGGGTGTTGTGTGCTGTCCTTAGGTTAGTTAGGTTTAAGTAGTTCTAAGTTCTAGGGGACTTATGACCACAGCAGTTGAGTCCCATAGTGCTCAGAGTCATTTTTGTCATGTTCCAACAGAAAGCTCACTCTTCAATCCTGACGACTGCAGAATAACGCAGAGTAGGGTACAGTGCATGGTTGATGGAGCCAGAACGACCAATATTAGCCTAAGATAATGGACGATTCGGTAAATCGAAGCCAATCTATCACTAAAGTCTGGTAAGCGCAAGTGGATCTACGGTACTACAAAAGGTTGAAGTGTTGTCGAAATTTAAGACTGACAAATGCCTGCAAAGTTAGATAAACTCAGTAAACCATACTATTATAATACGTTTTCCTAAGTACAGATGCCACGGCATCAAAGGCTTGAAAGATAGATATCATGAAAATTTTGTTAAGTTCTAACATTTACTTAACATGCAGAAGTTTTTATTTCTTTTATGTTGGCATAAGAATTGTATCATAGGTTAAGTTCATTTCACTTTATCGAAGTTCATGCTGGTCACACCACACACCATTACAGAGGGAAAACACTATTGGTCTGCCGCTTATTCATATTTTATGTAGTTGTAATTTATTTATTTATTTGTGCTACTTCGTGTGACTGTTTGTAAACTAAATGCCACGTTAAGTGGAGGTAATGTAACATAATACATATGCAGGAGAAGGTCCAGCCACCTAAATTAAGATCTTAAAATCTTGAGAGCATAAAAGTATTCTTGGGCCGCGGCAGCGGTGCTGGGCCACCAGCTTGAGCACCACAGAGGAATTCCTAAACCAGCGGGGTTAGCGAGTTGAAACATAGGATTGCTTAGCACAGATACGAGGCTGTCAGTTCCATGCTCGTTAAAGGAACAGTAGCAAACAGAATGCTTGGCCAGCGTTAAGAACTGAGGCTTCTTATACTTTTAGAAGTGAAGGAATATCCTAATATTAAACACTCAACAGACATTCAATCGCTCATCGTAGAAGTAATCTGAGTACACTAAACTCAACAAGTAGTCATAATAATGTTCAAATACTGATATCTACATCTACATCTACATACATACTCCGCAATCCACCATACGGTGCGTGGCGGAGGGTACCTCGTACCACAACTAGCATCTTCTCTCCCTGTTCCACTCCCTAACAGAACGAGGGAAAAATGACTGCCTATATGCCTCTGTACGAGCCCTAATCTCTCTTATCTGATCTTTGTGGTCTTTCCGCGAAATGTAAGATGGCGGCAGTAAAACTGTACTGCAGTCAGCCTCAAATGCTGGTTCTCTAAATTTCCTCAGTAGCCATTCACGAAAAGAACACCTCCTTTCCTCTAGAGACTCCCACCCGAGTTCCTGAAGCATTTCCGTAACACTCGCGTGATGATCAAACCTACCAGTAACAAATCTAATAGCCCGCCTCTAAATTGCTTCTATGTCCTCCCTCAATCCGACCTGATAGGGATCCCAAACGCTCGAGCAGTACTCAAGAATAGGTCGTATTAGTGTTTTATAAGCGGTCTCCTTTACAGATGAACCACATCCTCCCAAAATTCTACCAATGAACCGAAGACGACTATCCGCCTTCCTCACAACTGCCGTTACATGCTTGTCCCACTTCATATCGCTCTGCAATGTTACGCCCAAATATTTAATCAACGTGACTGTGTCAAGCGCTACACTACTAACGGAGTATTAAAAAATTACAGGATTCTTTTTCCTATTCATCTGCATTAATTTACATTTATCTGTATTTAGAGTTAGCTGCCATTCTTTACACCAATCACAAATCCTGTCCAAGTCATCTTGTATCCTCCTACAGTCACTCAACGACGACACCTTCCCGTACACCACAGCATCATCAGCAAACAGCCGCACATTGCTATCCACCCTATCCAAAAGATCATTTATGTAGATAGAAAACAACAGCGGACCTACCACACTTCCCTGGGTCACTCCAGATGATACCCTCACCTCCAATGAACACTCACCATCGAGGACAACGTACTGGGTTTTGTTACTTAAGAAGTCTTCGAGCCACTCACATACTTGGGAACCAATCCCATATGCTCGTGCCTTAGTTAGGAGTCTGCAGTGGGGCACCGAGTCAAACGCTTTCCGGAAGTCAAGGAATATGGCATCCGCCTGATACCCTCTGTGATATCTCTAATAATATGTGAGTTATCTTTTGAATGCCAGCAAATCAGCAGAGAAATATTGGGTTGGTGCATGAGTTCGTAGCATTTTAATAAGTTTAATAAACACAACACAGACACACAACAGAGACTTAAGTCACCAATAACATATGTTCCTTATATATACAACAGCTTGCCGGCGCTGGAGTAACTTTTCGATTCCGCGACTGAGGCGAAGAACATGTCGAGCCATATTTAGACAGCATTTTCGTCCCGAAAGGAAGTTCCTTGAAGGTTATTCGATAGAAACTGATAAAGATGAAAATCTGAGAGCGCAAGATCAGGTGAATAAGGTTGGTGCGGAACTACATCACATTAGATGTTGCATAACATTACATTTTGTGGATGCGTGTAGGTTTTTGTGTGGGGAGTTGCCGCTATTTTTGGGCTCAAACAGTCGTTTCTTTTTCTTTTGTTAGCCTAATAATACCATTTCTCGTCACCAGTAACGATACAGGATAGGAATGGTCAGTATTTTTCACGAACCAATTAATGGCGAGCAGGCAGACCTGCTGACTTTTGTGATTTTGACTTATAGCATGCTCGATTTTTGAATCTTCCCCATATCATGCAAATGTCCCACGGTAGTAGAATGATTACCGTTCATCACATTTGCCAGTTCTTGAGTACACCGATGTGGATTAATGTGTTTGATCAATCTTCATCAAACACTGAAGGCCTTCCTGAATGTATAGAGTCACTAATTTCAACACGATCCTCCTTAAAATGAGAAAACCATTTTCTTGGTTCAAATGGCTCTGAGCACTATGGGACTTAACTTCTGAGGTCATCAGTCCCCTAGAACTTAGAACTACTTAAACCTTACTAACCTAAGGACATCACACACATCCATGCCCGAGGCAGGATTCGAACCTGCGACCGTAGCGGTCGCGCGGTTCCAGACTGTAGCGCCTAGAAACGCTCGGCCACTCCGGCCGGCAAACCACTTTCTTGCCATACTCTGTTTTCTGGCATTATCCCTATACACGGCGCAAATGTTTCCGGCTGCATCCGGTAAAATCATCCCTCTATTAAGCTCATACAGAAGAATGTGTCAGAAATGTTCCTATTTTTGCACTTGGCACTCCTATTTCTAGCGTCCACAGCTCCACTCACATTCACCAAATGACAAAGTGGTAATATGCAAAGTCAAATAACAACAGTGAACCACAAATACAAAGTATCAATCAATAAATACACCTAAAGCAACCGGAATGCCAATATGCAGACCAAAAATGCTACGACATTATGCACAACCTAATATTTCATCAGCAATCATCCATGCATTTTAGTTGTTAATTATTTCTTTAATACTGTTCTGTGCAGAAATACATTATTAATTATTTATATGCAGTTATTGAAAGTAATGTAAGTTGTCTGTTACCGTTCGAATCAGGAAGACCTGGACTTTTACATAATGGAAGTACTTTCATTGTAATAGTATTAGGAAAGCGTGGTGGTCGTCCATTTTATTATGTATTGCATTTTATTAAGCATTCCGTATTATTAAGCATTAGATTTAAGAAAGATTGTATTTTGGAAGGGAGACTGACTGTAGCCCATTGGGGCGGACCGATATGTGGTCGTGCGTATTCTTGGCAGTTAGTGCTAGTGGGGCGTCAAGAGGCCAGCTGGTACACAGCAGACAGTGTGAAAGGTGGAGTTCATATTACGGGAGGGAAGAGGCAGCTACGTTCGTGGAGTCAAAAGAACAGTTTTCAAGTGATGGCTTAACTTGAGCGTCATGTGGTAGCACTTGTTACTTTAACAATTGTCGGGACTCTGAAAATATTCACGTAATGTGGAACTTACTGCCGGCCGGTGTGGCCGTGCGGTTCTAGGCGCTTCAGTCTGGAACCGTGTGGCCGCTACGGTCGCAGGTTCGAATCCTGCCTCGGGCATGGGAGTGTGTGCTGTCCTTAGGTTAGTTAGGTTTAATTAGTTCTAAGTTCTATTGAGGCGTTTTGTCAGGTTGAGCTCTATAAACAGTTAGCATTGGGGAATCCGATACGTTTGCATATTAATGCACTGTAACAAGCTTCACTGTGGGATTTATTTCATTAATAATTATTTATATAATCTATGTAGGACCACCACCTTTAATTATTTCAGAGAGCTATTGAATGAATAAACCAGTCATTTCAGTCAAAAACTTCATGGTCGACTTCATCATGTAATGGCGACATCACCTGATAAAATTTATTTCAGTTAATGCAACTAGATGTACTCTATATTATATATTATTCAGAGTGACTTGACAATATATGGTAAATCAGGCTGTAAGGTCATTGGCAATTGATGTGTATTACGCAGTCAAGCTACTGCAGGATGTTAAAGCTGACAGGTATGCCGCAACGGCTATGACAGTAGTGAGCCAAATTTTGTGAAGTTTTGTTGATATTGGTATTAGCTGTGGTTTAGTAGTATTAATAAAAGTAGTTGCTTTCTTAGTAGTGAGAGAATTTCGAAGCCGCTATTGTTAGTTGTATAAATAGTTCTACTGGTGTAACTGAACTTAGGTAACGTAGACGTATAGTTTTTTCAGTAACTGTAAAATTTTGCCATGAGTGAGAAGTGTGGGCTCTGTCGCTTGTGAGTAGTGGGTTACGGTGTGGGATCTGTTAAAAGTTTTTTCATGGGGGGGAATAAAGTCGGGAAGCCAGTGCGCATTCTAGAGAGATCCTCTCATGGGAATGCATAGTCCGTATAGAAATAAGTTGATAGAGAAGTAGGAGCATAAGATCTGTGCCCTTCAGGTGCAGTTACAATGCGCAAAGGAGGAACTTGATAGGTTGAGGAGGGTGAAGGGTGGTGGGGAATGGGAACTGGCAGTTGGCAAAAAGGCAGCTAGGAAGGAGAGGTATTCAGACAGTTTTTCTTTGCATATATGCAATAGATTTGACCAACTGTTAGAGTTGAGTGGAGAGGAGCCTCTTGTAGCTGTAGGTGTAGGGAACAAGCAGCAGTCCTCAGCAGTTTGGAGGCCTAGGCCAGTTGGTAAGTGGAACAGAAAGAAGAAGGTTCTGCTGTTAGGTAGTTCGCACGGTAGAGGTGTTGGCCGGCAGTTGCAGGAATGTTGGGGAGTGAATACCAGGTCACCAGCATTGTGAGGTCTAGTGCAGGGTGACTCAGGTGACTCAGGTGACTCAGGTGACTGACAGCACAGGGGAGTTACGTAATAATTTTACGAAGGAACATCAGGTAGTGATAGTGGGTGGAGCAAGGAATAGTCTTGATAGGGACTGGGAATATGATGTATGTGGTGACCTGGTAAAGATAGCTACTCAAACTGCTGGCACAAATGTGCATTTCGTGCAACTGTTTCAGCGTCATGATCGGCCTCACCTTAATGCGGCTGTTTGGCGCGTTAACATGGAGCTGGAAAAGGCATTGATGACAAAGGGCATGGGTAACATTGCAGTGGTGCCAGTTGAGTCTATCAGTAGATCAGGTTTCACTAGGCACGGCTTGCACCTCAATAGGTATGGGAAGGGGAGGCTGGCAAAGCTTATAGGTGACAGTGTAGTGGGTGATGGTGGGATCACTCATGGAAAAATCCCTATAGTAGCTGGTGTTAGAGCTGCACCTTTTTTTAGATTGAAGTCAGCTAATAGGTACACCTGCTTAAAGCAGGTCCTTTGACTAAGGGATCACCTTCAGAGGACGCCATGTTTCCAAGTAGAGAAGGAATTAGCATATTTCATCAAAATATAAGAGGTATTAGAGATAAAGTTAGTGAACTGCTTATAGATATCGACTCTGAAATTATTGTTATATCGGAGCACCACTTAAATAATTTGACAATTCAGAGGCTTCCTTTACCAGAATACAGATTAGCTGGCTGTTTTACAAGGAGTTCCTTGCGGGGTGGGGGAGTGGCCATGTACGTAAAAAACGGTATTCAATTTGAGTCCGTAGACGTATCACGGCACTGCACTGAACACATATTTGAATGTTGTGCAGGGGCAGTGGAATTTAGTGAAACTAAACTTCCAATTTTTGATTATTATAGGTCCCCTAGCTCTGACTTCAGAGCATTTCTGCTGAAGCTAGAGAGGACAGATGAGCTTTATTCGTTTATCAATCATCACAAAACACGAAATGAACGCTAGGGTTTATACCCGATATACATCAACACAAAAAAACGCTGTTCTAATCTGAATCACGTTAACTGTTCTTTATGAAATATGAGGAATGTAATGAATAACATCATCCAACACAGTCCTTTGTTTAAGAATTGGAAAACAGTATAGGAAAACGGAAACGCGAATCATCACTTATTCATGTATGAACACGTACAATGTTCCACCAACACCAATCCCACTGTCCACTCGCTTACTGAGACTCAAAGAATGAGTGGGGCATGAGTCCATGGCCAGACAAGATGTATCTACAACCATCACATAAAGTGGGCAAATATATAAAAATAGGTATCAAAATGAGATTCCACATATACAGAAGGCACCGTATTCACAGTTAATCAGTCTCACGTACTATTTGCATTGAGGTGCGGTGGTAATCGGGACGCCAGACTTTTGGTTGGTTGATTCGGGGGAGGGGATCAAATGGCGAGGTCATCGGTCCCATCGGAATAGGGAAGGGCGGGGAAGAAGTCGGCCGTGCCTTTTCGAAGGAATCATTCCGGAATTTGCTTGGAGTGATTTAGGGAAATCACGGAAAACCTAAATCAGGATCGCCGGAAGCGGGTTTGAATCGTCGACCTCCCGAATGCGAGTCCAGTGTGCTAACCACTGTGCCACTTCGCTCGGTCATATTTTAGGAAAATATCGAATAAATTAAAAATCCGTAAAACAAATAAAATTTCCACATACAAGCGAGTATTAATTGCACGCCGAGCTCTAAGCTCTATCGCTTAAGCTACGTCATCGATTAAAAACCTTTAAGTAATGACCTTATGGTCGGCTGAAATTCAGTATTTAGTCAAAGGGTCAATAAACAAACTCCATCAAAATCTGCGAAAATATACTGCTTAGAACTCTGCGCATAAATGACAAAAAGATAGCAACATACTACAAATAGAGCTGTTGGTGATACTTTAGCATTTTACCGACAACATTACAAGTTCTCTAATGGCACATTGTGGATCACACAAAGTTACATTTATTAAAAGAATTTTGGTAAGAAAATTAGGAATCATAAGGGATTACGAAACGTTTGCCTAACCTCTGCAAAGAAATAAGGGAACTGACTGTAACTTCAGTTTGCAATAAATCAACCGAAGACACGCCCAGTGGAAGAATTCCCAAACTTCCCGTGTCCCGCAGCGGATGGGGTTTCCGTCACCTGCTGCCCACCTGAGCCACGCAAAAACTGACTTCCACCTCAGGCCACTGACCAGCCTCTCTGGTTTCATTATTGTCCATCTACAAGTTAAGTTGACACTACCATTTCATCGCTCTGCGAAAACTCTGGCCGTATTAGCGCGAACTTCAAAGTATTCGCATTTTCTCATTTACTCATTCACACAGGATAAAACAGTAAACTGAACGATTCGTCTCTTCTTCAGAGTCTGTGTATTACTGTGTCAGCGTGAAGTAGAAGAAAGACTAGATTCTACCAGAACGCTAAGACGCCAGGCGCACCTAACTCTTCTGAAATGGATACTATACCTCTGTTTCATCACCCGAAAAGAATTTCTGTCTGGCAAGTCCTGTGTATTGCCTCCTCTACTAGACACTGTGGATGCTGCGTCAGACAATAGTAAAAGACTGTTCAGACTTAGTACCAACTTTGTAAATCGTTAATACGTATTTGTACATCATTTCAAGGAAACTTTTGCAGCGTTTCCATATATTTGAAGCTTTAGAGAATTTTCGCATTCATCACACTGGCTAGAAGCATGCTGTCGCCCCTCCAACAGAGTTTGGTCTGAGAACAGAGAGCTTTGAATTCCTGTAGTTTGTTTCCTGGCTTTCGGGCTGTGCTGACTGTGCAATTTGAAGTTGTAAGTGCCGCTTTTTGTTAAAAGCATGAGGTTCTAGTTTCATGTTTCAGAGCCCGTACTCTGAGCAATGCGCAGTTAGCTGGTTCGTTGTGCGTGTTTGATGAGGAGTTCATTGGAATGTTTCTCGTGTTTATTTCAAAATGGGAGTTGCGCTGATTAGGATCTCTGATTTTGTTCTTCTTTCAGTTTTTCTAAAGACTTTAATCAAAGTCCCCCCATAATTGGATTTACTATTCCACGTTACTTTGCTGCGTTTTGTTTTTCAAGAGTAATATTGCAGTAAGACTGCATGTTGGGTTTTTATATTTGAATAAAAATTTGGTAATTGTGAAATCGGCATCCACTTATGTGCCCTAATTCTTGAAACTTGTTCCATGATTAGGCAACTCTAATTTAACTAGTATAATCTGGAAGGCTTATTGTATCAATGTGGGCGTGTTTCTGTTGTGTGCAGGGACAAATTATCAATGAGGGTTTAGGTTGTTTGGGGGAGGAGACCAGACAGCGAGGTCATCGGTCTCATCGGATTAGGGAAGGACGGGGAAGGAAGTCGGCCGTGCCGTTTCAAAGGAACCTCCCGGCATTTGCTTGGAGCGATTTAGGGAAATCACGGAAAACCTAAATCAGGATGGCCGAATGCGAGTCCAGTGTGTTAGCCACTGCGCTACCTCGCCCGGTGGAGAAGAGTTTGTACCTCTTTAATTCAGACGAACCTTGCATGAGAACGAGACATGCACTCGACCCCCTCCTTATCTACCAGCTAATTAATTATGCACACAACGGCAACGGAAGGAAATGATGGTAGACCCTGCTAGTTGGTAAAATAAAGAGTGCACACTGACAATAATTTAATAAAAATCGTAATCTACTCAAAAAAAGAGAACTTTATCATAGTAAACAACAGGAAATGGGATTCTGCTTATATCTACGAAATGTTATGTGGATTAAATATTACAATGAGATTTATTGTATATCAGAACATAAATGCACATGATTGTCGACACACACCGTAGGTTAAAGGATAGTGTGTACTGAAATATTATGAGAATAATAATTGGCTCGAGGACAAGATGCTCCTACTCTCTGTGATGCAATAGATTGACGATAATGACTGGAGATCCTAATGAATCAAATATTAATCTCCCGACTATATAGCAGTATCGCAATTAGAAGTGAGAGCTCAAATCTACATCTACATTTATACTCCGCAAACCACCCAACGGTGTGTGGCGGAGGGCACTTTACGTGCCACTGTCATTACCTCCCTTTTCTGTTCCAGTCGCGTATGGTGCGCGGGAAGAACGACTGTCTGAAAGCCTCTGTGCGCGCTCGAATCTCTCTAATTTTACATTCGTGATCTCCTCGGGAGGTATAAGTAGGGGGAAGCAATATATTCGATACCTCATCCAGAAACGCACACTCTCGAAACCTGGCGAGCAAGCTACACCGTGATGCAGAGCGCCTCTCTTGCAGTCTGCCACTTGAGTTTGCTAAACATCTCCGTAACGCTATCACGGTTACCAAATTACCCTGTGACGAAACGCGCCGCTCTTCTTTGGATCTTCTCTATCTCCTCCGTCAACCCGATCTGGTACGGATCCCACAATGATGAGCAATACTCAAGTATAGGTCGAACGAGTGTTTTGTAATCCACCTCCTTTGTTTATGGACTACATTTTCTTAGGACTCTCCCAATGAATCTCAACCTGGTACCCTCCTTACCAACAATTAATTTACGTGATCATTCAACTTCAAATCGTTCCGTACACATACTCCCAGATATTTTACAGAAGTAACTGCTACCAGTGGTTGTTCCGCTATCATATAATCATACAATAAAGGATCCTTCTTTCTATGTATTCGCAATACATTACATTTATCTATGTTAAGGGTCAGTTGCCATGGGATGACATGGAGAAACAAGCTAGGTGGACTTGTAGCAAAGCGACCGCCCGTGCTGCTGAGGGATTCAGTATAAAATTGATAAGGTCCTACAATGCTGGAGCTGCAAAATACTGTACCAGTACTGAAATCTGTAGCGTCCTGATGATGTAGGCGCCGACTTCTGCCGTGCAGCAGTTCTGTGTCAACCCCTGGCCGCGAAGGCTGTCCGAGAATTCTAAGTTCTTCCAAAAACGAGCGACCAAGTCGCAAGACCGTCTGACTCCGAGGAAGATCAGATCCCGAATCCACTGCCCGCGCAATGCAAGAGCAAAGCCAACATTGCTCTACTCCCTACTCTCCTCGAAAACTGCAAATAAGCATTCAGTTCTGATTCCAAAATTCCCCCACACTGTCTCAGAAGATCATTCCCGCCAATAGCGACCGTTCCCTCCAATTTTGAGCAGGGCTTTATGACGTCCACTAGCCTCAGTTTAAGCTGACCAATCATGCCTCTGCTATTCAGCTGAGGGTACTGAACTTGCCGATTGACTGGCTACGAACACAATCTGCCTAGACCACCGACCCACCGGCGCCAGACAGTCACACCCAGCAGGGCACAGTCCACAAGTATTCTCAGAATCAAGAGGACAATGCAGTCAGTCGGTGCCAGGAATCTTCGTTCCGGACGCGCTGGAATGGTAAACACATAAACTGCGGCGACACTCAGACGTCTCGCAGGTCGTTTCGCGCAGCATATAATAGACGAAACTCGACAGTCGTTCCGCCAGGCCCTTAAGCCTATTGTAAGAACCTCTCAGAATTCGGGGAAGTGTAGGCCCCAACCGGAAACGCAGTGTGCCGCGTCCTCCCTTGCTCACCTCGTACAGGCCACCCAGGGAAGTAAAACAACATGTTTAGGAATCAAGTGAAAAGTATTTTTTTGAGCTCTCAGTACAAATACTCTCATTACAATAACCTTATTCAGTCTGTTATTACTGTGCAATGACATAGAACATTAATAAAATTGATGAAAATGAGAGGAGACATGCAAAAGAGGGTATGGAACGTCTCACATACAGTCAACACATTCAAGTACCTGCAATAAGCAGCTCAGCGACAAGCGTGCAGAATACAAATAAATCAAAGGTTAAAGCAACGCCAGTAACAGTTAGTGGGAGGAAAGGCAACAGTAGTGTAGATGTCACAAACACATACACGGACACGAAATCCACACACTCATATAAAACACATGAAAATACAAACATTGCAAACAAAGACAATCCATAACCATCTGCGCTGCTTTTAAAAGCAGACGCAGAATATCTTAAGCAAATACCAGAAACAGATATACTCTGATCAGTCAGAGCATTATGACCATCGACCTACTGTCATTATAAACTCGTCCAGGCGATAGCAGCGTCACTGGTGAGGAACGACTGATAGTCAGACACACGCACGGTGTATGTAGCATCAGTGAGTGTGTAGCATGAGAAAGACGCGTGAACTGTCTGAGTTTGTGTGAGAGCAGATTATGATGGCCTGGAGGTTCTGCATGAGCGTTTCAGAAAGTGCATTACTTGTCGTGTGTTCGAACAGTGCTGTGGTGTCTTCAACACAGAGCAAAACCAAGATGAAACTAAGTCCAGACGTCGTTGGGTAGGGCGGCCACCCCAATAGTAGGGCAAAGTTCGTTTCAGTCAAACTGCGGGTTGCCTGCATCAGGGGCAAGTATAAATTCAGGGGCAAACCTATTGTTCTCTTTTGATTGACAGGTCCTTAACCTACTGTTGTGCTATTAGGATCCTGACCCCCTGCAGTAATACTTCCTTTTGACTGATGGGTCATGATCCTCTGGGGATAATCCTTCCTTTTGATTGGCAGGTCCTGAACCTATTGCTCCCCCATCCCCTCCCCTCCTCCTCCTCCTGCCCCTCCACTGCCTCCTCCCATCGCCAATACAAACACACTTTTGATATCAATTTGATTGACTATTTAATGAAATCTATCAATTAATTAAATCCACCCTCTGGTAAACCCCCCAGACCTCCCCCTCCCTGGAATTTCTGGGAAAAAAGACTCAGTTGATCTGTCATTTGGAGGAAAATCGATTGCAGTATATGGAATATTGTATAAACTATTTATACAATGTGTGGAATATTGTTTATTTAATCAATTTATGGTATTAAAGGCAGTGTATAGAATTTAGTTTATCTATTTAGTTAAGGAATTTGTCAGGAAATTGATTGGATTGCATGGGACATTCTTTAAACAATGTAGACAATGTGTGGAATATTGTTTATTTAAACAGTTTACAGAATACAAGATGGTGTATGGAATACAGTTTATTTAAAGAATTTGCCAGAAAATCGACCGCAATATGGAATAGTTAAACAACTGAAGCGATTTTTTATTCTGATTGCTCTTGGAAACGCTGAGTAGGCTTGCTTTATATTTGCTGCCGGAGTCAGGGACGTTAAGGCTCTTATTATTTATTTTCCTCACTTCTCGGAATACACTGCTGTCTAAGCACAAATGAGAAAATCAAAACAATTACATATCAAAAAGTTCATGACATATTTCGAAACCCAGTGTCACTTTCTGCAGATGGACAAATTACTAGAATCTCAGTCGCAAACTATTTTGTACAGATCGAGAAATCTGGGCTAGCATCAGCATTTATGTACTGGTTTGCATTTTTCGCTGCGTTTCCATATTTTTATTAAACCTCTGTAGGGTTGCTGTGCTTTCAAAGTCAGCCAGATGTTATAGTGACTCCATGCTAGGGTGTTAACTTTATCTTGTAGTAAAAAACATTTCCCATCTTCTGCTGATAATACACAACATTACAGTACAGTAGTAGTGTACTTTCGTATAGGTACAAAACTAAGGTTAACGTGCTTTCAGCTGCCTACTTTTAAAATGAGCCAAACATTATTGTGACCCCATGTATGGGTACTAACTTTAACTGACTGCACAAAATGTTTCTCATCTTCTGCTGGTAATGCTAAGTCATGGTGTCACACAGTGGAAACTACTGTCTTTGAACTGTGAAACTTCCCCTTTGGATGCAGAGAATGATAGTGCTGGAAAAGCTCTTACGTTATTTGATTTTCAAACAGCTGAGAAAAACTGAATGTACTCAGACAGTTCTCTCTTTACTTATTCTGATCATCACTAAACTGACACACAATATTTTTAGCGCAACGCAGTCTAACTTTCAATAATCCCTACGAAAGAATGGCCCTGACTAACAATAACCTATACCTTTCCTGAATCATTTACCTCACAAAAATCTTAGTTACTCGAACTACTGCAATACAGCGAGCGCCAATGCTGCCAGCTATATAAAAGATTCCAACTACTGAAGGCACTAACTACTGATAGGCATAGTTGGCAAATGAAAGATCTGATAGAGAACAAACAATGTATTTACCTTAATAGTGATTAAAAGTCCAACCAGCCACAGACTGCACACAGCGCAATCAGCGATTTTCATACAGAGCGCTAAGTGGCGTTACCAACATAAAAACCTAAATAGCCTACTTACATAGCCCTCATGCTCCCCACAAAAAATTTTACAAATTGTTTTGGGCAGTGGCCAAAACTTATTTGCTAATTTTTTTATATTAACAATAACAAATATATCAAATGCACACATTTATTGATACACTGTTGATCAAAAGCAAAAATTGTGCTCACAGTCCATAAAGACAGACCTGATCATTCATCACAGTAGTAATTGCAGTTTTATGCACAAAATATGAGCAGTAAAAGAAAGTGCACACGGAAGTAATGGATTTCCATGACGTCTTGAAGAAGTAGTGTTGTCCTTCCAATGGAATGATGGTGCTGACTCTTGACATGCAGACAGGTAAGGCGCCACAACAGAGCAAACCCACAGCAGAGTCAGCCAAAGTTTGGAAGAATATTGGTAAGTAGGTCATCACAGAGCAGACCCATAATATTTCTCGTAGAGATAATGGTATTGGTGGGCCACCAAAAGTGCAGACCCATTGCAGTCCTTGTAGAGATAATGAAATTGGTGGGCCACCACAGGTACAGGCCCACAGTAGTCCTTGCAGAGATGGCTAGCAGCCATCCGTTGCGACTGTGCGGGTGCACAGTCATCATCGAACAGTCTTACGGATAATATAGTCCATGATCAGCCACTTGTGCACTCACGAACTTTTTGGAATGCCCTTAGAACCAGAAATGCTGTTAACCAGTCCCTTGCTGAATTATCAACACACATACAAACACTAACAGTCTGTTTTCTTTTAACTTCTCACATACTGTGCACATACTATGACCAACAGAAACGTGTGCAGTGAAATGAAACCCTATTATACACTTAATTTGAAGACTGGTGTCTATACAATTACAAATTTACAGCATAAGAATACAATTAAAAAGATACAGAAAACATCATTAAAGAACATAATAATACAGACAACATTTGTAGTAATACAGGCTGTACAAAAGAATAGAAATAAGCATTCACATGAATATTATAGGAATTGCGACATAAGTAAATAAATGAGAATAGCTTTTGAAACATTAATTTCACACATGAGAATTAAAACAGAACAGAATAAATTATGTCTAAACATCTTTACAAAGTAAAGAACACATTATTAATGCAAATTATATTTGAGGATTATAGTATTCCTCATCATAGTGAATGTAGCTTAGTATTAGAAAAATTCTGCCGGCCGAAGTGGCCGTGCGGTTAAAGGCGCTGCAGTCTGGAACCGCAAGACCGCTACGGTCGCAGGTTCGAATCCTGCCTCGGGCATGGATGTTTGTGATGTCCTTAGGTTAGTTAGGTTTAACTAGTTCTAAGTTCTAGGGGACTACTGACCTCAGCAGTTGAGTCCCATAGTGCTCAGAGTCATTTGAACCATTTATTAGAAAAATTCTACAAATAACTCTTATCAGATAAACACATAAAAACAGGAAGAACACAAATACACAAGGGTAGACAAACACATAGCGGAATAACACAAAAGGAAAGGACAGGGTTTGTTTTCAGTGTAACATTTGGTACTGCAGTCCAACCCAAAACTTCAATCCACAGATCTTTCCTCTTGATTCAACATTTTTCTCGCTAAAAGGTCCTATCTAAGCATGCTTTCTGTACTTTCCATTATCTTACTTCATCATTTGTTTCCAAGTAAATCCTACCTGAACCTGTTGTCCCTAAACCCTACTTTTTTGTTCACATCCACTTTCAAAATAATTATTCTTCATTGTACACTACTTTTTTGGCCAGACCTTTTTCTTATAGTTTCTTAATGGATTTCTTCCAATTCATCACAACTAATTCTCTTATATAACCTACCCCCTCTTAAGGTAACTTAAATCTACTGCGCTCAGATATACATACTAGAGAACGAGACAATGCATCAGCACAAACATTAACACAAACAAGAACGAGAAAAGAATGCAAAGTGACAAAACAGGCAGCAATAAATATAAATTAGCAAAGCAAATGCAACATTAGAACTAATATGAGCCAATGTGCAGCAACAATAAAAATAAATCAGTAGTAAAACTGGCTTAACAGAGTAATATAAACTGAAATTCAGTAGGTCTATGCCTGGCAAAGAGAAGCAGCAAATGCAATAAACTATACCTTAACATGACAAGCTCAAGCAGAAAAAATATTACAGTAAAGAGAGGAAATGTCTAATACCTATGTCACATCTTAACGCTAGAGTGATGCATCAAAATAATCTACTCTACCAAACAAGATACCAAGTCGTTAAAAAAAATATGTATGCAGTTCCTGTGATGGGAAATGTCTATTTGTGCTCCCTTTTTTTTAAAAAAAGAAAGTAGATCATAAAATTATTATTTAGTGGATCTGTAGACAAAAAATATTTACATTAGTACATGTATTAATTTTATTTTAACCAATGATGCAGTGCAGCTAGAAACTAGATATCTACAAAATAGGCAAATATATATATATATATATATTGCAAAGCATGAAACATCATTCACTAGCCATATGGTATTTCATAAGGCAGTAAAAAAATCTCTCAACTAGAAAGACAGTAATCATAACCAGGTGTACAGACATAAAATATTTCTCATCATTTCATTAGGCATTTTCGTAAATATCGAGCTCCAAGGTGTAATCATATGTTTTCATGTATGAGAGTGTTGTATTTGCGATGCTTTCTACAAAGAAATGTCAATAGCGAGGTTAAGGACCTCTTTTTCCTACACCTGTGCCTCTGAAAGGCACACACTGCTGGTTTTTTTCCAGGTGACTGTCGTGCAGCTGGGCACCCACAGCGCATTACGTCGAGGTCACTTACCTTCTTTACTGAAACATTTACTACAGCAGTTCCCGCTACAGTGACAATGTCATATAAAAAATTTCACAGGTTGAAAATTTACGTTAGAAGCACGTAGAAACAAAATCTCATATATAACAGTATCCAAAAAAATTTGCCAGCATTGTGGTACTAACATTCACATACGTACACACATTTCACAACTCTTAAAGTATGATTCTTGGTTTCCAACATCATTTTTCACAAACAAGAGTTACTAACCCCTACTCATTATTCATATACATATAAACACGTAATCACATTCCTCATATAGCAGCATCTTATCGATCATAAACATACCTCAGCAGCATAATACACATCGTCACCGTAATAATATCATCATAGCACATCAATCGCA
Source organism: Schistocerca americana (assembly GCF_021461395.2). NCBI lineage: Eukaryota > Metazoa > Arthropoda > Insecta > Orthoptera > Acrididae > Schistocerca > Schistocerca americana. The sequence goes on along the minus strand of NC_060130.1, from coordinate 329,135,863 downwards.
TCTCAAAATTGTTGCAGCTTCTTTCAATAATTTCAAAACCTAAAAAAATTCTCTACTCGTTTCAATAGTGTCATCTACCTCCAATGTACTTCAAAAATCATGATCCCATACCAGATACATCACTCAAAGCTCTCATAGTATCACAATGGTTCCAAAAAAAATATGAACAGTTCACAAAGTACAGAAAAAATACAATTTTGTAAGTGTGAATTCGCTGACATAGTAAAAAAAATTTTTCTCTCTCTTAAATGATCAGATAGGTGTGTAATTCTGTGTTAGAGAAATGTGGTACTGATGTGTGAAACTGAATAAGCAAATACCATATTAGCTAGGGCTTCTAGCGCTTGCCACACACTTAGTACACAAAGTAGGCATGTACCCCCTGAGGATTAATGTAATTCTACCCTCAGGTATTAGAGATGACAGCAATGGAATGAAATGTCTCACTGACAACCTTCTCTGTATCTTTGTAACTCAAGGATCTTTCTAAAAATGTTCAAAGTACAAAAATTCAATCATTCAAATGCGTTTATTGTGGATCTTAACTGTGCGTCTTGCTGTAAGATAATTTCAGTCATCACTTGACAGTAAAAGTGTCGTAGTCATCGTTGTCTATAAGCAATGTCCTGCAGAAGTCAATGTACTTACCTCGTCATAAACAAAAGTGAAATGCCATCCGTATAGATATCGTAGTTGTTACGCTCATCGCCTTGATCAAGAAAGTACTATACCGTAACGTATTGTTGTGCTACGAAAAAGGCTGTCTCATTGTAGCTGTACCACAAAAGTTACTACTAAAACATGTTTTACTTTTCATAAGAATGTAGGGAAACTGTGCAGATATAAAATAGATACAGCTCAAAAGCAATAATGTAAACTGTCACACTCATTAGTAGCATCGTGATATAATCGTGTAGCTGTCAAAAAAACCAAATACTAAGTCATCTGTAATCTCTCAGAAAGTACTTTCAATCCAGAATGTATTTTCAAGTAAACCAAAATGTTGCATTAAAATCTCATTAGCAGTATATGTTCCAAATATGTAAGCCTTATAGTCGTTACGTAATCGTGCAACTAACAAGCAAGAATGTACACACAATAACACTATGCCATCTGTTCACTATAACAATGTATTCGTAATTACTGTCTGAATAAGTTCACTAGGTTCTTGCCTGGATAGTTAACTTCAAAACATTGTTGCATGTTAACAGTTTCTAAGTGTGACAAAGCACACTAGTAACATGAAGTGAAAAATTTTATGGCAAAGACTAAGTTAAGAAGCAGATTATTTCTCAATAATCGGTTTTACATATGAAATGTGGTGTAATCCTTGACCTTTCCTAGCTCGCAGAGTTTCAACTTCAACGCAATTATCATCTAGTATACGTCGGTAAAGAATACTGCAATATTTCTCAAGGTTAGCTTATGTTATTTTTCTCAAACCCAGCTGGCGCATATGACTGTCTGCGGTGCGAGTCATTACCTCTTTGTTGTCATGCATCGTTCCTGGGATTTGGAGATCTAATTTCTACAAATTCACCTTGTCGAGAGGGCCCTGCCCTGTTTGAATCATGCCAATTTTTGTTAAATTATGGTCTGTTCTTAAGATTATATCGTCTGTCTTCATGTCGGTAATTTCTGTAATTTCTTTCTTGTCGGTCACGTGGTGGAGAATTTTTCCCTGAATCATAACTGCGTGGTGGGCTGTTGCGTCTGAAGTTATTCTGTCTACCTTCATAATAATAGTTCTGGTTCCCATACTGCCTGTTTCTATGATTTCCTCTGTCATAGTCATTACTGCGGAGAGGTGATCTTTCCCTGTAATTATTATTACTCTGTCAACGGTTGTCATACGGGTGGTGCCCGTTTTGGTCACAATTTGCGTTGTAGGAATAGCCTTTTCATGTCCAGTTATTATTTCTGTCGTCACGGAATTGTGACGAATGTGACCTGTAATTGTTGTATTCCTTGTTTGGCGTACAATTGTCAGTGTCAATTTCCACTTCTTGTAAGAGTCCCTGAAAAGCTTCAATGTCGTCTTTGCAACGTCCTGCCATAATAATATGTCGTAAATGTTCAAGAAATATAATTAAGCAAATGCGAATAAGTTCTGAGGGACTGTACGGATTTGTCAAATACTGATTTTTGTGTAGTTCTTGCATTATGTGTATCAACTGATCTTGTACTTCCCGCATTTCTCTTTCGTACTGTGTATTGATTTGATTCTGATTTTGTTTAAATTTCTTAATTTGTTCATACTCTTCTGTGTCAGTGAAGGCTACTGGTCTCGTGTCATTCAGATCATCATCTACCCTTGTAGATAAGTTCGTGAACTGATTCGAATGTTGGGCTACTTTCTCCAATAATGAATTGATTTCCTCCGTATGATTTTCTGAACCAAGTTTTAGAATATCTACTGTATCCTTTAAATTTACCTGAGTTTTTGCAAGTTGCGTAATCGAATCGGTAGATGCAACTGAGTCAATTTTAGCCCGCAAGGTGCCGTGATTTTCATGAACAGTAGTTTGCAGTTCTTTTATAGCTGCTTCGTGATTCTGCAATGCATTTTCATGACGTGAAAATATGGGTTGAAAATGCTCACAAATTTGTGTTTTTACGTCATTACAAACTTTTTGACATTTAGATTCGATATTAAGTAATTCAGCAGTTAAACCTTCATGTGTTTGTTCAAGCGTGGTGTCTAACTTTTGAAGATTTTGTTCCATTGTGTCTAACTTTTGAAGCCTTTGTTCTGTTTGTTTTCGATTTTGTTTCATTTGTTACATTAATTGCAATAACAATGTGCTAGTGTCTGGAACCTGTTCCTCTGTGCTTTTCGGCAGTGCATTTGCACCCGCAGCATTCACATTTTGAAAAGCAGAAAATGTATCTCGACTTGTTGAGAAAACGGTAATGATGCAAAACCTGAATCTACAGTATTGGCAAGATTTTTTCCTGTCATTTCGGATTCCTGAGGCGAGCTATTGCCGACCTATCGAGCGACAATACTATCCTGTTCACTAGCTATTTCACTGTCTGCTCCATTATTTACCGCCTGGTCCATTTCCCTATGCACAATTACTAAATTACTACTTTGAATGTCCGTTAATTCATTACAAGGTGTTGCTGATAAGCTACACTCGTCGTCACTATCATTTCTCAATTTACTTTGGAGCCTAGTGCTACGTTTTTCACACGCCATAATTATGACGTATTTCACACGATAACACAGAAAAGCACAATTTGAACAGCAAAAATAATAAAACACATTGACATAGCACTGAAAATAATATCTAATCAATTGCAAGCACGGCTGCAAAATATTTGGTGCAAATCTACATGCATGCCACAACTGTTTTACTGTACAACAATGAAAAACTACAACTACAAAGGAAATTCTCTCTACAATTAATTACGCGCTAGCAATAAACAATAACTACCCCACTTACTCAAACTACAAGGAAAAAATCAGTAAATTCCAGTGAGGCATCCTGGTTAACGGTCGACATATGAAACGTCCCCTTTGTATGTAAAGAATGACAGTGCTGGAAAAACTCTTGCGTTATTTGATTTTCAAACAGCTGAGCAAAACTGAACGTACTCAGATAGTTCTCTCTTTACTAATTCTAATCATCACTAAACTGACACACAATATTTTTAGCGCAACGCAATCTGACTTTCAATAATCCCTACAAAAGAATGGCCCTGACCTTTCCTGAAGCACTTACCTCACAAAAATCTTTGTTACTCGAACTACTGCAATACAGAGAGCGCCAATACTGCCAGCTAAATAAAAGATTCTAACTGCTGAAGGCACTAACTACTGATAGGCGTATTTAGAAAATGAAAGATTTGATAGAAAACAAACAATGTATTTACCTTAATAGTGTTCAAAAGTCACAATATATATATATATATATATATATATATATATATATATATATATCAGTTCATGACATCCAGTCTTACAAATTTCCTTTTTCTGACGGACACACGTCCGGATCGTCCGCTCATAATAACCTCTCAAAACTCTGGCATATCTCTCCCCACATCCACCACTGCTGGCGGCTCACCTCCAACTGCCCAACGCTACGGGCTGTTCACATCGCACTGCCCAGAACTACACTAGCGACTAACCCAACAATGAGTCCAACCAGCCACAGACTGCACACAGCGCAGTCAGTGATTTTCATGCAGAGCGCTAACTGGTGTTACCAACATAAAAACCGAATCAGCCTACTTACACCTGGATATTTTCCGGAAATATTACATATCAGAATTTTTCTGGGAAATCTGTACAATTTACAAACACTTATTATGGGGCGTCAGCTACTGAAGGGTGCAGTTACAGATGGATGTCAGATACTGGGGGCTTTTCCCAGTGTAATCGGTCGATGGGTAACAGGTGAATGGATAAACAGCTAAACAAATAAATTGGTAAATGGATAAAAGATAACACTGAATGCATACTGGCTAAATGTGTAAACGTTGCTCATTGCTCAATGACCACTGACCATTCACCATTGACCACTGACCATTCACCATTAACCTTTACCCAGTTCGAATATAGTAGTTTCCTCAGTGTAACAGCGTGATTTAGCATCATCGGAAGTAGTTGAGAAAACTTTTTGTACTACAATATGAAGTTAATTCCCTACCATGGGCTCACTGTGATGTTTGACTGACTTTGAATGTGAGTAATTTAAACCATAGTAACACTTGTTCCTGACCTTCATGCATGTGTGTTACTAATGTACTGCAATTTTCGACATTATCAGTAAAAAATGGCAAACATATTGAATTGCAAGATGAAGCTGATACCCAAGCATGAGGTCATAGTAATGATTATACGACTTTGATTTAAGTTTCAGAGATGAGTTTTGACGAATTTAGACACGTGAATAACACTGCTTATTTTGATAACTCTCATCAACAAGTGCACTTTAAACTGTAAGTTATATTAAGATATGTGTTCACTTGTATTTTGCGATGCAGCATACATGTCTAATTATGCCGAACTGAGAGTCAATTGTGCTTGATGTCAGCAAGACAAGACTTGTCAGAAGCAAAACGCTCAGTCAGTGAGTTCAGTCCAGCTGATACCTACCTCCATGCCTTGTGAAATTGGAATGTGAGGCTCTGTTGTGCCATACACCATTTACTGTACAGAAATAAAACTTTATACATATATAGTTGGAGTTTTATTCAGTTTCTTGGATAGTTACTTTTGAACATGAGGCAAAAAAATTCAGAGCATCTGCATGCTTCCGACACAGTCAAAAATAGTGCATATTATAGCATTTTAGATAAATACTTTTGAACATAGTGCAAAAGAACAGTGTGTTCAGATAGTTTTGAGCACAGCCAAGATGACTACTTTGTGAACTTTACGTAATGTTTTGGTTAAATACTTTTAAATATGACACAAAAAATTCAGAGCATTCAGATATCTTTGGGTAATGGTTTGGTTAAATACTTTTGAATATGGCACAAGAAAATTCAGAGCATTCAGATACCTTTGCGCACTGAGATGGCTGCATTGTAATTAGATGTTACATTTTTACATTTTTAATGGTGTGTAGAGTACTACATACTAACTGTAGGAGAGTGGGTGAGGAGGTGAGGGGGGGAGGAGGGAAGGTGCTGTAGTGCACATCTGGGCTAATTCTAATATTGGATCTTAAAAAAAATTGTTATCTACCTTCAGTTTTTAAAATTCCTACCATATACCATCTTTAATTTTTATTTTTACCACCATCCCCCAACTTTAATTTTTAATTTTCCTGCTATCTGCTATCTTCATGACATCATGCATTTAAGGGTATTGATTTGTTGGAAATTTGTGGTAAGGTCTTATGGGAACCAACTCGTGAGGTCATTGGTCCCTAAGCTTACGCACTACTTAAACTTAAACTAACTTACGCTATGGACAACACACACACTCATCCCAGAGGGAGGACTCGAACCTCTGACGGGGGGGGGGGGGGGGGGGGGGGAGCCGCATGGACTGTGCCATTGATTATATCACTGCCCCTAGCATGCAGGCACCCTGCACAAACACATGCACTTTGCAGTATCAAGTAGCTGCTATCTTGGGTTCTGATATCAGTGGTACAGCATAATACGATAATGCATGTAAGTGCATAGTACTCCACAACATACATAGCATTCACACTGTATGTTCCATGTAACTACCAGCACAAAATAACTACCAGGGCTATGATGCACAAACACACTGCCTTACAAGAAAAAACTGAAGTACCTAGAAGACATTATAGTAACTTCATACGCCTACACACCATCGAGAGAAATGTAAACGATTAGAGTTACAAAGCTGTGTGACAGGTAGAACCCCAACCAGAGTGTATTAGTCTTGTTCGTGTTTAGCATTGTTACCAGGCCTGGTAGGCTGTGTATGGAGCACAAACAACATCAGATGTTGAGTTATGACTGTGGAGTAGACGAGGGGGTGCTGCCACACGCATGTAAGATAGCGTTGTTAGCACCTGAAAGAGTTTGAAAGATGTCTCATTGTGGAGCTCCATTTAGCTATCGAATTGTGCAATATCCATATTTGTGGGACTTTCAGACGTGGCAGTGGCTCGATAACAGACTGCATGGGAATGTGAGGATAGGCGTACTCATCGAAAAGGTTCTGATCGACCACGTCTGGCCACAAGGGAGGATCGCGAAAATGTGCACCAATCACATCATAACCTCTGCACATCTGCTCCTGTCATCTGAGAATAAGTGACAGACTTCCTGCAACGTTCTGTGTCATCCCGCAACATTGATCGGAGACTAGAAACAGCCAGACTAAGGAATTACTGTCCAATGCACATGATGCTGTTAACACTACAAAGCAAACGGCTGCTTTTGGATTGTTGCTGTGATCGGGAGGCACGGATTTCTAGTGAATGGTGTCGCACTGTTCAGCAATGATGGCGGTTTTCCATTAACTCAGATAACCTTCGTCGGCGAGTATGACGGCGACCGGAAGTGAGGTCTCATTCTTCCAATGTTTTGGAAATGTGAAGCGGTGGTACACTTGGCGTCGTGGAGGAGGAAGCCATCGAGTATGACTTCAGGCCACGGCTGGTAGTGATTGAGGGAACTCCGACAGCACAACAGTGTGTCACCGATATCCTGCTTTCTCATGTGTTAGTAGCGTGGTGCCATTTTTCAAGAGAACAATGCTCGTCCACACATGGCACGGGGGTCTGTGATCTGTCTGCGTGATGTTGAAGTATTTAAGTGCCAGTAAGATCCCCAGACCAGTTCCCGGTACGACATGTGTGGGATCACCTCCATCCAGTGCCAGCATCCATGATTATGAAGGACAAGTTACAACAGCTGTGGGCTATCTTGCCCCAGGAGTAGGTACAACGGTTGTATGACATCCTTCCCAACTGAATCACTGCATGCATCTAGGCTAAGGAGATCCACATCATTCCGATAAGTGGGCCAATACTGCCAAGTTCTTTGTAAATCTGACTCGATTTTGTAATCACGGTCATAACATCACATACCCAGTCAACCAGTGAAGTTTCATTTCGCTTCCTTCTCCCTTTCCAAGCGCTTTACCAGGCAGTGTATTATAGTGTAATTATCTTGTGTTTCGAAGTAGTATTGTGGGCTTAACATTTGATAAACAGCATAAGTAGCGGACGCATATTACTATTTAATGAAACCTCTATGTAAGGTGTATCTCGGCCTTTAGCTACATATACTAGATAAGTCATGAAACTTGTAACACTCGTTTTATTTCGTAGACGGTTCAGGATATCGAAACAAGGTTTAACGGAGCAAATTATTACGAGTTGTCATCTTGCATTGAAAGCGTAGCTTGCCATGGAGCCAGGAAGAGAGCGGATGTTTGGTTCTCACGCAGGCACAGCTGACGCTGGCTCGTGGGTCGAGCGAGCCGAGTACTTGCTTACCGCAAGCAATACGTTAGACGTACTGTAATCTCTATGAATCTGAGAAAGTATTATTAAATATTAATAGATCTTTTTCGTATCAATAACTTCGATACTTTCGGAAATATAAATTTTTACCTAAAACGCACAATAACCGTGCCTTCATTGTGATACCGAGTTAGGGACTGTAATGTATTCATCTATAGTATGAACTGAAACTAAAACCAAGAGGATAGGTTCATGTATTCTAATTTTCTGGAATTTTCTTTAGTTTCACTACCACAGATTTCGGACGTAATTAAAAGTACTTTAGAAAATTATTATTTCATCGTGTGTGTTTTGGAGAGGCTGAGACAGTGAATGGAGGGTAAGAGTGTGATATTGTATTAAAACTATGTAAATGTATGCGTGAGAAAATTGTTGTCGAATATGGGATTTTGTGGCCTATGTCCGAGCGAGCTTGATTTTGTAAAAGGCAGCCAGGACGGGCGTTAAGTATAAAATTTATCAGTAATTTATTTCGTGGAAAGGAATCGTATTTTATTTCATTAAATTTTAATTATAAAATTTCTAGTCTAAATTACCTGTGGTAATCTGATTGGCTGACATAAGAAACACCACGAGTATAGAAGCGCTCGAGATGATCTGATTGGTTGCTTAACATACTAGTCAATAGCAATTCAGCATTTCCCACGCGTTTGAGCAGGATTTGGTGCCTCGGATCTGTGAGTCGATTGAGTAGCTCGTGAGCCGTCTTCTGGTAAATACCTATATTAAACCGCGCTGATCAAATTTTTGTATCAAAATGTTTGATCGGTTATCGTGTCGTTGACCCAAAGCGACTACAATATTGAGTATTTTGTGAAATATTGAGCTTCGTAAGTAGTTTATTTTGTGAGATATTCGCATGTGAACATTTCATGTAGTATATAAACTCCGAGTGGTGCGTTGCTAGCAGATAACGAAAAGCCTACTGAACAACTGAACGGGTTAAATCGCAAGTAGTCGTGGATCAACGACTGTTTAGGACGTTTAAAATATCGGGTCGGACTAAATATCCTCGGGTCGCTTTCGGGTGTGAACTTGTAAGAGAGACAATCAGTAACATTGCTTTGCTTAATAGAAGAGATAGAGAAGATACAACGGAGAGCAGCGCACTTCGTTACAGGATCATTTACTAATCGCGAAAGCGTTACGGAGATGATAGATAAACTCCAGTGGAAGACTCTGCAGGAGAGACGCTCAGTAGCTCGGTTCGGGCTTTTGTTAAAATTTCGAGAACATACCTTTACCGAAGAGTCAAGCAGTATATTGCTCCCTCCTACGTATATCTCGCGAAGAGACCATGAGGATAAAATCAGAGAGATTAGAGCCCACAAAGAAGCATACCGACAATCCTTCTTTCCACGAACAATGCGAGACTGGAATAGAAGGGAGAACCGATAGAGGTACTCAGGGTACCCTCCGCCACACAGCGTCAGGTGGCTTGCGGAGTATGGATGTAGATGTAGATGTAGAAATGATATCGGCATATTAAATAGGGATTTGACACCTATTCTCTGTGTTATAAAGACAATAAACCAACTTAAAGGAAATTTTAGACGTTTTTACACAGGATTCACGCAAGAATGCCGAACTATCGATAGTTTAACTAACTGTCAGCTACTGCCTATAGACTGGAGTTATGTAGCCTTTGCGTGGCACCTACACCAGTACCTACAATCGCAGGGTGAAGGGGCCGGCGACCTGAAACCTATCCTGGTAGATGGACTGATTGTTTAATTGATAGTGAGAGACCAACCCGCCTCACCACAGAGGTTTTTATCAAATGATAGTAGATAAAGAGGCGCGTAATTTAGTTGCATGGTTAACATGATTCAACCTTATATCAACCCAGTTATTGATGCAAATATGTCTCTTTGAAAGAAACGATATACTTTTTTAAAAGGCGTCCGAGAACTGTTAAAAATACGAATGCACTGAAAAAATATTTGTTATGTTGGCGTTGAAACTTTTCGCAACAGTTTTAGAGAAATGAGCTACAATTGAAAGGAAAAGTGGCCGGAGTCGGGTATCGTGGCGCAATCCACCAAATGGGCTGTTATGCCACGTTCCGTCGTTATACGCAACAAGAAGAAGGATCTATGTTACCAAAAATAATGTACAGCGTTTCCTAGTTGTTCTACTTTGTACGGCCTAAAGGGTGTCGTCTACAATCTGTTAATAATCAGCTCAATGACTTGCTTTCAGTCAAAATTACATTCACTTCAATGTCAATATGAATACGTCATCGTAATGGGGAACATGAACACAGGCTTGTTGAGAGACAATCCATCCACAACAAACCTAAGAAGATTGTTTAATTTCAACTAGATGAACATACTCCCATTACAACCTGCATACCACACAGCGCACAGGCACACTCTTACAGATGTTAGTGCAAGTAAAGAGATTGAGAAAGTAAGAGGTATAGCTCAGACGAAGGCTCCAGACCTCTCAGCACGTGATGTAGTATTCCTGGTCCATTCCTCACAGCCCCCAAAGCTCATAATTACCACATGACATAACTTGTAGGAATGTTAAACATATGGATCGTGAAGCTCTAACAGCCGACTTCTCAGAAACCTCATAGCGTCAAATAATCGGACGGCCCATAATTGATGGTAAAATCCATGATTACTAGTAAACTCATTACTCTCCACGACAAACGCGCTCCTATACATACAACCCGTGTAAGCGAAACTCCTTCTTCTTGGCTGACAACGAAATTACTTCAAATAATGAACAATAGGAATGTTGTTCATAGACATTTCAAGACTAATTCAAAACTCGAACATTATGAGGAATACAGAAAACAGCGAAGCAGAATAAAGCAATGCGTTCCCAACGCGAAAATCCCGAAACCGGGTAGTATTAGCAGGTAACAGGACCCACTCCTCCGCCGGCCGTGGTGGCCGTGCGGTTCTAGGCGCTGCAGTCTGGAACCGAGCGACCGCTACGGTCGCAGGTTCGAATCCTGCCTCGGGCATGGATGTGTGTGATGTCCTTATGTTAGTTAGGTTTAAGTAGTTCTAAGTTCTAGCTGACTGATGACCTCAGATGTTAAGTCCCATAGTGCTCAGAGCCATTTGAACCATTTTTTGAACCCAATCCTCCTGAACTAGCCTAATGGCCTACAGGTAATAGCCCCGAAACCTCCCAGCAGTTTCTGGGCTCATGTCTCAGTCTACGGCAAGTCATTTTAGAGTGAACATGCTCTCCAACGCACTTGCAGTTTCACTAAGTAGAATGGGAGGGAAAATGTTAGTTCTGAAGGATAACACCTTCAGGTTTCAAAAATTGTTGAAACGTGGAGTAGCGCAATGGATGTGCAACATTAAGGATTGCAGAAGCTATTAAAACGGTTTAGATTGGGGATCTGCGTGTTGTGGAGATTGAAGAAGACCACAATTACGCAGAAATACCTGGTAACAAAATTCAGAGGGAAAAAAAATTGTAATCTGAGGAGACAAGTCACAGAAGATATTTGTGAGAGACCATCAAAGCTAATTTACAATCAGATAAAAGGAGAATATACGCAAGACATAACAAAACTTTCATAAATCTATTTGCACCAATATTTTCTTTCTTTATTGAACAACAAGAAAACTTAGTCGTATCAGTACGTCTTTTAAAGAGCTGTCGATAAATGTAATGATTTAGGTCTGAAATGTTCACCATGAACGATGTTTTCAGACTTCGAAGACAGCATAATGAACGCTGGAAGTGATGTCTGGACTGATATAAGAATCCAAGAATGTAAATTTCATTTAACCCTGAGCTGGTGGCAAAAAATACAAACACTGGGCCTGCACAAGACAGTTACGCAAGAAATGAAATTGGAAGATCTCTGTCTTATGTATTTGGTTTGCTGATCCCGAGATAGCTGATTACTGTTTTGTTGAGGATTTCATGTCAGCGATGCCTGCAGCGGAAAAATGGCAAACGTTCTGTTATTACTTAGTGTAAACTTACGTAGAAGAAAACGCACTCTTTCCTCCATCTATGTAGGCAGAACTAAGTTGTAATAGGCAACGAACCATCAATGCTTGTGAAAGTTTCCACAGAAAATGTAATAGTCAGTTCTAATCCTGGAGTCCAGACATTTACAAACTTCTTGACGTAATAAAGCACATTCATCTCGACTGGAAAATCGCAATAGATCCGTCAGGAACTAAGAAAAGATTTCAATATGTAAAGTCGGCTTCTTAAAAATCAAATCAGGAAGTACACAGTTACAAAAAAGGAAAAAATTGCCATTTTTAGATGTACATATACATATTACGATATAAATGAAGAAATTTTGTAAATAATTTTAAAAATAAAAAAATTAAATATATAAGTATTTTTGGGGTGAGAATCAGTTCGCTTCCTCGTGATGCACCCTGGGTAACGCTAAACGAACTGCCATTCTGAAGACGCATTTTCTTTAATTACATTTGTTTTTAACAACATTGAGCCCTTTCTCAAGAGTTAGCAGCTTTCATTCAATTAATACTAAACAGAAATTCAATCTGCATTTGGATCACACTTTCATGACTCTTGTGCAGAAAGATGTATAGTGTTCTCTGGCATCCCTTTTTAGTAAGATACCACGAGATGTCAAAGATCTTAGCGGTAATCCTCGCACTTTCCAATCTAAACTGAAGAATATCCTCATGGCACACTCCTTTCATTGTGTCTATTAGTTCCTAGGAGAAATTTCAGCCAGTTGCTGTGTTTCATTGCTATTGTGCTAGTTTATATCCAGCCGTTTTACGGACTTCTTACGGTCCAACGGAACTTGACGAATAAAAAATGAAATCCCCATGTCACATTTATATTCAGGATAAACGCGAAAAAGTGTTACAGCTTCTACTACAAGTACATATGCTAGAAAGCTTTGCTTGCCTGGAGTGTTCATAAAGTTTTGACTGAAGAGTGGGTCGGGATGAGCGCGTCTTCTGGGTGGAAAAATCCCGTGCGAGAACGCTAACGGTTCCGCCGGCTCGTCTCACACTCCGGCCGGCCTCTTCGCCAGATGCGCTGAAGGGCTGTCACCAGCTGCGAGATACGTCTGCCTGATTTAAACGGGAGGGATGGGTCCCTTCTTTTTCCCGACCCTTGGGGGCTCGAGAAGGAAGGGTCCCATTTTTGTGACCGTGGGATGAATGAGTCCTGCTACCAAATCAGGCACTTTCGTTCCTTTATGTGCAGAGATACGGCACCTGCGAATCTGTAGAATAATCTCCGCAGCTTGGGAATCGCAAAGGCATCAGAAACTGCTTTATAGGTCTCAGCTGACGAAGTGAATGAATTTTTCTCACCGCCAGTCAACTCTCCAGCTACAAAGGACTGACGTCCACTAGAGAGACCGCAGACTACCAAACTGTCCACTATACTTTCCTCCTAAAACACGTAGCAAGGGAAACGGTAACGAGAATCTCTTCTGAAGAGACAGGCAACGACGGTACCATGATCAAAGATGTTGCACAAAGCTTAGTACCTGCCTTAAGAGGTATTTTAAATTTTCCTCTCGTTGACGGAACGTATCCCACTCCATGGAAAAGGAGCACAGTCCGACTTCTCCTAAGATCAAAACCCCGCAGTCGCTTTGTAATTATCGAACAATCAGCAGGTTACTCGCTATATCCAACGCCCAGGAGTGTATTGCTCACGATCAAATTACTGAACGCTTACGCGAATTCAACTTATGTCGCAGATATCACTCTGGCTCTTGTAAACACAACAGCACAAACACTGCGTTAATTACGGTAACTTATGACCTGAACTATACCGTGGACAATGACACTATTAGACTTTATCAAAGCTTCTGATACTGTTTCTTTGATATACTGCTGGAAAAAATGCGATAGCTAAAGTTTTCAGACAGTTTATCGAAGTGATCTCAAAGCTAATTGAAAAAGAAATAATAATGCATTATCTGTGAGATTAAAACTTCGTCATGGAAGCATGTTATGTCAAAGAGTACGGCAAGCTGATAAAGAGAGAGTTAGAGAGAAGTGATATATACATGTCTAATAGAAACCTTTTCCTTCAAAAACATTTCTCTCCTTCATACCTCCTCTGTGTCACTGATCTCATTTGTACTAAGATTGCAGTGCACGCGAGGTGCCTATTTTCTTCCACCGCCCAGAGTGGCATGCATAAGTTCTAATAAAAGTTCACCAACCTGCAGTCTTCTATAGTTGTTGTCCTCTGCACAGAAAACAGCACGTTGGTCATGAATCCGTAATCTTGAGGCTGTAAGAAACTTTTAGCGAGGAACTACTATTTTAGAAATAATCAAATTTCCAATCAGTTTGTTTATACGGGACGCCACTCGATTTTTATTAGCAGAACACGAGAAACTGCACAATTAATGAACTGCGTATTTTTGCAAGTACACTCACACTGTTTTCAGCTACACGTCCATGTAACCGTACTTGCTAATAAAGTCTTAACCTGACACCGACCGCGGCAGACAACGTGTCTGACCTCCGAGACTGTCGAACCAGCTCTATTCACAAACTAGACATTGCAAATTAAGTCTTAACTGATACCGCAGCGGACAACACGTCCGTCCTCCGAGCCTACCGAACCAGCTCTTATCTTACAGCCGAACCACTTCACCCGCCATCCAAGTTAGGCGCGATCCGAAGAGCACCGAATTGCTTCGTCTGCCTTTTTTTTTCCGCAGCTGTTTATTATTCTGCTGGTTACTAATACTTGTAAATTAATGGAACGATTGTACGCTGCTTTAAATATGAAATGCAAGTAAATACGCTGTTTAGTTTTCCTAATATTAATAACAGAAAATTGTCATTTTGGCGCGCAGCAGCCAATCGTGGTGAAGGACCACAATTTAGGCGGTCTTTCTCAAGATACCCTTACCTAATAAGCCATCTGTCATCGGTACCTCACACCAAATTACGTCATCTTGCCACTTCTGCCTTCTCAACTGCTCTAAGAAGAGCTTCTTGTACGTGATAATGATGGTTGCAAAGCCAGAAATAATACAAGAGCACCGCAAAAGTCTGGCAAGTACCCACTTTTATTTTCCTTGTGTGTCAATGATATTTCGTCGTTACTGTCCTGAAAATATCATTTCTGCGCCGAAGACATCCAAGTGCCACACCTGGAAATGGCTCTGAGCACTATGGGACTCAACTGCTGAGGTCATTAGTCCCCTAGAACTTAGAACTAGTTAAACCTAACTAACCTAATGACATCACAAACATCCATGCCCGAGGCAGGATTCGAACCTGCGACCGTAGCGGTCTTGCGGTTCCAGACTGCAGCGCCTTTAACCGCACGGCCACTTCGGCCGGCGCCACACCTGGAGCTAACAGTACTGTGGTCTTGTAAATGGGACTTAAACAGATTGCAAATAGGTCACAAGTAGTCTTAGTGGCGCATCATAAATTAATAAGTTCGGAATTCCCCGATCAGTTGTCTCGTATTCTGCTCGATAGTATTCCAATACCGTATGAGCATTTCAACAAGGCAAAAAATACTGCCTCCACCTGCAGGAAGACTACCAATTGTCCATAAGACCTGAAAAAGTTTCGGAACAGATTTCCAGAGGATGTGAAATGTAAACTCGTGTAATCACTTGTTCAACTGAACCTTCACTACTGTCATGTAATTCAGCATGGCACGAGTAGTGAAAACACTAGACGGTTCGAGTTAAACATGAATGGAGATTCGCTACATCTGCAACATTCGTCGATATGACCATGTCAGTGTTTCATAGGCCCAGTTAGGGTGGCTGTGGCAAGACAAGTTACACGACTACCACACGCAATGTTTACTTCTTCGACTCTTCAGTACGCAAGCACCTCAGTACTTCGCATCAGAGATTAAATACCTGTCGTCTCATCATAAACGAAACACGAGGTTCTCGCAAAACGAAAAAATTCGCAAATTCGTTGTCTGTTACTGCTGTCCTCCTCTGGAACAAGCCGAGCACAATTCAAAGCCCTGTTGCTTTTAAGATGTTCAAATGTGTGTGAATTCCTAAGGGGCCAAACTGCTCAGATCATCGGTCGCTATGCTTAAACACTACTTAAACTAACTTATACTAAGAACAACACACACAACTATGCTCGAGGGAGGATTCGAACGTCTGGCGGGAGGGGCCGCGAAATCCGTGACATGGCGCCTCTAACCGCGCGTCCATCCGCGCGGCTTGCTTTTAAGAAGCAGTTGACGTACTTCCTTCCGTCACCCCCATAACGCTTCTACAAAAACGAGGCCATTTCCCCCTTTGTCAAATAGAACGCCAGTGCTCCTGCCTGCTCTCAATTATGATTTCAACTCTTTTCGTTTCCCTGTCAGTCACGCCATTCCCTTTTCCTTATGTTCATAAAGTCTGAGTTTTCACATTCCTCTATCTCTCACTGTCCTATTCCTTTCTCTCGTGCTCATTGCCGGTAAAACTCATAGCTAAAACACACCTTTTTGTAATTTCTGTTTTTTGTTATAGTTATCATGAAGTATCTTTTTATCTGCACTATTATAATTTTTAATTTAGAAATGTAGTATAGCGTGCTTATTGTTATATATGTAACGTGGAATATGTAGTAACATCTTCAACTTTCGCAATCCTTCAGGTGCGTGTAATATTACTGTATGTTCGTAATTTTTACTGTTGGGCCGTCTAATCACATCGAATGAAACACTGTTTTCGTGCCATACGCGTTTCGCCTTTATTCTTTGCAATGTACCTTCAGTGGCATGTTCTGCGTATGTTGTTCTACTCTGAAGCGCCAAAGAAAATGGTATAGGTGAGCGTATTCAAAAACAGTGATATGTAAACAGGCAACATACGGAGCTGCGGTCGGCAACACGTGTATAAGACAACAAGTGTCTGGCGCGGTCGTCAGATCTGTTACTGCTGCTACAATGGCAGGTTATCAAGATTTAAGTGAGTTTGAACGTGGTGTTATAGTCAGCGCACTAGCGATGGGACACAGCATTTCCGAGGTAGCGATGAAGTGGGGATTTTCCCGTAAGACCATTTCACGAGTGTACCGTGAATATCAGGAATCCGGTTAAGATCCTGAAAGAAGGGGATCAACGATGACATGAATCCATGGAACCTGCATGTCAGCAGGGGATTGTTCAAGCTGGTGGAAGCTCTGTAATGGAGTGGGGCGTGCGCTGTTGGAGTGATATGGGACCCCTCATACGTCTAGATACGACTCTGACAGGTGACACGTACGTAAGTATGCTGTCTGATCACCTGCATCCATTCATGTCCGTTGTGCATTCCGACGGATATGGGCATTCCAGCAGGACAATGCGAACACCCCACACATCCATAATTGCTACAGAGTGGCTCCAGGAACACTCTTCTGAGTGTAAACACTTCCTCTGGCCACCAAATTCTCCAGACATAAACATTATTGAGTATATCTGGGATGCCTTGTAGCGAGTTGTTCAGAAAAGATCTACACCCCTTCGTAATCTTAAGGATTTATTGACAATCCTGCAGGATTCATGGTGTCAGTTCCCTCCAGCACTACTTCAGACATTAGTCGATCCCATGCGACGTCGTGTTGCGGCACTTCTGTGTGCTCGCGGGGGCCGTACGCGATGTTACGCAGATGTATCAGTTTCTTTGGCTCTTCAGTGTACATACTGTGTGTTCATTCCATTTTTGGCGCTGTTCTTCGCCTTATAATTGGCATTTAAAATTTTGTTTTCCAGGCTTCACAGAATTAGGAACTGAACACTTGTTTTTATGCTATGTTTTGATTGATGTTGCCGACAGTGGACTGTGGACAGTCGGTAACACCAACCAAAACATAGCATCAAAACAAGTGTTCATTTCCTAATGTCGTGAAGTCTGAAAACCGCCGGCCGGAGTGGCCGTGCGGTTCTAGGCGCTACAGTCTGGAACCGAGCGGCCGCTACGGTCGCAGGTTCGAATCCTGCCTCGGGCATGGATGTGTGTGTTGTCCTTAGGTTAGTTAGGTTTAATTAATTCTAAGTTCTAGGCGACTGATGACCTCAGAAGTTAAGTCGCATAGTGCTCAGAGCCATTTTTGAACCATTCTGAAAAACAAAATTTCAAATGGCAATTATAAAGAGAAGAACAGCGTCAAAAATGGAACAAAAATACAAAATGTAGAACAACGTCCACGGAACCTGACGCTTAAGATGCCTTGCAAAGAATAAAGACGAAGCGCGTAAGGAACGAATATTGTGCTCTATTCAGTTGCAATTAGACGTTCCAAAATAAAAATTATCAACATCGTAAAATATGTACAACACCTGGTTACGTGTACGAGGGCATGATGAGGAGTAATGCCTCCGAATTTTGTACATGGAAAGGTTTAAAGCTTTTTGGATAAAAGAAACGTTATTACATTCTACATCTTTATTCTTCAGGTCCACACATTTACTTCTAAACATATTCATCCCTGTGAAGAACATATTTCTCCCAACGAGCAGTCATTTAGAATGTTTGATTTTGTTGGCGGAGCTATAACCTCACTTCTGCTTGCACCCCTTCATCACTATCAAAGTGAAGTCCTCGAAGGTGTTCTTTAAGTTTTGAAAACAGATGGAAATCGGATGGTGACAGTCGGAACTGTATGGTGGATGATCGATGACACTGAACCCAAGGTGTCGGATTGCTACAGAGGTCGCAGCGCTCTTGCTGTGGACAGCCATTGTTATGCTGAAAGAGAGCGCTCTTCATCAGTGGACGAGCTCTTCGAATTCGAAACTCCATTACAGCACGCTGTTTCTCACGCTCTGACACTTTTTAGTAGTTACATTGCACACCGCCATGTCGCACGCAACAATTCGGAGCCCTATAGTGGCAGAGGGCTGCAAATACACTACGTAGACATGAGGAATAAAGGTTTAGAATGTTAATAACGTTTTTTGTATTTAAAAAGGTTTAAGTCTTCACATAAAAAAATTCGGAGGCACTACATTTCAGCACGGCCTCGCAAGGGGCGGCCTGATGGCGCTAATCTTGCAACGTTAAATAAATAAATAAATAGATATAAAGCTACCTATGATTGTTGTAAACTGAACTTTATGTTAACTTCTAGTGTATCAAAAGGGGCCTAAGTAAACTATTTCAGATTTAATATCTTCAACGTTTGTTGTCCTGTTGTTTGTGATATTATGTTTATAATTGTCACGTTAGGTCTGTCTGTGTGCAACTGAATAAAAGCAATTTTATCGTTCCATAGCATATTAAATGGTTTTATTGAGCTGTGTGTAGAAGCGACAATTACCAGCATAATATTTAAATTGTTTGTACTTACTTATGCGCATGTGTAAGGCTTTTGAGGAAACAAGTTAACAGTCGAAAGCATTGATACAATAGCCGAGCCTGGCATAAGATCCCCTGCTGGCGGCGATTACGCACCAATGGCCGAATCCGGCCACCTTACCTTTCAATTTTAGCATATTTCACCGCTACATTCTCCATTTCCCAAAACTGATACCTACGCTAACCAGCGTTATATTACCGTACTTTTCTTTTCAAAAGCTTTCGAATGACGTTAAAAAAGTACATTGGATCATTAAAAAGAAGCATACTTGCTCTCACGTGTTGGAATGTCCGGAACTGGTTTACTAAACATAATGTTCAAGTACAAACCCTCGTGTGCCCCCTCCCTCCATCACTCCTTTAATCCGGATATAATTAAACTTTTGTACGGTATCTTGGAGGACAAATTTCGCAGTCAGTTTCCTCTTCTCAATTAGTGTCTTTTTGAAGAAGTGGGAAAATATTACTGTGACTGTTGTTAATGACTTATATTTATCGGTTTACTGTGAGTACTAAAATTACATGTGTGATATAGGTATATGAAATTAGATGAATCACTGTTAAAATGAGCTAAAGTGAACTTGTAAATTTGAATTTGCCTGTTAATTTACACGAGCTAATACAGTAACCAAAAGTGACTCATCTAGGACCTATACAGCATGTTTATTGGTAGTAATTCTATCAGTAAAGTAAGTCTACTTATTATCTCCTTATAAAATGTGTCCCTTACACTGCGGTTTTATCTTTCTCTATTTTACTCTCGCTCTCTTTTTTTAACTGCCCAATGCAATACCGCATGCTGTCTGATTCTGAACCTTCATTTTAATTAACCTAATGAAATCACATTCAAATACCCTATGGGTTGCTCTAAAATCAGATTTAATACATACTGATTGTTTCACGCATCAGCTAGTATGATTGTTGGGTATGACAGACTTCAAAAAAATCTTCTAAATATGGAGCAATACCACACTTTTTACACTGGCATGCACCTTCCTTCTTTTTCCTCTTGAGGAGCACATAACACACCTTTTCGTGACATTCTTTTTCTTCTGAGTTGAGGGTATGTGTACTGAGAAATGAGCCCATGGCGTTGCGTGAAGTCTCATAGCATGGCACTCCTCGATGGTCGCCTGCGAACAGAGCAATCAGATAACTGTGCATTCTCTAGCAAAATTGGTTCAAATGGCTCCAAGTACTATGAGACTTAACATCTGAGGTCATCAGTCCCCTAGACTTAGAACTACTTAAACCTAACTAACCTAAGGACATCACACACATGCATGCCCGAGGCAGGATTCGAACCTGCGACTGTAGCAGCATCGCGGTTCCGGACTGAAGCACCTAGAACCGCTCGGCCACATCGGCCGGCATTCTCTAGCAGTTGCTGTAAACTCTCCTCATCAGAACCACTAACTAATTTCTTGGTCATGCTTGTAAAGTAAACATACAGATATAGAAGAAGCAGTCTAGAGCTCACCCCTCAACTCCTATTTCGTCAGAGTATCACTACCTACTGTATTTTCACGAATCTTCCAGTATTCGATATAAAGCATTTGAATCCCCATGATTTACACGGAAAGAAATTTGCTACCCCGGCCTGCGCCGCGTTTTAGAACACACTGAATAACCATATTTTAGATATACACTTATACTGAAACACCCATTTGCGAACCGAGCTCGTCATACAAATGAAATGCCACACAACTTCATGTGACTACGTCTTGTCATTTGATGCTATTGGATTAAATCAGTTAAAAACCATGCTTAGACGTTTTAAGAATGAAGCACTAAAGATTAGAAATTGTATGTAGATGGCTGTAGAGACGTAAAAGCGAACAAATTGTTAAAAAATATTTTTCCATTTCAGGTTGGATACAAGCCGTAGTTCATACAGAAGGAGGGCCAATATCCTGCAAACAAAGACTTTTTTTTGTCAGATGTTCACATTATTACGTGTAGATGTACTTTCTCTATATTCGTACAAAAATGCCAGATTTTCCGTTCCAATGCGCCAGTTGTACACGACGTTTGTACAAACTTTGATTTGCTGCGTGAGGCCACAACACGCAGTTCCATGGTTTTCAGTGCGGTCGGCTTTCTGGGTGACAGGCTGCAGGTAGAGCCGTGAGGCCCCCCCTGAACGTTGTTGGGACAACAGCAGCCACCTCACCGACAGTCCACATTCCGGTCCGAATATATGAACACTGCACCCAGTGGAATTTGCACCCAAACAGAAATATGTGTAATTCGTACCCGGTTTTCCTGAAGTGTGGGCCTACCTGCACCTTGGAGTCCTCATACACCGGAAATGCTCCCTGTAAGGCACGGTCTATGTGCACTCCGAAAGTCCTAGTCCACTCCAGTGGCTGACCGCTTGGACAGTCACTGACAGTATGACTAAGTTCCGTAGTGTTCACTTCGTGTGCTTTGTGTGTTTGCGTGCTTATAGTACGGATATGGAAACGTTAACGACCATATACGGGAAGCCATGTGGCCACTATGAAGGTTAATCGTATATTACAAAGAGAACCAAAGCAGATGGGACTGTGATTTGGCGCTGTTATAAACGTAGAACAATGTGTTATTGAGGAAAGCTTAAGACCAAAGGCTGTAACGCGCTTAGTTCAAATCAGCATCAACGTGGAGCACCGGATGATGCTCGTTTAGAAGTACAAATGACTATGAATCAGGCGAAGAAATCATTACGAGAGGAAGAGACTTCGATTTCTAAAATGTGTAACGAAGAGTTAGGTGACTTGCATAATCGAGAGTACAGTTTTGTTACTGAAATGCCAGATCAGCAAGTAACGAAGAGGACATTATGCAACCACCGGGCCAAATTACACGGAAATAAGAAAGAGCCAGTAACATTGCAAGAAGTTGTTCTTCAAGCAGGGATACTACCTATGAATGACGGTAGCAGTTTTCTCTTAAGTGACGACAACTTGGAGACAGGATCATACTTTTGAGTGGAAAAGCAGGAAGAGAGGTTCTAAAGACTGAACAACACTGTTTTTTGAATGGGGCCCTCAAATCCTGTAGCAAGCTATTATACACTATTCACGCAGACTTTCGAAGTTCAAAGAATGAAACAAACATCTATCCAGTGGCCTTGGCATTAGTACCCAACGAAGGAAGAGAGATGTATATCTGTCTTTTCCGCAATGTTATGAATAACGTACCAGAATTGAACCCTAAAATTGTCACCATTGATTCCGAGTCAGCTGTGATTGCTGCGCTAAAAGTTGTGCTCGCATCGATTGAAGTGCTTAACTGCCATTTCCATATGAACAAATCTCTCTGGGAGGAAGTGTAAGACTTGCGACTTATTTGCGAATACAGAGAAAATGAACAAGTAGCGCTTCTTCGACTAGAAAATATCAGCTGTGACTGGCTCGAGATACATTCACAAGCACCGCATATCGCCTAGCTTTCTCAGTTTTTCGACTATTCTCTGGCTAGATAGATGGAAAATGATTAAGTCCCGATGAGTCCCTGGAGCTGCTACAGACGGCGCCATCATGCTACCAGCGCTGTAGGTGACTGGCACAGCAAAACTGTTAATTTGCAGGGAAAATCGAATCCTAAAATTAAAGACGTGATCGAGTATATGAAGAATCGAGTATATGAAGACAGAAGCAGAGAACTCGGGGTGCGCATTAAGGAGGTCAGAGTTAAGTATGAAAGGCAAACGAAAGAAAACTTGATGAAAGGCAGGAAAAATAGTGAAAACGTACTAAGAGGACGGTGACATCAGGACGTGTTTGAAGGCAATTTGCTACCTCCAAAATTTTGAATGAAGTCATCAGCTAGTGTCGGACGATGTATATGAAAAAAATGTACAAATGCAAATAGTAATATATTAGTTTAGAAAATAATAAAAATCAAATAAAACTAAAAACAAAGCAAAAATAATAATTTTGACAGTAAAATGTTGATATGCTCATAAGCTGATTTTAAAGACACCTAAGTGACAACTTGCTCTGGCCATTTAGTCAGCCGGCCGCGGTGGCCGAGCGGTTCTAGGGGCTTCAGTCCGGAACCGCGCGACTGCTACGGTCGCAGGTTCGAATCCTGCCTGGGGCATGGATGTGTGTGATGTTCTTAGGTTAGTTAGGTTTAAGTAGTTCTAAGTTCTAGGAGATTGATGATCTCAGATGTTAAGTCCCATAGTGCTCAGAGCGATTTGAACCATTTAGTCAGTCCAAAGCCGGGATAAAGTGTGACGGGTGTCGGTTTATTACGAAAAATCCACAGACATAACATGATCACCTCCTGCAAAAAACGACATTTCATGTGTGGGGCACCATAACTGACTGTTTCGCAATTATTTTTCTCTCTCCCTCTGACGCAATCACATAATTTTTCCCTTATGACCTGTTTCGAACAACGTCAACCATCTCCAGAAACAATACCGGATACCAATAGAAGGTGATTTTATTTAACACACGACCGGTTTCGGGTTTGTGCTCATCTTAAGGTGGTTTTGGATTCAATTAAATGTTTCAGTGTTCAATGTTGGATATCACTGTTTAAATAAAAAAATAAACAATGTGCTGGTGACTAAAAAGACTCAATTGAAACAATTGTGAAGTTGCTAAGCGACGTGTGTTGTAAAAATATTACAGTACTTACATACAGCTGCCCTAGATAATATTCACTCTCTCCTGCTTGTCAAATGCATAATTTAAAATAAACGTAAAATAAAATATGGCTCATACCTGCGGATGGTATATGCAAGAACTTTGTCCAGATAAGCGACTTATCATTTTGCGTTCCTTCCTTTCCCTGCCCCCTTTTTCCTGCGAACTCAATCACCTGTGTACACATAAAAATTTGCGCGAAGTCCTCCCTCTCAGGTTGGAGCCCAAAGTGGCAGCTTGTGTCGCTTGGGCCTTAAACCGGTAGTCAGTATATGTAATGTATAGTACATACTATGCCTTATCGCATAATTTGCGTAGATGAAGAAGTGCTCGTAGCTGTTAAGGTATGCGTTTTAGAGCCCATAATTACTGAGACATTTTTGGTTCCTGTATCGCGTACTTTCAACGGTATGCGTCAATGCCAGTAATTATGATACATCCTGCTTAGGAGGCGTGTCAGTGTAGCGCTGGGAGAGAGTAGAGAAACTATGTACAGCTTACTTCACCTATACAAGGTGCTACAAAAAGGTACGGCCAAACTTTCAGGAAACATTCCTCACACACAAATAAAGAAAAGATGTTATGTGGACATGTGTCCGGAAACGCTTAATTTCCATGTTAGAGCTCATTTTAGTTTCGTCAGTATGTACTGTACAACCTTCCACCTACGCTCAATGGAGCACGTTATCATGATTTCATACGGGATACTCTACCTGTGCTGCTAAAACATGTGCCTTTACAAGTACGACACAACATGTGGTTCATGCACGATGGAGCTCCTGCACATTTCAGTCGAAGTGTTCGTATGCTTCTCAACAACAGATTCGGTGACCGATGGATTGGTAGAGACGGACCAATTCCATGGCCTCCACGCTCTCCTGACCTCAACCCTCTTGACTTTCATTTATGGGGGCCTTTGAAAGCTCTTGTCTACGCAACCCCGGTACCAAATGTAGAGACTCTTTGTGCTCGTATTGTGGACGGCTGTGATACAATACGCCATTCTCCAGGGCTCCATCAGCGCATCAGGGATTCCATGCGACGGAGGATGGATGCATGTATCCTCCCTAACGGAGGACATTTTGAACATTTACTGTAACAAAGTGTTTGAAGTCACGCTGGTACGTTCTGTTGCTGTGTGTTTCCATTCCATGATTAATGTGTTTGGAAAAGAAGTAATAACATGGAAAGTAAGCGTTTCCGGACACATGTCCACACAACATATTTTCTTTCTTTGTGTGTGAGGAATGTTTCCTGAAAGTTTGGCCGTACCTTTTTGTAACACCCTGTATGTGTGTGTGCTCTTGGGCTTCCAGTTAGTTAGCAACGCATTTTATGTACATTACGTGTACCATACGCTGTTCCACGCGTGTGGACCACGTTTTATTTTATTTCAATTTTAAAGTATGCCTTGTGAAGCAGAAGCGATTAAATCTTTAATTTCTTTGTTTTTAATTTGGTTTTTATGTTAGGTATGACAACATTGCCGGCCACTGTTGCCTGGCAATGTGTGTGGCAAAACATTTCCGAGCCAGATGTGTTTACATGAGCCACGACATGGCCGCGTAGTGAACGAAAGCAAGAAATGGAAGTGAGTGCAGCTCTCCTGCATTTGTATTCCACATGGAAAAAATCATCAAGAACAAAAGAAATAGGGCATCGTGGATGTGTTGTGCATAATATATATTTTTCTTAACAGTGGTGCTTTCATTATCCAACATGTGATCCACGATATTTTATATGCAATGGAGAAGTTCTCAATGGACTAGACTGTACGTCACGCTAGTTTATTTATCGTTATCGCATTTTGACAGATGTTGATGCAATGAATTCCATTATAAATTCTTATAAAGGGTGTCCCATTTATCTTGCTCACCCAAAATAACTTTTTTCTCATGCGTAAAATGAAAAATTATTTCACTGAGTAACTGTTACTGAGGGCATACTTTTTATGTATCCACACAGATGTAGGAGATACGGGGTAGGGGTTAATTTTTTTAAGTGGAACCATGTACATTTTATTCAAGAATACACTTACCCTTTCAAATAGCTATTCAAAAATGTATCGCACTGTACCATTTTTGTCAATAAAACGATAAAGAGTAGGCAGGTTGTGAAGAAACCGAGCTGTCTACTGCCTTGATTGTACACATTACGTACCCAAAGTAGTGTTGTAGTAGAGGTGTGGGTTTTGTTTATGATTTCCGACTCATGAAAACACAGGTACTCCTCTCTCCCCCGCGCACCACATTTGTTATTGCTTTAGCGTATAGTAAAATGTATACTAGTGTAGTCGTGCATCAGAGTAATTTAGTAACTGCATGGCCGTAGTACGCATTGTGAATACAATTTTTGCTGTATAAAGATGTTTGATGTACATGCATGGCGATAAGGTAATAATGCTGCTGAGCTACGGAGAAAGTACTTGTACTGTAATTTGCTGTAGACAGGCGAAATACTATTCAGACACAACTACTGTACAGCAGACGATTCCCTGACAAGTCATCGCCTTCTTGCTGTACGTATACGTGAAACGGGAAGTTAAAATGCTAGACCTCGAAATAGTCGTAGAACGTGAACTGGCGAATCTGCTGAGGTCGCTGTGCTTGCTGCCGTAACCGTGAATCCTCAAGTCAGCACACGACGAATTCCATTAGAAGTTGGTGTCTCGGAAACAAGTGCACATCGCATTCTGCATTGTCATAAATTCTATCATTGCCATGTTCATTTACACCAAGAACTTCACGGAAATGATTTCAACAATAGGATTCAATTTTGTCTGTGGGCTCGGCAACAACTTCTGACTAATCTTAATTTCTTGTCAGATGTTCTTTTTACCGATGAGACGTCATTCTCCAACAAACGAACTGTCAATATTAGAAATATGCAGTATTAGTCCATCAGCAACCCATGATGGCTCCGACATCAGCGTCCATGGAACGTTCATGTTTGGTGCGGAATTATTGGAGATACCATTACGGGACCTTTCTTTGTAAATGCCAGTCAAAATATCAGACAATATGCCCGATGTTTAACACACACTCTTCCTGTTTTCTTGGACGCCGTACCTCTAAATCAGAGGATGCTCATGTGGTATCAGCATGATAGATGCCCTGTACATAACGCATTACGAGCTCGACGAATTCTGGACCGTAAATATCTGGCCTGCCCGATCTCCGGACCTTACACCGCTGGATTTTTTTCTGTGGGGAGTAGTCAAGGATGCTGTCTACCAAAATGTTCCAACAACACCAGAGGACATGCACCAACGCATTATTGACGCTTGTACAGCCATCATAAAGCAAATAGTAGAATGAAGTAGGGCGTTCTTCATCCACAGAGTGACCCTATGTATGAATGCCAATGGTCACCATTTTGAGAATGTGATGTCAACGCTCTGTTTTTCGTGTAGTCGTAGTATTACAGTAAAAGTTACTACAAATGGGCATGTTACTTATGCATTGTCATAAGTACTGTGATACGGTACTCAACAATAACAAGATTCAATTACTGTACAGTGCCGTACTGTTGCATTCAATTTTTATTGGTAATTTGTAAAATGTTGAAACGCGCGATAAAATGGCTCTGAGCACTATGGGACTTAACATCTATTGTCATCAGTCCCCTAGAACTTAGAACTACTTAAACCTAACTAACCTAAGGACAGCACACAACACCCAGTCATCACGAGTCAGAGAAAATCCCTGACCCCGCCGGGGATCGAACCCGGGAACCCAGGCGCGGGAAGCGAGCACGCTACCGCACGACCACGAGCTGCGTACGCGCGGTTAAATGATTTAGGTAATGAAATGCGCTGAAGTGATATTTAAATTAGTGAAATTATGTGTTAGTTATCATTTCAATAGCTACCAGTTTTGTGGATAAAATGTTACAGTGTGATACATTTCTGAATAGCTTTTGGAGAGTATGAGTGTATTCTTAAATAAAACGTACATGGTTCCATAAAAAAAAAAATTAACCTCTACACCGTATCTCCTACATCTGTGTGGGTACATAAAACGTGTACCCTCTGCAAGAACTACCCAGTGTTGTTAAAAAAACATTGCTTGAAACAATTTTTCATTTAACGCATCAGAAAAAAGTTATTTTGGGTGAGCAGTATAAATGGGACGCCCTGTATAATCTCCGACTTATTCACTTTACTTCCCGATTGTATTAATATCAATGACTATATTCGGAGTGAGACACAGTGTTCCATCGCATCATTTATAGCTACATCTGCATCTACACATCTATTCTCTGCGAACCACTGTCAAGCGCATGGTAGAGGATACATCACACAGTGCCAGTTGATAGGGCTTTTTCCCGTTCCATTCACGTGTGCAGCTCGGGAAATATGATAGTTTAAGTGCCTCTGTGCGTGCTGCAATTAATCTGATCTTTTTCTCAGGATCTCTATGGGAGCGATATGTAGGATTTTGTAGAATATTCCTTGAGTCATCATTTAAAGCTGGTTCTTGAAACTTTGACAGTAGACTTCTCGTCATAGTTTCCGACTATCATCAAGAGTCTACCAGTTCTGTGCTTTCAACATCTCAGTGACACTCTCCCATGGGTTAGACAAACCTGTGCCCGCTCGTGTTGCCCTTCTCTATATGCGGTTAATGTCCCATGCTATTCCTCTCTGGTAGGGGTCCCACACACTTGAGTAATATTCCAGGATGGGACGCACCAGTGATTTTTAAGCAATATTGTTGGTAGATTGATAGCATTTCTCTAGAATTTCCCAATAAACGGAAGTCTGCTACCTGGTTTACCCACGCTAATCCTATCTGATCGTTCCAATTCATGTCCCAACTAGTGTTACACCCAAGTATTTGTAGGAGTTCACAGATTCCAGCAGTGAATCACTAATATTATGTTCATAGGAATCTATGTTTCTTGCCGGCCGCTGTGGCCGTGCGGTTATAGGCGCTTCAGTCTGGAACCGCGTGACCGCTACGGTCGCAGGTTCGAATCCTGCCTCGGCATGGATGTGTATGATGTCCTTAGGTTAGTTAGGTTTAAGTAGTTCTAAGTTCTAGGTGACTGATGACCTCAGATGTTAAGTCCCATAGTGCTCAGAGCCACTTGAACCATTTTTTTCTATGTTTCTTCGTTTGGTGAAGTACACAATTTTACACTTCCTAACATTCAAAGCAAGCTGCCAGTCATTGCGCCACTTTGAAATCTTATCAAGATTTGACAGAATATTTGTACAGATTCGTTCAGAATGTACTTACTTCATTATAGACAACTGCATCATCTGCGGAAAGGTTACTATAATATTAGTCGGAAGATCATGTAAGTAGGATGTTTAGGTTTTTATATTGGTAACGCCACCTAGCGCTCTGTATGAAAATCACTGGCTGTGCTGTGTGCAGTCTGTGGCTGGGTGGCATTGATGTAATATTCGCTATTGTAGTGTTGGGCTGTTGGCTGTTAACAGCGCGTAGCGTTGCGCAGTTGGAGGTGAGCCGCCAGCAGTGGTGGATGTGGGGAAGTGAGATGGCGGATTTTTGAGAGCGGTTGATCTGGACGTGTGTCCATCAGAAACAGTACATTTGTAAGAATGGATGTCATGAACTGCTATATATATTATGACTTTTGAACACTATTAAGGTAAATACATTGTTTGTTCTCTATCAAAATCTTTCATTTGCTAACTATGCCTATCAGTAGTTAGTGCCTTCAGTAGTTTGAATCTTTTATTTAACTGGCAGTAGTGGCGCTCGCTGTATTGCAGTAGTTCGAGTAACGAAGATTTTTGTGAGGTAAGAGATTTGTGAAAGGTATAGGTTAATGTTAGTCAGGGCCATTCTTTTGCAGAGATTTTTGAAAGTCAGATTGCGTTGCGCTAAAAATATTGTGTGTCAGTTTAGTGTTGATCAGAATAGGTAAAGACCGAAATGTCTGAGTACGTTCAGTTCTGCTCAGCTGTTTGAAAATCAAATAACGCAAGGGATTTACCAGCACAGTAATTCAATAATTTTTCTGATGGGACGTTTCATGTCGACCCTTAGCCGAGGATACCTCATTGGAATCTTCAGATTTTTTTTCTTGTAGTTTGTGTAATTAGTGTAGCTATTGTTTATTGCTAGCGCGTAATCATAGAGAGAATTTCCTTTTTAGTTGTAGTTTTTCATTGTTGTACAGTAAAACAGTTGTGGCATGCATGTAGATTTGCACGAAGTATTTCGCAGCTTCGCTTGCAATTAACTAGATATTATTTTCAGTGCTGTGTTAATGTGTTTTCTTATTTTGCTCTTCAAATTGTGCTTTTCTGTGTTATCGTGTGAAATATTGTGACAATAATGGCGTGTGAAAAACGTAACACTAGGTTCCAAAGTAAACTGAGAAATAATAGTGACGACGAGCGTAGCTTATCAGCACCACTGTGTAACGAATTAATAGACATTCAAAGTGGTAATTTGCTAATTGTGCATAAGGGAATGGAGTGGGCGGCAAATAATGGCGTAGCCAGTGAAACAATTAGTGAACAGGGAAGCATTATCGATCGATCGGTTGGCAACAGCTCGCCTCAGGAATCCAAAATAACAGAACAAAATCTCGCAAATACTGTAGATTCAGGTTTTGGGTCCTCACCGTTTTCTCAAATAAGTCAAGACACATTTTCTGCTTGTCAAAATGTGAATGTTGCCGGTGCAAATTCACTGCCGAGAAGCACTGAGGAACACGTTTCAGACACCAGTGCATTGTTATTACAATTAATACAGCAAATGGGACAAACACAGCAAAAGCTTCAAAAGTTAGACACAATGCAACAAAATGTTCGAATGTTAGACACAATGGAACAAAATCTTCAAAGGTTAGACACCACGCTTGAACAAACACGTGAGGATTTTACTACTGAGTTACATAAAATCGAATCGAAGTGTCAAAAAGTCTGTAATGACGTAAAAACACAAATTTGTGAGCATTTCCAATCTATTTTTTTGGCGGCATGAAAATACATTACAGAATCACGAAGCAGCCCTAAAAGAACTGCAAACTATTGTTCATGAAAATCATGAGACCTTGCAAGCTAAGATTGACTGAGTTGCATCTATCGATTCGGTTACACAACTTGCAAAAACTCAGGAAAACTTAAAGGACACAGTAGATACGATTTCAAGACAAATGGACACTCTGAAACTTGGTTCAGAAAAACACACTGAGGAAATAAGTTCACTATCGGAGAAAGTAGCCGAACTTTCGGATCAGTTCACTAACTTATCTACAAAGGTGGATGATGATCTAAGGCCGGCAGGAGTGGCCGTGCGGTTCTAGGCGCTACAGTCTGGAGCCGAGCGATCGCTACGGTCGCAGGTTCGAATCCTGCCTCGGGCATGGATGTGTGTGATGTCCTTAGGTTAGTTGGGTTTAATTAGTTCTAAGTTCTAGGCGACTGATGACCTCAGAAGTTAAGTCGCATAGTGCTTAGAGCCATTTGAACTACACTCCTGGAAATTGAAATAAGAACACCGTGAATTCATTGTCCCAGGAAGGGGAAACTTTATTGACACATTCCTGGGGTCAGATACATCACATGATCACACTGACAGAACCACAGGCACATAGACACAGGCAAGAGAGCATGCACAATGTCGGCACTAGTACAGTGTATATCCACCTTTCGCAGCAATGCAGGCTGCTGTTCTCCCATGGAGACGATCGTAGAGATGCTGGATGTAGTCCTGTGGAACGGCTTGCCATGCCATTTCCACCTGGCGCCTCAGTTGGAACAGCGTTCGTGCTGGACGTGCAGACCGCGTGAGACGACGCTTCATCCAGTCCCAAACATGCTCAATGGGGGACAGATCCGGAGATCTTGCTGGCCAGGGTAGTTGACTTAAACCTTCTAGAGCACGTTGGGTGGCACGGGATACATGCGGACGTGCATTGTCCTGTTGGAACAGCAAGTTCCCTTGCCGGTCTAGCAATGGTAGAACGATGGGTTCGATGACGGTTTGGATGTACCGTGCACTATTCAGTGTCCCCTCGACGATCACCAGTGGTGTACGGCCAGTGTAGGAGATCGCTCCCCACACCATGATGCCGGGTGTTGGCCCTGTATGCCTCGGTCGTATGCAGTCCTGATTGTGGCGCTCACCCGCACGGCGCCAAACACGCATACGACCATCATTGGCACCAAGGCAGAAGCGACTCTCATCGCTGAAGACGACACGTCTCCATTCGTCCCTCCATTCACGCCTGTCGCGACACCACTGGAGGCGGGCTGCACGATGTTGGGGCGTGAGCGGAAGACGGCCTAACGGTGTGCGGGACCGTAGCCCAGCTTCATGGAGACGGTTGCGAATGGTCCTCGCTGATACCCCAGGAGCAACAGTGTCCCTAATTTGCTGGGACGTGGCGGTGCGGTCCCCTACGGCACTGCGTAGGATCCTACGGTCTTGGCGTGCATCCGTGCGTCGCTGCGGTCCGGTCCCAGGTCGCCGGCACGTGCACCTTCCGCCGACCACTGGCGACAACATCGATGTACTGTGGAGACCTCACGCCCCATGTGTTGTGCAATTCGGCGGTACGTCCACCCGGCCTCCCGCATGCCCACTATACGCCCTCGCTCAAAGTCCGTCAACTGCACTTACGTTTCACGTGCACGCTGTCGCGGCATGCTACCAGTGTTAAAGACTGCGATGGAGCTCCGTATGCCACGGCAAACTGGCTGACACTGACGGCGGCGCTGCACAAATGCTGCGCAGCTAGCGCCATTCGACGGCCAACACCGCGGTTCCTGGTGTGTCCGCTGTGCCGTGCGTGTGATCATTGCTTGTACAGCCCTCTCGCAGAGTCCGGAGCAAGTATGGTGGGTCTGACACACCGGTGTCAATGTGTTCTTTTTTCCATTTCCAGGAGTGTATTTGATGATCTAAATGACACAAGACCTGTCGCCTTCACTGACACAGAAGAGTACGAACAAATTAGGAAATTCAAACAAAATCATAATCAAATTAATACGCAACACCAAAGAGAAATCCGGGAAGTACAAGATCAGTTGACACAGGTAATACAAGAATTACATATTTCAGAGGACACTCGCGCTCCAATAGGGGAAGAGGGACATAGAAATACGGAACAGCCACAAAATAATTACACGAGGCACTTCGGAAATTATGAAAGAAATTGGCAAGGTACACCGAATTTTGAGATGGAACCGCCGAAGCGAAGTAACAATGACCGATATGCGACTCGCCGACACGATGATTTTGACTATAAGCTGTTTATTACTACACGTAAATTCAAAACATTTAAGAATTCCGGCAACGACATTCATCCACAAGCGTGGCTTCATCAATTCTCTCATTGTTTTCCTCCCAACTGGTCATTAGAGCACAGATTAGAATTTATGTGTGGCTACTTAGAGAATGAACCAGCTGTAAGAATGCGATCGGTCATTCACGATTGCCACAGTGAAGGAGAATTTTACCATGCCTTCCTCTCAGCATATTGGTTTCAAGCCACACAAGACCGAGTAAAACATAGCATCATAATGCTGAAACATTTCGAACAATCTGAATTTTCCAGTCTTGTGAAATATTTTGAAGACATGTTGCACAAGAATCAGTACCTGTCAAACCCTTACAGCCCCTCAGAACTCATCTGCATTTGCTTAATCAAACTACCTGAACATTTACGTTATATTATTTCGGTAGGACGTTGCAAAGACGTCATTGAAGCATTTCAGGGACTCTTACAAGAATTAGAAATTGACACTGACAATCGCGGGACGCGAAAACAGGAACACAACAATTACAGGTCACATCCATCACAATTCCGCGAGGAAACAAAAAATAACTACTGGACACGACAAGGCTATTCTTACAACGCAAAACGTGAACAAAACAGACACCACCCATATGACAACCACTGGCAGAGTAATAGTTACAGACGAAGTTCGTATTTCCGTAGTAATGAATATGACAGAGACAATCAGAGAAACAGACAATATGGGAACCAAAACAATTATTATCACGGGAGACAGAATAACTTCAGACGCAACAGTCCACCGTGCAGTGATAATTCAGTGAGAAATTCTCCACCACTTAACCGACAAGAAAGAAACTACAGGAACTACCGTCATGACGACAGACGATATGATCGTAACGACAGACCTGAATTGCATCAGAACTGGCGGGATTCAAACAGGGCAGGGCCCTCTTGACAAGGTGAATTTGTAGAAGTTAGGTCTCCTAATCCCAATTCTGATGCACGCCAACAAAGAGATACCATCAATGACTCGCACCGCAGGCAGCCACGTGCACTGGCTGGCTCAGAGAAAAATAACATAGACGCTAACCTTGAGAAAAATTTGAACATTCTTTACCGATGTACCAATAACCACATGACAATTCCGTTGAAGTTGAAACTCTGCGTACTAGGAAGAGTAAAGGATTGCACCACATTTCACATGTAAAACCGTTTATTGAGAGATAATTTGTTTTTTTAACTTAGTCTTTGGTATAAAATTTTTCACTTTACATTACTAGTTTGCTTTGTCAGACTTAGAATCTGTTAACATGCAACAATGTTTGAAGTTAAATATCCAGTCAAGAACCAAGAGAACTTATTTAAACAGAAATTACGAATGCATTGTTATAGTGAACAGAGGACACGGTGTTATTGTGTGTGTACATTCTTGCTTGTTAATTGCACTATTATGTAACGACTACAAGGCTTACATACTTAGAACATATACTGCCAATGAGATTTTAATGCAACATTTTGGTATACTTGAAAAGACATTCTTTATTTGAAGTACTTTCTGTGAGATGAAAGATGACTTAGTATTTGGTTTCTTTGACAGCTACACGATTATATCACGACGCTAATAATGTGTGACACAATTTACATTGTTGCTTTCGCGGTGTATCTGTTTTATATCTGCACAGTTTTTATGTATTATTCTGGAAAGTAAAACATGTTTTAGTAGTAACTTTTTTGGTATAGCTACAATGAGACAGCCTTTTCCGTAGCACAACAATACGTTACAGCACAGTACTTTCTTCATCACGGCAATAAGCGTAATAACTAAGACATCTATACGCAAAGCATTTCACTTTTGTTTATGAGGAGGTGAGTACATTGACTTCAGCAGAACTTTGCTTACAGAGGCCGATAACTACGACACTTCCACAGAATTATCTTACAGCAAGACGCACATTTAGCGCTACAGGACACGCATTTGAGTGGTTAATTTTGTACATAAAACATTTATTTTTAAAGATTTTTGAATTACAAAGAAAGTTTTCCGTGATACATTTCATTCCATTGCTGTAATCTGTAACACCTGAGGGTATAGTTACATTAATCCTCAGGGGGTACACGCCTACTTTGTGTACCATGTGTGTGGCTAGCAGAAGGAGCCCTAGCTAATATGGTATTTGCTTATACAACTTTACACATCAGTACCATATTTCTCTAACACAGAATTACACAGCTATCTGATTATTTAACGGAGAAACAAACATTTTTTTTTTTACTATGTCAGTGACAGATGTTTACGTGATTATACATTTGGATAACTTCACACTTACGAAACTGTATTTTGTATGTACTTTGTGAACTCTTCATATTTTTTCAGAACCATTGTGATACTATGAGAGCTTTGAATGATGTATTTGGTATAAGATCATGATTTTTAAAGTACGATTGAGATAGATGACACTATTGAAATGAGCAGAGAATTTTTTTAAGTTTTGAAATTATTGCGGAAAGCTACGACGTTTTTGAGATTTGGCTGAGTTTTTATGATGTTATTATTACGATGTCAACGTGTATTATGCTGTTGAGGTATGTTTATGATCAATAAGCTGATGCTATATGAGTAATTTGATTATGCTACGTATTTATTATGATGAAATATTGAAGAAGTGTCGACGAAATGTATATGTGTAATAAGGTAAGGAATAATGAGTAGTGGTTAGGGACTCTGACTTGTGAAAAAGGATGTTGGAAACCAAGAACCGTACTTTAAGAGTTATGAAATATGTGTAAATGCGTGAATGTGTCACAACGCCGGTGAAAATTTTTGGATACTGTTATATTTATAGGATTTTGTGTCTACAGATTTGTAACGCAAATATTTCGACCTGTGAAGTTTTATTTGTATCAAACTGTCACTGCAGCGGAAACTGAAGTAAATATTTCGGTAAGGAAGGTAGGTCACTGTAGGCACTCAGCTGCGCGACAGTCGCCTGGAAAAAGCCATTACTGTGTGCCTTTCAGAGGTACAGGTGGAGCAAAAAGGATGCCATTATCCTCGCTATTGACATTTCTTTGTAGAAAGCATCGCAAATACGACACGCCCAAACTTGAAAACATATGATTACACTGTGGAGCTCTTAATTTATGATATTTATTAAAATGCCTAATGAAACGATGAGAAACATTTCACAGCTATTGTGTTGCTAGTTGAGAGTTTTTTACTGCATTATGCAATGCCATATGGCTTGCTTTATGTATTTATTGACTCAGTTTGTTTAATATCTAGTGTCTAGCTGCACTGCAGCAATGGTTAGAATAAAATTTAATAGATGTACTAATATAGATATTTTATGCCTACAGATCCAGTAAATAATAATTTTATGATCCACTTAAAAAAAAAACGAAGGAGCACAAAAAGATATTTCCCTTCACAGGAATTGCATAAATAATTTTTTTAATGACTTGGTAACTTTCTTGCAGAGTAAGTTTTTGTGATGGATCACTCTAGTGTTAAGATCTGACATAGGTATTAGACATGGCCATTTTTACTGTAATATTTTTTCTGCTTGAGCTTTGTCATATTTAGGTATAAGTTGTAGCATTTGCTGCTGCTGTTTGCCAGGCATAGTGCTACTGAATGTCACTTTGTATTACTCTGTTAAGCCAGTTTTACTACTGCTTTATTTTTCTTGTTGCTGCACATTGGCTCATATTAGTGATAATGTTGCATTTGCTTTGCAAACTTATATACTGCTGCTTGCTTTGCAAATCTGCATTTTTTGTCATTGCTGTTTGTGTTAATTGTTTTGTACTGCTGCATTACCTCGTCCCTTAGTATATATATCTGAGCTCAGTAGATTTAAGTTAGCTTCAGATGGGGTAGCCTATATAAGAGAA
This sequence comes from Schistocerca americana, assembly GCF_021461395.2. Lineage (NCBI taxonomy): Eukaryota > Metazoa > Arthropoda > Insecta > Orthoptera > Acrididae > Schistocerca > Schistocerca americana. Next base: position 329,098,859 of record NC_060130.1, on the reverse strand, counting down.
CGTTACGATGAATTGGAAGAAATGCATTGAGAAGCTATAAGAAAATGGTTTGGCCAAAAAAGTAGTGTACAGTGGAGAAAAACCATTTTTGAAAGAGGATGTGAACAGAATACAGAAAGCATGCTTGGATAGAATTTTTTTTGTGGAAACAAATATTGAAATAAAAGGAAAGATCTACGGAATGAAGTTTTGGGTTGGACTGCAGTACCAAATGTCACACTGAAAACAAACCCTGTCCTGTACTGTTATTACGCTATGTGAATTTGTGTTTTTCCTGTCTTAATGTGTTTAGCTAATAAGATTTATGTTGTAGAATTTTTCGAATACTATGTTATTTACTTTGTAAAGATGTTTAGACATTATTTATTATGTTTTGTTGCTCATGTGTGAAGTTGATGTTTCAAAAGTTATTCTGACCTTTTATGTATTTACTTATCTCATAATTCCTGTAACACTGACATATATGTTTATTTCTATTCTTTTGTAAAGCCTGTATTACTACAAATGTTATCTGTACTATTATGTTCTTTACTGATGTATTTTGTACCTTTGTAATTGTTTTCTTATGTTGTACATTTATAATTGTATAGACACCAGTTCTTCAAATTAAGCATCGTTTCACTGCACACGTTTCTGTTGGTCATAATATATGCACAATATGTGAGAGGTTGGGACTGTTAGTGATTGCACGTGTGTTAATAATTCAACAAGGGACTGATTAACAGCATTGCTGATTCTAAGGACAATTCCAAAAGCTTTGTGCGTGCACAAGTGGTGGTTTATGGACTTGCTATATTCTCTGCAAGACTCTTCGATGGTGATTGAGCACCTGCACAGTCGCAACAGATGGCTGCTGGCCGTCTCTACAAGGACTACAGTGGGTCTGCATCTTTGATGGCCCACCAATACCATTATTTCTACTAGGACTGCACTGGGTCTGCATCTCTGGTGGCCCACCAATATCATAATCTCTACCAGGACTACTGTGGGTCTGCTGTGTGATGACCTACCTATCAATATTCTTCAAAACTTCGACTGACTCTGCTGTGGGTTTGCTCTGTTGTGGCCCATTACCTATCTGCATGTCAAGAGTCAGCACTGTCTTTCCGTTGGATGGACAACACTACTTCTTCAAGACTGCATGGAAATCCTCTACTTCCGTGTGCATTTTCTTTTACTGCTCAGACTTTGAGAAAAACACTCCTATTTTTTGTGATGAATGATCAGGACTGTCTTTATGGACTGTGAGAAAATTTTAGCTTTTGACCAGCATTGTATCAATAAGTGTGTGCATTTGATTTCTTTCATATTGTAATTATGAAAAAAATTTTCAAATCTGTGTTGGCCACTGCCCAAAACAATTTGTAAAATTTTTTGTGGGGAGCATGGGAGCTATGTAAGTAGGCTGTTTAGGTTTTTATATTGGTAACACCACTAGCGCTCTGTATGAAAATCACTGGCTGTGCTGTGTGCAGTCTGTGGCTGGGTGGCATTGTTGTAATATTCGCTATTGTAGTGTTGGGCTGTTGGCTGTTAATAGCGCGTAGCGTTGCGCAGTTGGAGGTGAGTCACCAGCAGTGGTGGATGTGGGGAAGTGAGATGGCGGATTTTTGAGAGTGGATGATCTGGACGTGTGTCCATCAGAAACAGTACATTTGTAAGAATGGATGTCATGAACTGCTGTATATATTATGACTTTTGAACACTATTAAGGTAAATACATTGTTTGTTCTCTATCAAAATCTTTCATTTGCTAACTATGCCTATCAGTAGTCAGTGCCTTCAGTAGTTTGAATCTTTTATTTAGCTGGCAGTAGTGGCACTCGCTGTATTGCTGCAGTTTGAGTAATGAAGATTTTTGTGAGGTAAGTGATTTGTGAAAGGTATAGGTTAATGTTAGTCAGGGCCATTCTTTTGTAGAGATTTTTGAAAGTCAGACTGCATTGCGCTAAAAATATTGTGTGTCTGTTTAGTGTTGATCAGAATAGGTAAAGAGCGAAATGTTCGAGTACGTTCAGTTCTGCTCAGCTGTTTGAAAATCAAACAACGTAAGGGATTTACCAGCACAGTAATTCAATAAATTTTCTAAGGGGACGTTTCAACCATTGATATGCAACATGAACAGCAAGGTACCCAACATGCTTTCCTGGGGTATACACGAAGTTAATTCTAAATCTGTCCATGACGAGAGCCCCTATATTGTAAGACGGCAAGAACTATGCCCCTTACATGAAGTCATTAAAGATAACCTAACTCACATTGAGCGAAAAGTAGTGCTGAACAAAAATGACTGGCAAGGCACAATGCATCTTGTAGAGCGTATAGTACAGACGTATTGAAATAATTAATGTCGGGTGATGGTTTTAAAGTAGTTCACATGACATGAAAACTTTGTGGAAACACGTCAATTTACTGAAGGCTAGTTTATCCCAGGGAAGTACCCAGAATTGACTGTGGCTGCTGGGGGAGTGGCTAAGGGAAGCGACAATAGGCAGCTTAGGGTGGCTCAAGCTCTGAGAAAGCAGTAACGGGGCACGGCCTCCAGCCGCCTTAAGATGAGTGACAGTGAGTAGGTGGTTGACCCCATGCTGGCGTACCGGGAAGCAGGCGGAGAACTTGTATGCCTGTTGATAAATGTCCGTCGTCCTGTTTTCAGTGAAACATGCGAGAAATCCGCGAAAAGCTACGGTGGAGCGGTCAACAGAGGTCAAAATATGCGTGTTCATGACTATAGCAAATTCATGCTGAATTCACGGTCCGCAGAGTCTGAAGTAACTCAGGTGAAGAGCGAGAGAATGAAATACGCCGACCTCCGATGGGAACGTAGGACCAAGGAATTTGAAGTACTCTCCTGGGAGTCAGGATTCCGGAAAAATTGTTTTTTTTTTTTTTTGCAGATGCTAACCTTGATGGCTGGCCTGGGAGGAGCTAAATAGCAGAAGTTGAGAGGAAGGGAGATTTTGTGGGAATTTGTTCATTTCCCAGAGCAGGCACTGGTCGGCGCTGGGAAGCGACGCATAATTAACGCGACTTGCACTGCAATTGGCGTAAGTGATTTTGCTGGAGGGGAAACCGAGGCAAAGAGCGGACTGTGAGAAGTCTCCGTAGAGGTCTCCCATTCCCAGCTTGCCTAGAGTGCAGACGTGGCGTTCTTTACTCAGCTTGCCTGAGAAAGAGTGAGCATCTCTGCAGTTTAGGACTTAGCAAATGGAACGATTGAGTTTGGAGGTAGAAAGTTTTGGTTCAGCTATGTATTGAGCAAGATAGCTAGGAGTGAATAGATGAGCGCAGCCTTGCAGCACCACGAGGTCGGCCGACGTGACACAACAACGCCGCTCTGCCACGCTGTATTCGGTGATATTGCACCCCCTCCAGCCACTGATTAATTTGTTGGATCACGTCGGCAAAGTTTCCATGAGGGTCTCATGGGCTGTGTATTGTAGAATTCTTCTCGCACTTCGCATTACGCCTGGATCAGTCGATAGGAATTACTTTTGAGTTATCACGCTTTACTCCACGCAAACGCAATTTATTACCACTGCCTGATAGGAGAGTCTTGTAATGTGATGATTGAAGGTTGGGAGTTAAAATAAATGTGTGCTAATCGACTGCATCTGTTTTTAATCAAGTAGTTGAAATCCCAAGTCACTTTCCTAATTAATTTTATGTTCAACATTTGCATCTGGTGTTCAATAGCTGAATATAACATCAATGTGCACCCCTTCTTAATTAAAAGTGATCAATTCTGAATAAATTAGTGTCAACACTGCCACCGCAGCTCAATCAGGAGTCACAGGGCCATATTACTTTTTTGCATTATCCGATATTGCGGCAGTTTTGCACTCTCTGTTGATCTGTTAGTCAATTAGTTGGGGTGAACACACGCCGAAACCAGATAAGTGATGGGTGGGGTGTTACAATATTACTCATAATACTCCAGATGATCGTATTTTTGATATTAAGTTTAGTTGTGGTACTGCGTGAAATACTTTTCGAAAATCGAAAAATACTACATCCGTCTGACTGCCTCGATCTATGGTTTTCAGGATGTCATGTGAAAAAAGTGCGTGTTGGGTTTCGCTTGTTCTGTGATTTCGAAATCCATGCTAGTTGGAGTGTGCGTGGAAGACCATGTTCTAAAATCCTACAACAAATGGATATCGAGGATATTGGACGGTAGTTTTGTGGATCACTTCTGCTACCCATCTAGTAGACAGGAATGATCTCTGCTTTCTTCCACCAATTGGGTACAGTTTTTTGTTAGCGTCATCTACGATGGATTATAGTTAACAGAAGGGGTAACTTAGCTGCGAATTGGGTGCAGAATCTGAAAGGGATTCCATCGGGCAATGGGGCTTTCTTCTTGTTTAACGGTTTCAGCTGTCTCTCAACAACACTAACACTAATATCTACTTCACTCATCTTTTTGGTGGTACGAGACTCAAATTCGGACAATACTCCTGTCAATTTCAGGTTTTAACCAGCTTTCTGTGCCTAATATTACAAGAGCTTCAGTGCTTCTTAGGATTGCCTCAAACTCCGGCACTTTGTTGCAAATGCTTCAGCAGTTAATCACTAGGATTTTGATACTCTCAAATGCGGGAGGCATTTCTTTGGATCTCACAGTGATACTTCTGAGTTTTCCACAGCTGTCATTATCTGGATTACATGTTGATTCGCAGTTATATAATAAACATTTGATTTCGTTTTCAGCACTGTTCGAGAGCGGGCTTATTGTTTCATTCGTATTTCAGTGGAATATACGTACGACAGCACTATTATGGTGTTATTCTCGTATTTGGTGAGTGATTAAGGTAGGATGGAGTGCAATTCATATGCTGCTTAAGTTGTACTCCAGTGTTTCTATAATTAATTTGTAGTCTCGTATTTGATGGTTAATGAAGGGTTGAATGTCCTTCATATTCTGATTAAGGTGATACGGAAAACTTCTATGATTTTTTTTACTGCGTAATTCTGTTTGTTCAACATTTGCTGAAGGTGCTTATCTGTGTGTATGTAGATTTGTATTTCTTCTAAAATGTCCGTTAGCTGGTGTTTCGAGACATACGTAAAATAGTGAAGTTTGGTGTTTTCAGAGGAGCTTTTATTCTCACTTAGGTGCATGCCGAAAACTGAAAGCTTATTTTCGCGTGTGTTTATGTATTCCGCATATCTCGTTTCAAATGTCCACCTGTCTTTCCAATGTACGTTTTATTACATTTGCTGCATTCGATTTTGTAAAAGCGAGAATGGTTACATCGTTGTGTTTTGTCTGTTTTATAAATGATGTTGTCGCCTAGTGTATTGCTGTCAAAATTGAGATAATACCTACGATAAATAAGCCAATGTGACACACGGTGTGATACACTGAGAACAACTTCTCCATTGTATATAAAATACCGTTGTCACGTGGGGTACAGCATGCCGGATGTTGTTGTTGTGGTCTTCAGTCCTGAGACTGGTTTGATGCAGCTCTCCATGCTACCCTATCCTGTGCTAGCTTCTTCATCTCCCAGTACTTACTGCAACCTACATCTTTCTGAATCTGCTTAGTGTATTCATCTCTTGGTGTCCCTCTACGATTTTTACCCTCCACGCTGCCCTCCAATGCTAAATTTGTGATCCCTTGATGCCTCAGAACATGTCCTATTAACCGGTCCCTTCTTTTTGTCAAGTTGAGCCACAAACTCCTCTTCTCCCCAATTCTATTCATCATTAGTTATGTGATCTACCCATCTAATCTTCAGCATTCTTCTGTAGCATCACATTTCGAAAGCTTCTATTCTCTTCTTGTCCAAACTACTTATCGTCCATGTTTCACTTCCATACATGGCTACACTCCATACAAATACTTTCAGAAACGACTTCCTGACATTTAAATCCATACTCGATGTTAACAAATTTCTCTTCTTCAGAAACGCTTTCCTTGCCATTGCCAGTCTACATTTTATATCTTCTCTACTTCGACCATCATCAGTTATTTTGCTCCCTAAATAGCAAAACTCCTTTATTACTTTAAGTGTCTCATTTCCTAATCTAATTCCCTCAGCATCACCCGACTTAATTCGACTACATTCCATTATCCTCGTTTTGCTTTTGTTGATGTTCATCTTATATCCTCCTTTCAAGACACTGTCCATTCCGTTCAATGCTCTTTCAAGTCCTTTGCTGTCTCTGATAGAATTACAATGTCATCGGCGAACCTCAAAGTTTTTATTTCTTCTCCATGGATTTTAATACCAACTCCGAATTTTTCTTTTGTTTCTTTTACTGCTTGCTCAATATACAGATCGAATAACATCGGGGAGAGGCTACAACCCTGTCTCACTCCCTTCCCAACCACTGCTTCTCTTTCATGCCCCTCGACTCATAACTGCCATCTGGTTTCTGTACAAATTGTAAATAGCCTTTCGCTCTCTGTATTTTACCCCTGCCACCTTCAGAATTTGAAAGAGAGTATTCCAGTCAACACTGTCAAAAGCTTTCTCTGACTCTACAAATGCTAGAAACGTAGGTTTGCCTTTCCTTAATCTTTCTTCTAAGATTAGTCATAAGGTCAGTATTGCCTCACGCGTTCCAATATTTCTACGGAATCCAAACTGATTTTTTAATTTTTATTTACATGTCAAATTCCGTAGGATCAAATTGAGGAGCAAATCTCCAAGGTCATGGAACGTGTCAGTACATGAACTTACAACATAAAAGTAATAACAGATAAAAATAAATGTTCATGAACCTGAAAAAAAAATCAGTCCATAAGTTTAAGCAAACGCTATCAGCAGTACAATGAGAATCAGCTTAATTTTTCAAGGATCTCCTCGACAGAACAGAAGGAGTGACCCATCAGGAAACTCTTCAGCTTCTATTTGAAAGCGCGTGGATTACTGCTAAGATTTTTGAATTCGAGTGGCAGCTTATTGAAAATGGATGCAGCAGTATACTTCACACCTTTTTGCACAAGAGTTAAGGAAGTCCGATCCAAATGGAGGTTTGATTTCTGCCGAGTATTAACCGAGTGAAAGCTGCTTATTGTTGGAAATAAACTAATATTGGTAACAAGAAACGACAATAAGGAATATACATATTGAGAGGCCAATGTCAAAATACCCAGACTCGTGACAGAGGTCGACAAGAGGTTCGTGAACTCACACCACTTATTGCCCGAACCGCCCGTTTCTGAGCCAAAAATATGCTTCTAGAATGGGAAGAGTTACCCCAAAACATAATACCATACGACATAAGTGAATAAAAATAAGCAAAGTAGACTAATTTACGCGTCGAAGTATCACTCACTTTCGATACTGTTCGAATAGTGAAAATGGCAGTATGAAGTCTTTGAACAAGATCCTGAACGTGGGCGTTCCACGACAGCTTACTATCTATCTGAACACCTAGGAATTTGAACTGTTCAGTTTCACTAATCATATGCCCGTTCTGTGAGATTAAAACGTCAGGTTTTGTTGAATTGTGTGTTAGAAACTGTAAAAACTGAGTCATACTGTGATTTAACGTTAGTTTATTTTCTACAAGCCATGATCTGAGGTCATGTACTGCACTACTTGAAACCGAGTCAATGTTGCACACAACATCCTTTACTACGAAGCTAGTGTCATCAGCAAACAGAAATATTTTAGAGTTACCCATAATACTAGAAGGCATATCATTTATATAAATAAGAAACAGGAGTGGCCCCAACACTGATCCTTGGGGCACCCCCCCCCCCCCCCCCACTTGACAGTACCCCACTCAGATCCCACATCACAGCCGTTATCAACATTGTGAATAATGACCTTTTGCTGCCTGCTGATGAAGTAAGAGGTGAACCAATTGTGAGCTACTCCCCTAATTCCATTCGTCTGTAAAGAATTCGGGTTAGTATTTTGCAGCTGTGACTTATTAAACTGATAGATCGGTAATTTTCACATCTGTCAACACCTGCTTTCTTTGGGATGGGAAATATTATATTCTTCTTGAAGTCTGAGGGTATTTCGCCTGTCTCATACATCTTGCTCACCAGATGGTAGAGTTTTGTCAGGACTGGCTCTCCCAAGGCCGTCAGTAGTTCTAATGGAATGTTGTCTACTCCCGGGGCCTTGTTTCGACTCAGGTCTTTCAGTGCTCTGTCAAACTCTTCACACAGTATCATAACCCCCTTCTCATCTTCATCTACGTCCTCTTCCATTTCCATAAAATTGTCCTCAAGTACATGCCGGAGAATTAAGAGAAATATTTATTATGAACATAGATTAACATAATACACAGGGCAGCTCACGGCTGCAGACAGATGCTGCGTCAATATGTAAACATTTTATTTTCCCTTGTATCAGGCGGTACATGTATCTGTCGTCTCGCTCAGCCGGCCGGCGTGGCCGAGCGGTTCTAGGCGCTACAGTCTGGAACCGCGCGACCCCTACGTTCGCAGGTTCGAATCCTGCCTCGGGCGTGGATGTATGTGATGTCCTCAGGTTAGTTAGGTTTAAGTAGTTCTAAGTTCTAGGGGACTGATGACCTCATAAGTTAAGTCCCATAGTGCTCAGAGTCACTTGAACCATTTTTTTTTTTTTTTTTCGTCTCGCTCACATCGAATTGCGCTCACTCGGCGGTTTGGTCGCTCTGCTTTGCTGAGGACGCAGCCCCGTTGCCAGTGGTCCAGTTGTGGCAGCCACGGCGAGGCACGCTAACCCAGCAGCGAACTCTTCGATGGCGGCCGCTCGCCGGCCTCCGGTGGCAAGTGGCACTCGCTTCACGCAGACCAGCTCCCTGCGACGGCAGACGGCTGACGCTGATGGGTGGATGTTGCCTGCAGCAGCGGGGATGTGATCCCTTGTTCCGGGCAGGCGGCGACCGTTCTGCTGGAAGGCCAGGTCAAACCCACTGCTGCCTGCTCCGAGTCCCTTGCGAACTCAGAGGGTCGAACCCGTAGTCCTCCGTCGGAAGCTTCGTGTGGCACCATCGTCCAAGAGAGTTGCGACACTAAAAACACTGATATTACTTGATTGCCGACTATTTATGCTCGGCAATGTGGATATGTTTTGCGATCACGCCTCTTCAAGTCATGTACTTACATTCATTAGGTTAGCGCCAGTGCGCTGGTTTCGATGGCAGCTTGCGGCTAGGGTTAATTGCAATCCCGCCGAGCACGCCGTTTCGGCAACTCTTGCATCCATGTCTGCCCGACATGCTTTGCCACTTCACACTGCGCAAAGTTATTATCAACAAGCCCGCGCCTCACTTACGGGTACTGCTGCAATCCACTGCCGCAAATTCACGCTAAAACTACCCTATGCGGTGACGCCGCTATATTATTTTCCCGGAGGGAAGACTCGGTCCCCGGATCGACCTCTAACTGCCTTTACATACCCCTTAGTTTCATGGGTTTCTTTTAAGCACAATCTAATCTTTCACACATCTTTTACGAGCGTTCATAATAAATATGTTATTTCGTACTACTCAAGGCGTTTTGCTTCACCCACACTCGCATGAATCCCACGGTTACACTGTTACTTAAGCACTAGGCACCAAGAATCCTGGAGTTTCCTTCTCCTCTCATGCCCTTGGTATCCATTCCACTGGACTTGTACCACTGATGGTTCCTTTCGTTTGCTGCCTTTCCGCATTTTAAGAATAAAAGCAACGGATGAAGGGCCAGGGCCACTATGACGCTTGGTACGGTGGCGCTCAGAGGGACTGTTACCCATTGCTGTCCTCTGTAACGCGTGACATGCTGCATCAGCTACTCGGCTGCGAAGCGCCCCTCTTGCTCGGCATGAACTGATTCACGGACTGTATTAGGCCCAGCTACAAAGTCTGACTCAGAAGGGTTATATTCCGTTCGGGCAAAAATCGTAATGTTGTCTCTGGCCTGTACAGCTGTGGCTGTGTGATGTTCAATTGTGTGATCCTGGTAGACGCTGGCAGATGAAAAGTTGGTCCACTATGTTGCATGCAGTCACATTAATCATCATTCCACATCCTGCAAGTTCTATGCGTCTAGCTGCCGTGATCTGCCTTGCTCTAGCAGCTTAGTGCTATCACCAGACTTTCGTAGATGGAGTAAACCCAATGCAACCCGACTCGCTATAGACTCAGGTTGGGTTTCGCTATATCCCTCGGGCAGTATTTTTCCTCCTGCTTGGCTAGACACAATTGCATCGCACATGCATTCGGATCGATGTGTGTCACCCTGGATGGATACACAGTTATCCCCCTTCTATGGCAATTTTTAAATTCATCCCTTTCAATTTCGGGGTACCTGCCTCTACCTGCCGAGATTAGCAACATCAATCCTCAATTCCACGAACCTCCACAAATTACCCCATTTTTCTGGGTAATGACGGATGGAGTAGCAATGGAATTTCTAATGCTTCCCCATTACTGGAAATCGGAACAGAACGTATACGCGCGATTGGTCAGTCTTTACTTTCGCCGATACCTCAAGATAGTAATATGGTAGGTTTTGCTTGCTAGGTTCCATTAACCAAACTTAAACCTGGAGGCAGTTCTTTCTATGCTTTACGAAATCCCAGCAAGTACTGGCCCGGTGGTAACATATTAGTACTAAGCTCCCCTCGTAAGGCATAATACCTTCCTGCAGGATCGTCACTACTCCCTGTACATCCCACACATTGTCAGCTACTTCTTGCAAAAGGCTCGTTAGCACAATCGTGGTATCCAGCATTACCAAGTATCCCTGTAAGGCTCCTAGATTTTGGTTCATGACGTCACCCGATGTTTTAGCATACTTCACAACCTTTTACTCCAGCTTACGAAGTACCTGCATGTTGTTCATGACTTCTCATCCCAAACTCTCCACCGAGCGAGGTGTTTCAGTGGCTAGCACACTGGACTCGCATTCGGGAGGACGACGGTTCAATCCCGCATCCGGCCATCCTGATTTAGCTTCTCCGTGATTTCCCTAAATCGCTCCAGGCAAATGGCGGGATGGTTCCTTTGAAAGGGCATGGCCGACTTCCTTCCCCGTTCTTCCCTAATCCGATGAGACCTATGTCATCGCTGTCTAGTCTTCTCCCCCACACAACCCAACCCAACCCAACCTCCCCCCCTCCAACCCCAAAACTCTCTATCTGCATCGCGTGCCGCACCTTCGTTGGTTTACTCTCTTCTGAGAGTTTCTTTACAGTTTCCGTAGCGCTGTTCAGTTCCCTAACACCGCTTCCACCTGCCGTTCCAATCGCTGTCTTCCAAATTTTCCCATCTGCGTTCAACCATCTCCTCTTTCGCTTAGCATGCGGTATAGCTTCCATCATTTGTCCCAGAAGTTTCTGCAGCATTCAATACCTCTACTACTTCCCCAAGCACTCCTTTGCTTTCTGCACCTCGTTTAAGCTCATCAAATGTCCCCTCCAATCTCCTCACTTCAATCCACATTTATCATGTGTGTAATACTATCCTTAACGCCCACTTGTGACTCGTCACCACCACATCCTCCTGCCTCGAGTACAGTACTCCTCCGTCTAAGTGCTGGAGCTGCATATTGTCCACACCGATGAGGATGACGAGATGCACCACTGCCATGATCCCCATTTCAGTAACCTGGGACAGGGACCATCATCACCCTTTCCCCCTTTTCAAAAGAGTGCAGCCCCTGTCAGGTTCTATAATACTCATAAAATCCAACAACGTAAATAAATTACAACAAAATAGAATGGTCATTCGCTACCATCTAATAGCAAAAACTGCACATATATCCAGCTACTTTCTAGATCACAACGCCTATGGTACCTCATCCTCTGACCCAATCACACCTTTCTGTTTCTCCCTTCGCTATACTTTTTTATTCTTCCCTTTTTTCGCTTGCGAATTATCCGGAATTACATCTGGACAACCCTTAAACGGCCGTAGACGCGCAATGTGGACAATTGTCGTTTTGGTAGGCAATTGAAAATTAACGTTGAAAGGCGAGGTGGTTTCTATTAGCTGATATGGCCCTTGATACCTTATGATCAATTTCTTGGTCTTCCCTTTCGTCGTGTGTGGACTGGACAGCACACTCATTGCCTCACTCTGTACTGTTGTAAACTCGCTGTTCGTCTCACTGACTCCACCTGCTTTTCTAAAGCTCTTGTATTTGCCTTTTACACTCTTTTCCACACCTCCCAAACCGTTCTCGCGAACTCGCGCACTGATTCTTCATTTCTTCCCCGTTCCTACCTTTATCAAGTAAAATTGAGATGGTATTTTCCGTCCGTATACTACCTTATATGGAAATAACACGGTATTTGTGTGGATTTTTGAGTTGCAAGCACAGAAATCCCAGTCCTGATGCTGAGAGTTTACATAGTAACCTAGTGTCTTACCAGTCGTTCTGTGCACTCGTTCCTTCCTCCCATTTGCCTGCAGATGCAGCACGCTCATCCTCAATATCTTTATGTTCAGCAACAGACAAAGTTGCTTCAATAGATCTGATATAAATTGGTGCCCTGGTCGGAAGCACTCGATGTCAACACTTCCTTACTTTGTCAAATGCTTCCTGACACTGACTCGTCCACTCAAGACTTCTCACATTTTCATAACAACCATGTCAACGGCTTTGTTATGTCAACAAATCCCTTCACAAATTTTCCATAGTAATTCGAGATCCCGAAAGGACTTAACTTCTTTACTTGTTTTTGATTCAGGAATATCCCGCACTGCCTGTACCAACCTCGGATCTGTTTGCACTCCGTCATTACTAATAATATGTCACAAATACCTCACCTCCTCCAACGCAAAAAGACACTTAGAAGCTGCCTATGCTGTTCCACGCTACTCGAAAATGCCATGATGTCGTTTAAGTATACAAGACACTGCGATGGTTTCAAACCCTGTAACACACTGCCCAACGACCTCTGAAACCTTGTGGGAGCATTCTTTAGGCCAATTGGCATCCTTTTATATTTAGTGGCCTCAGGGCGTGGAGAATGCACTTTTCGAACTATCCTTTTCTAACTGATAATCGCTCGTCAGATCTATGATAGAAAAGTACTGGCACTTTCCCAAGTGATCCAATGTCTCAGATATATTTGGAATGGGGTGCGCATCCGTTACTGTCTTGCTGCTGAGATAACGATAGCCACAGCAAAACCTGTATTTCCTTGTCCCATCCATAGACTTTTTTGGCACAACCACGATAGTGGCTTCCCAAGCACTATTACTGTGTTCTATTATACCGTCAGCTATCAGCTGCTTAATAAAATCCTTCATTATCATTTGCAAATACCTTGGTATACAATAGGATTTACGGTAAACTGGTACAATGGCTCTTGCTGAAAAGGCAAATCCTCCGATTCCCATAACGATTCTCCCATCCGCTCCTTCTCCACTCCTTTCAAATGCTCAGTTTTCTTATGTAATACATTTTTGTCAGCGGCTCATGGTTGTTCACTACGGGAACCCATCGTGCACCAGTCCTCCTCATCCAGAACATTTAAATTCGCTGTCAACATCCCTTTCTTCGGATTCACTTTCATGGTGCTATAATTATCAACGTTCACCTGTACTACTCGCACGCCGTTCCCACCTGTATGCCTACAATACTACAATACTACGTTTCACAAAACAACCCAATGGATCCAAGACGTCATTTTCTTCTAATGACTGGACGACACACACCATACCGACAGGTAAACTTTGACTCCACATTCACCCAAAGTGACTTCCCGATACCACTAGACACACAATAATGCTAATTGAGCCTTAATGCTAACAGTCGCAGTTCATTTGGTTTGTTCATCATGCTGAATGCTCTTCGAGACAGTTCCGCATTAACAACGGCTTCCCCTACCTCAAATAACATTCCACTAAACTCCATAGTTCGCTGTCCAAGGTCAATTTTGGCAAAATGCTGAAACAAATAATATACCCCAGTATCATGTCATACCTTCGCTCACAAATAGTACAATCTCCACGCACTGATCAAATTGAACCTTCCCTATTCGAAAATCCAAATGCACTGACCCCAACAGTGTGATCTCCCCATCCCCCACTCCACACAACCTATGACGTGGTGGGTTCAGCTTTCTTTGGCCCACTAGACTCTTGCTAGCCATGGACACATGCTCCTCTGCCTCCAACAATTTCCTTATTCCTATAAATCTTACCAGTGAACATTCTACCTCTGTTTACGTACTTTTAGTGTTGAGGTTAAATGGGAACTCCTTTACGTGGACCTTTGGCTCCCTCTGCCGTTTAACAACTGCTTAAAATTATCACACCCACCACTCCATCCTCCAAATTGCTGATTACCAGCTCTACCTCTATTCTTTGGCGGATGGCGACACTGCATCTGTACATGCCCCATATGACCACACTTATAATACCTTATACTAGTCAAAAAACAGTCCACTTATCACGTACTCCCGTTGCTACGTCTATTTCCTCATACTGAATCACCAACTGAATAGCAGAGAACAAATCCCTCGACATCCCTCCATACATCTTCCTAGATGTATTCGACAGAAACCCCCTCCATAAGACTTCAAGTGCCCTCTGCTCGACCTTTTGTACCAGAACCTTATTTGCCTCATCGTTCTGTCCCAATTCATAAGTGCACTTGTTCATCCCTCTTATCCTGGCTGTGAATTTCTCTTCCATTTCCCCTTGACTCTTTACCATCGTACTCAACCTCTCCTGAAGGTATCGTGGACTATTGTGTTTCTTATATCTCTCCAACAATCCTTCCTTCAACTGTGCAAACTCTGTCGCTCTTTCAAGGCCTCAGAACTCCTCACATACGTTTTGACTTCTCCCACTAAACGCAGCTTTACCATGCGCAACAACTGATTATCTGTCCAACCTCTCATCACAGCCAATGTTCCTAGATCCCCTATAAGAGGACGAAAATCCTCAGATGTTGTACCCGACAAGGGCACGATCAACCCTGCTCAACCGGCTCTCTCTCCTGTTGTGGCTTTTGAGGCAACGACGACTGCTCACCCTTGGCTGCTAACTGATTACTAAAATGCGTATTATCCAATTTTAATTTAGCTACCTTTCCTAATAAAATCCGCACCGCCTCAGGTTCTGAGAAGATTTGCATCCCTGACTCTGCCACTGTGCTGCTTTCACCCTTCAACATCCCAAATCACAAACCGCACAATCATAGAATGAAAAATTTCTGTGCCTGGTCAGGCCACTACATCTCATATTTACTGTAGTAAACCATTCAAATACAATATAGAACAAAACAATCTTTATTCCTACACCTTACCTCTTAGACTCCAAACATTGATTTGTATTATGGCCGAAACGACGACAGATATAACATTCTAGTGCCGCAAACTCCGTGCTAGGCGCAGAACGATCCACAAATTACACTGGCTCCATCTTACAGTTACCAAATAATCATGATTCCTGCCCCCGCAAGACTATGAAACAACAACAGGGTACTCATACTACAAATCTCACTAAGGTTAACAACAAAGTCATACTTAAATGCTTCTCGGTACCCTTCCTTAATAATCAACTCAAACAAACAAAAATAAAAATAAGAAAACACACATTTAACTCTGCACCAGTAATTGCGTAAAGTTCATTCTACCCCACTTTGCATTGCTGCCAGATTTATTCAAGATGGTGGATCCTCCTTCACTAGTCGCCCTGATGTAGATGTGGCAACATTGCACTGATGATGTCACACTTTTGAGATGAAATTAATTGACTAATTAATTAAATTGATCAATTAATTACCCCCTCCCCCTGGGAAATCCCCTCACCATCCCCTACTGGTGGGAAATTTAAAAAATAGGCGGGAAATTCGAACTGTCGTGGTAAATTCGAATTCTAATTATACTGCATTCCAGAGGACATAATAATAATAATAATAATAATAATAATATATTCTTTATTTGTAAAACTTCAATTTTCATATCGCTGGTATGGACGGATGTGGGTATTCTCTTTATTTCATCATCTTTGGAATACTGAGGCAGTCTAACAGTGACGTCACAATCCACGATGGCCGACCCAGAATACTGGTGCATTCTAAAACCCCTCCTCGTATTGACGGGAAATTAAAAAATTCGTAGGAAATTCAAAAATCAGCAAGAAAATTCAACTGTATCATCTGTGTGCATTTTATCAACTGTGTGTATTTTATCAACTGGATTTTTATCAAGACATGTACATGTGGGAATTGCGTTTTATGCTTTGATTTCATGTAATTTAACACGGCAATTTTATAGCAAGGTCCATAAGATCAGATGATGGCAGCATAAGACTGTTGAAATCAGTCATCTTGAAACAATAAAAGTGTCTACACTGGGATGATGACGTACCACTTGTGTTCATTTTCAACCATATCGATCGCTCCACAGCCCAACATGTGTACCTTAAAGTATGTTTTGTTCATGGGAAGATTTTCCTAAGTCTTTCTACACCGAAGGTTTACGGAATCACTCGTCGGATTAAAACAACATTCGTCCGAAAATATCAGCCTGGCCTACTGCTATCGGTCCCAATCACACTATCAAACACAACAACGTTGTGGGACCAATGAACCGCACCGCAAGTAAAGGGAATGGAGAAAAGTGTGGAAACACTACAAGAAATGCATGCTTTCAATATAAATGCAGATGCTAATCAGACCTGCAGGTTGCACTGTTGTATTTGACCATGCACGTTCTCAATACTTCGCAAATGTCAGTCGTGGTCACAAGTGTTCTGCGTACTGGTGAGCGCATTATGTCGCAACTAAGTAAATTCAGACGTGGACACTTTGTTCGTGCTTGAACGGTGGGTGCTTCAGTAACGAAGGTAGCTGAAGTATTTGGTATTTCAAGAGGCCCCTTATCAACGATTTATATCGCATACAGGGAACGCGAAAAAAAGTTAAGTCACAACGTAGACGAAAGTGCTGAGTGATCGTGACAGAATTGTAAGGAAAAATAAGGCGATAACAGCCGCAAAAATCACTGCAGAACTGAAATTTGCGCTCGCTAACTCTGTCAGTAATAAAACAACATGAAGGGAGCTCCATTAACATGGAATTACAGAGCGAGCTGGCATTCCAAAAGCACTCAAACGACATGGAGACACCAGTAACAGGAAAACTTGGTGCCGAAGCCATAAGACCTGGATCACGGAACAATAGAAGAAAGTCATTTGGTGGAATGATTCTTTTTTCGCAGTGTTTCCAACTTATGGCCGAGTTTACGCCCCAAGAATGAAATATGGCGGGGTTTCGCTTATGATTTGGGCTGCCATATCGTAGTGTTGTATGGGTCCCACGGTCACTCGCAAAGGTTCGACGACAAGGCCCCTTTTCACACAGCTCGCAATGTCCAGCACTGGTTTTGTGAGCGCGGGGATGAATTGGGCATATCCCCTGCCCATCACATTCAGCATATTTCAATATTATTGAGCCTCTCTGGTCTACTTTGGAGAGAAGGGTGCGTGATCGCTATCGACGTCCATAATCGTTACCTGAACATGGCACTATTTTGAGGGAAGAATAGCATAAGATTCCCTTGAAATCCATACAGAACCTTTATTTATCCATTCAGAGACGACTGGAAGCTTTATTAAATGCCGATGGATTTCCTACACCGCATTACGCGTGATCATGTGATGTTTTTGTGGTTTTTCCATACTTTTGTCTACCATCTGCACTTCCGCAACTACCTTAAATATTGCGACTGTCCTATTGTGGTGTATTGGTTCTGTGGTCTGGGAGTATTCAGATGCACGTGGCGCCATCGAGATCTCGAGCAACGTTTGCAGAAGCAATAGACCAATTGCTTTTCGCCACTTAGTCCACGTACACTGTCCTGCACGTTTTGCATTTTAGGAGACCTTCACGATGCACAGGAACAGCTGCTCATCTGAGAACAGTAAGTTCCTTCAGTAACGAGAACAAACTCTTTCCACTTCCTTTACATTCGTAACGACGGTAACATGTGGCCGACCTAAAGCCTGGAGATGCGGATTCGGAGCCATAAACACTCACGTAAAAGGCACTAGCCATTGTCTAAGAGTATTATGAACTGTACACAACATTACCGAGCTACCAACGTTTGCAAACGCCTTTGATGTCTCAGCGTGTCCAGGCTTACTCGCTCTCTGCAGGGCATTTTTCCACGTCGTTGTGTGTACCCCTAGCCAGGACCATCTAACTACAAGTACCTTCATGCAGACAGCAGGCGACTAGCCACCTTCAGTAATAAAAACTGGCCAGGTCGGACAAGGGGAAGGCCTCAGACAAGGCCAACTGATTCGGCTCAGATTTGGCAGGTCGCTTGTGTACAACCTAAAACGAAGAAATCTAAGATATTTTTGGTCAACACCCCCGCGTTTTTGAGAAAATCACCCCTAAAGGTTATGACGAGCAACCGACGAAAAATGGCGGGATCGATAGATAATTGTAAATAGAGCATGTTTCATCGTCAAGTATGGGGTCCGAAAACGCATACTTTTCCAGAAATCGAGGTAAGAAACCTTTACAACTGCCGCTTCTGTACCCACATGGTAAACGCTTATTCACCGGCAGCACGATAGCGCAACGGCCAAGGTAACTGGCTGGGAATCGGAGAACCCGGATTGAAATTTCGGTGAAATCTACTGGATGTTTTTCTTTTCGTTTGTATTTTTCCATATCTCAATTGATAGGAATGGGAGGATCAATAAGGTAAGTAAATCAATAAGGAATGATAGTAATAAGGTAGGCAAATAAATTTCTCAAACCTCTTGGGATAGTAAACAACTAAAATGATACTCCAGGTCACTTTCCAATGGCTCTTCCAGTCACCGCTACGTGTCCTCACTTCTCTTCGAACAACTAGATGGAAGGTACTTGTCATATAAACATTTGAAACAAATATACTCACGGCACCAAGAACATCTAACGAATGCAATCTTTCGACAGCTACACTGTTCCTTCCGAAGAGTCGGCGGAAAACAAACTTGGTTTACATCTAAAAATATGTCTTTTTCGGGAGTTAATTTTGATGCGTACCACGCATACGATATCATTGCCTGAAAAATCGGTGCTGAAAGTTGGTTATGAATTATGCTATGAATAGTTATTGCATCCGTGCGATTGTGCAATTCCCGCTGTGTTTCCAGAAGTACACTGCAGTTCTGAAGCCTGGAAATAAAGTTTTTAACCTGGCGATAGAAATAAACATCACACGGTTGGCATACAGGTGTGCAGTTTGGCGGTATTGCTTTTACTGTGCACGTCGGCTGACCCTCGCCATCTATAAACATTGTGTCATATATTGTAGTATTAATTTGACCACTCCAGGAGTCCAATATTAGACAAAACTTGGTATCAGAAACGTATAGTTTTAAAATATTCTCAAGAAATGTTCCGTAAATCGCATTCGTCAGTTTCCCGGATTTGGAGCAGATAATGTAAACATTTTTCAACGAGTCGGTTAAATGATTGACCTCTTCTATAACCCGCGAACCAAATGTAGCATTCGTTTCTTGTAAACACAGGAAAACCTTAGACAACACTTTTCCAGAGGCTGTGAAGGCATATTGCGCCGTGTACGAATGTGTTGGTTTGTTTTGACTACCAACTGCGACAAGGGTTCGTTTTTCTCCCTTATGCGATAACGTGCGTCGAATGTTTAGCCGATACTCGCATCCTGTTTGATCGGTGTTGATCACGTAATCACGATTGAAACCGGTCATAAGTGACGCCGTTTGCGTGCTGAAAAGAACCGCCACTTTCTGTATATCTATTATATTTTGTACCTCCTTATGAGAGACGTATTTAGTGACACGCCGTTGACTAATTTTATTCTCCGATTGGAAATTTCTTGCCCAAGAGAATGGTGCAGCAAACGTAAAATCCCTGTTGGCCATATATTGAAGCGTTGCACCTGCAGCCCACTCCTGAAGTATTCTCGCTGTTACATTCTCGTTACGACAAGGAGATTCGACAAATCTGTCGTATGTCCACTTATTTATCGCCTGGTATTTGTCGTATCTTGTCCCTCCTTTAACGATATCGCTTTCCCACAATTTCAAGTCCTTCTTCCTTTTCAGGACTGTTGTTGATCCATTTTTTGCAGTGTTTGTAAGTTCCAATTTGGATGATTCCTGGGTAGTTCTACCGCCTTTACTTTTACTTCAAGGGGTAGAGTGCCGTAGTTCAATCGTTTAGTAACCGGTTCGTAATACTCATCGAGAACAGATGAAGCACATATTCCCAGTGACGTGGAGATTTCCAAAGTGTTATGACCAATTTGCGATTCACTAGTCGGGATATCTTCCACTGAATCACCTTCTGCTTCGTCTTCATGGTATAGTACTTCAGTATCAACAAAAGTCATTTCGTTCATCAGCTCCAAAACTCGCTCGACGATAGCCGCTCCTATCAATCTGGAACGCCGAGAAACAGAACTGCCTGCTTCCGGTAGTGCATTGATAATGCATCTGTCTTGCAACACTTTTACAAACCAAAACACAGCGTCGGTAACTTCCCGCTTGCCTTCGTCTGTGACAGGCTCCAAACTATATATTACAGCGCTAGTCGAAGGGTGTACATCCTCCATTATTCAGATTATGCACCTGAAAGATATGACACAACAAACAATAACTAGTTACTACGGCATAAACAGACGATCTAATTACTACAAACTACATACAGTACTCGTCATATGATACTTACGGAAGAACACTGTATTCATTCACAAAACGTATTTCATTCGGCGCATTAACGATGGAAAAATCACTACATGTATCCGCAAGGTTCGCTACAGCCTAATGACGGAAAACAACTCTTTCCGATTGACTTCTATAAGGCTCGTGCTGGACACCTTCACTCTTCCAGGTTCACAACTATGATATGATGAGGAGGCAACTGGGACAACATAACTCTCCCAGCGTTCATTCTGCCCAGTGCATTCCGTCCCGTGCCTCATTGTAAACAAGCTTCGCTAGCACACTGAACTGGCATTCGGGAGGACGACGGTTCAATCCCGTAAAGCCATCCTGATTAGTTTGCCTACCTTATTATTATCATCATTCCTTATTGATTTACTTACCTTAATAACACTCCCATCCCTATCAATTGAGATATGGAAAAATACAAACGAAAAGAATAACATCCGCGAGGTATCTTCGAGATTCGAACACGGGTTTTCCGGTTCCCAGCCAGTTACCATGGCCGTTGCGCTATCGCAGCTGTCGGCGAAAAGCGTTTACCATGAGGGCACAGAAGCGGCAGTTGTAAAAGTTTCTTTCCTCGATTTCTGGAAAGTTTGCGTTTGCGGGCCCCATACCTGATGATGAAAAATACTCTATTTACAATTATCCATCGATCCCTCCAATTTTGAGTCGATTGCTCGTCATAACCTTTAGAGGTGATTTTCTCAAAATTTCGGGGGTGTTGACCCAAAGTATCTTAGATTCCTTCGTTTTAGGTTGTACACAAGAGACCTACAAAATTTGAGCCGAATCGGTTGGCCGTGTCTGAGGCCTTCCCCTCGTGAGTAGCTCTCGCACGTTGAGGGTTCCGTAGAAACCCAGTTACGTGTATAGGCAGGCCATGCATCCGGGGTATCGAGGATCTCGACGATTTGTGCCTGTTATCGATGTCGATACTGACAGGTTATTGGTCACGGGAATTCCAATATTTTCGAGATTGTTTTAATTTTACGTCTAAAGTTAAGTGACAAAAGAAATGTTTTCTTTTCGTGCTTTATAAGTACAATTTAACAACTTTTCTCATTTGTTTGGGTTCCGTACCTCAATCGGTAAAAAAGAACAGAAGGGAAAAAAATTGGTCAGTGCGTCTGAGTGCCATGCAGATTAACAATCACATGCGTTCAAGTCCGGATATCGCCTGGGATTTGCTGTATTCAGCTTCTTCGTGACAGCTGAGGAGCTAATTGTACGAATAGTAGTGGCTTCACTATCTGGAAAAACGATGGCGGCTGGGAGAGCGGTGTTCTGACCCAATTCCATCCGAATGGCGCCATACGGCATAGGGTGACATGGCGGCCGGTCGGCGCTGCACGGTCTTCTGGGCCTGATCGTGATTTTTTTCATGTAAATATCTTTCTCGTTCAAAGGTGTAACAGGACTTATATAACTTTTCATTTTTCATCAAACGAGGTTAATCAGGGCACCAAAGCGTGACACGAGTACAGTAGTCTCGTTTTCAGCTAACAAGGGGACTACCAGACTTGTTCAGCTCAGATTTTGATGAAACTTAAGAATGTTGTAGAAGAACCTGTGATGAGTACCTAGGCAGCGGCTTTTCATGCGACAGTCCCTAATTTCTGAGAAAAAGAAACGTTCAAGTTTCATACGTACTTACCGTACCCATAATACTCTTTAAAGTTTCGGCTAAGCTAGCGTAGCGCAGTAGTTGAGGTTAATGGGTACCACGCTGGCGGTAGGGGTTAAAATCCTGCCTCTGCAACGTTGTTTTCAGTTTCATTGTACAGAATATCGTTAAATAGTATATGTCATGCAAAATTATTCGAAAGAAGTCATTGTCGTCGTAGTAATTTCATTAATAAATCAATCATTACCGAAAACTTTCTTCGGATGTGTATTCCGTTTGATGCAGAATAGACTACATAATTACTCGCTATCTCTTGCACTGATTGCTGTGCTAGAATGCAATTCCAGATGGTATTTGTTGTAGAAGCAAGCGAAACACAAATTCGTGAAGCTCCATCACATTTAATGAAAGCTACTGCCATGCAGGCACACCGAGTTTTCAGAAACAATATCAGAAAACACAGTTCGTTTCGAATCTTTCACTACTCTTGCAGTAGCTCTAAATTGAACATCGAGGCGCGAGGCTGTTGCACCAGTGTAAATGTTCCAGTGGATAGTGTGTGTGTTGGAAGCTCTGTGATACTGTTAGAATTGTATTATGGTGTATCCCAACTGAAAAACTAGTGATGACTATGCTGTCGACGGAGACTCTGATAGCATCATGCCATAGCATATCTATCGTGGTAATCATTGGAATATGATAAAGGAGATTAGGACACGTACAGGACATATTCATAGACAATCATTCGATATCGACGAATTGGAGATGTATCAGATTTTCTTTGTGCAGTCCTCGTATAGCAAAGGTGCAGTAGTAAGGCATCCTTGACCATTAAAAATCCTACATATTGAACAGCGATCATAGAGGAGATTAAGGTACATACAGAGGCATAAACATATTCATTTTTAATCGATCTTTCCGCATGTGACTGGAAAAGGATCGAAGAAATCGATAATACTGCTACGACATAGTCCACATTGTGCAGTGGTTTGGAGAATACGTGTTAAGATGTAGACTCCTGCCTATAGCAGGGTTGCGACTCCAGTAAGCTATAGCGATTTGCAGAGGATTGAGGATTGGTGGGCCTTGGAGCTGAATGTAGATAAGCGTAACTATTGAATCTTAAATAGCCGAAGAGACTTGTTACTGTTCTGTTGCGTCAATGACTAAAATTCACTAGAAGCAGTATCAATCGTAAAAACAATCTGGACGCGAGCATCCGCATGATGGTGAATTTCCCCCCCAACGTTAGTGTGCTACTATTTTCTTTTTCTCTTTGTGATAGCTCCCTACATAGCCAGTGACGGGTAGAAGGTTAGATAGCCTTTTAACTAATGGAACAGTGTTGTCGTAGCGTGACAGAATTAGCAATGGTCTGTGACTTGGCTGGAGGTACATATCGTCTTGTGAAGTGACTGCAGTGAGAAAATTAAGGGCTATACCTCAACTGATCAACGAACTGATCGATGAAGTATAAAAATGTTCACGAACAGACGGTAATATGGCTATGTAAATACCCTAGGAACGAGACAGCCACTGCGGTAAGGCTGCAGGAAAAAAATGTAATGTGCTATTTTTCTCTTTGTGATAGCTCTCTACCTAGTCAGTGACGGGTGAGGGACTAGACAGCCTTCTAACTAATGGAACATTACTGTCGAACATGATGGGATATCGAGAAAATTAGCATGGGTCTGTGACTTGGAGGGGGACATCTCTTACTCGTCAAAATCAGGTGGATTGAAATGGTATATAACGAAGATTGGAAGATTCGTCACAATATGGGGTGAGCGATTTTCTAAGAGAAGAGGGGAGTTGAGAGGTGAGCTTTATGCAGCTTCTTCTAAGTGTTGTGGGCAAACATATTACAGCCTCTCACAGACATCTCACGAAGTGACTGCATTAAGAAAATTGCAGCCTAATACGAAGGTTTATACTGAGAAACAATCAGAAGCAGAAGTTCTGTCTTCCGTGAGTTTTGTGTGCCTGTAAATGGACGGGCTGACGTCTTAATAGGTAGAATAAATTTACATCTTCACCTATATGCATACTTCGCAAGCCATCGTACGGTGCATGGCGGAGATAATCACTACTAGTCATTTCCTTTCGTATTCCACTCGCAAACAGAGCGAGGGAAAAAAAGGCTACCTATATGCCTCCATATAAGCGTTAATTTCTTGTATCTTACCATCATGATTCTTACGTGAAATGTAGAATACTTCCGTAGTCAGCTTCAAATGTCGGTTCTATAAATTTCCTCAATAGCGTTCCTCAAAAAGAACATCGCCTTCCCTCCAAGGATTCTCATTTGAGTTACCTGGCGAGTGTAATTCGACTGCAGGAAAAAAATTTACTCGCCGTGCAAAAGGACTCTCCTGATCAATTTAATTAATTAATTAATTAGCTTGATATCAATGACACGCCACCAGTCGGGTGGAAGCGAGGGCGAGAGTGCGACGGATACGATGCCACGGATATGATTCACGAGTTGGCACCGTAATGAGGCGTTTTTTCGTTGCTACAGATCTTTTAACGAAATTTCAATCTCCCACCTGCACATCGTAATAAAATGAACCATATTACCGAATTTATGAAGTGATACATAGTATTAACCGGATATTTACAACTTCTCTGTGCTGCTATTTGGCAACCTTAAGAGACTTTGTAGATGATGAGGCATTTGACTACCTTAAGAGAGTTCGAAAGTGAAGAGGTATCCTGTGACAGACGTAGAGCATGCGTACTGAGCCCAAAATGAGTTTAATATCATAGTTCTGTGGTGCAGGATGCCGGCAGGAGTGGCCGTGCGGTTCTAGGCGCTGCAGTTTGGAACCGAGCGACTGCTACGGTCGCAGGTTCGAATCCTGCCTCGGGCATGGATGTGTGTGATGCCCTTAGGTTAGTTAGGTTTAATTAGTTCTAAGTTATAGGCGACTGATGACCTCAGAAGTTAAGTCGCATAGTGCTCAGAGCCATTTGAACCATTTGTGGTGCAGGATGTAACAAATATTAAGCTGATAAGCATAGATATTTTTACCGGATGAGAGAACACTTAAAGGAAATATAGCTTATACCATACTGTTGTACAGGATTTTCACTCTAAGAGCGATACCTTTGCGATGTGAAAACGTGTGTATGCTCCTGTCTTCGAAAATAAAGCGTGTAAAAGGGAGGAATCTACATGGCGTGTGAGAAATTCGAGATGTATGGGCAACAACATCCCCATCTCGTATTGGGTGAGGTGGATTTTGTAAACTGGGGGTCTATGTTGGAGGTTGAATTGCAGTTAGAACACTACATCCAAGCAGCACTGCTCGTCTCGCTATGTGCTAGGAGTTAGCGGTGCCTATCCGAGGCCAGCGGCAGCGCGGTCACGGAGTGTCAGCTGACCGGATGTCACGGCTTAGCCTCTCGTGACTGACAGGTACAAAGAAAGGCTCCGACCTGTCAACTCTTTAGGTACATAACACTCTCGTTAGATGGTACTGGACTAGAGTGGAGGTGACTGGCCAGTTGTTTCATCTTGAGATGTCGTGTTCATTTAAGATAGTGAGCACTAAAAGTAAACTAAATTCCATCCTCGCACACCGCACTCCCAACCGTTACCAGTTTTCGTGACTAGAGCCGCTTCTGCTCAGTCAAGTAGCTCCTCAATTCGCCTCCAAAGGGCTGAGTTCACCCCGATTGGAAATTTGTGGTAAGGTCTTATGGGACCAAACTGCTGAGACCATCGGTCCCTAAGCTTACGCACTACTTAATCTACATTAAACTAACTTACGCTAAAGACAACACACACCCATGGCCGAGGGATGACCCGAACTTCCGACGGGGGTAGCCGCGCGGACCGTCACGAGACCCCCAAGACCGCGCGGCTATCCCGCGCGGCCCCACCCCGATTGCTAACAACGTTCTGCAGACCCGGACGATCACCCATCCAAGTGCTAGCCAAGCCCATCAGCGCTTATCTTTTGTGATCTGACTGGAACCGGTGTTACCACTGTGGCAATGCCGTTGACCAAGATGTTGAACACTACACTCACAAAAAATATCGCACGATGTATTTCCCATGATTCTGTTATCTACGGAGTGACTTGTGACTCGAAAATAGATATAAATGTGTGTCATTCCCCAATGCTTATACTACACGACCCCCGTATATAGGGGCACGGATTTATAACAGCACTGGAACAGTGGGTCGCTGTCCTAATAATATTATTACCCCTCCTTATGTCCTTCTTAGCAGCTACTGACTTGTAAATCGGCAGAGGGGTGATATTTTGCTCATCTATTATTATACTCATCCTTCCCACATACGGTTAATGGCTGGAGCAACAGTTAGTGCTAGATTAATAGCGAAAATATTCTCTCTACGTATAACAATTATTGACAAGAGTGGCTACTGCCACTCTCTGTCGCTAGATCAATGGCAACTACCCCTCCCCAATTCCCATGCTTCACAGCCAGAGGAAAAAATTTGAATTTTCCCGCCGATTTTTGAATTTGCCGCCAGTTTTTTTAAGTACACACCTATTTTTTTAATTTCCCGCCAATAGGAGGAGGGGAGTTAGACTGCGTGAGTACTCTTGGTGGGCCATCTTGGTATGTGACGTTATTGTTAGATTGCATCCGTATTCCAGAGAGTCCACACCAGCGGTATGCAAACTGAAATTTTATAAATAAAGAATGTATTATTATTATTATGTCCTCTGCACCGCAATGTAAACAGCATTAGAAGAGTCCGCCAAAATTCGGATTTCCCTCCAATTTTTGGGTTTATCATCAATAGAGATGGAGTGGGGAGGGGAGGGCTGGACATTTTCCAGGGGGGAAGGGGTAATTAATTGTTCAGTTTAATTAATCAGTCTATGAAATTGACATAAAAAATGTGAAGTCACCAGTGCGACACTGCCACATCTACACCAGGAGGACTGGTGGGGGGGGGGGGGGAGGAAGGTCCTCCGCCTTGAATAAATTTTGCAACAAGGCAAAGTGGCATAAAACGAACCCAACTACTTGCACTCCCCACACTTCCTAAATATTACAAAAAAGAAAAAATTGTTCATCAATCACCAAACATTCTGAGTGCTGTATCTGACTGGCTCTTGCAGATTATGTAGGTGGTGGATCCAAATGCCGTACTGAAGAAACAATGCCTGCTACTCTGACATCAGATAAAGTCGCCAGATGTATGGGAATGCTGGAGTGGGTACTGTGGGGTGGGGTACAGGGCAGCTCATGGCTGCACAGAGATGCTGCAGCGATCAGTAATAATTTTATTTCCCTTTGTCTCAAGTGGAACGGGTGTCCGTCGTCCAACTCATGTCGAATTCCGCTCACTCAGTGGTTTGGTGGCCCTGTTTTGCTGAAGACGCAGCCCTGTTGCCCACGGTCCAGCTGCGACAGCAGCGGTGAAACACGTTACCCCATCAGCAAACTCTTCGTACGTCGGCCTCCGGGCCACACCGACCTACTCCCAGCGACAGCTGAAGGCAGATGCTGGTGGGTAGATGTCCTCTGCAGCAGCCAGGATGTGACCCCTGCCTCCGGGCAGGAGTCGAGTGTTCTGCTGGAAAAATTGGTCTGGCCTGCTGCTGGCTGGCTCCAAATACCTTGCGAACTCGAAGGGTCAAGCCGTGGCTCTGCCTCAGACTGGAACTGCGGTCCTCGATCGGGAGCTTCATGTGGCCACCTGTGTAGCACAGCATCGTCCTCCAAGAGAACTGTGGCACTAAAGGTACTGATATTACTTGACTGCTCTTTATTTATACTCTGCAGTGCGCATACACTATGAGATCAAAAGTATCCGGACACATGGCTGAAAATGACTTACAAGTTCGTGGCGCCCTCCATCGGTAATGCAGGAATTCAGTATGATGTTGGCCCATCCTTAGCCTTGATGACAGCTTCCACTCTAGCAGGCATACGTTCAGTCAGGTGCTGGAAGGTTTCTTGTGGAATGGCAGCCAATTATTCACGGAGGACAGGTATCGATGTCGGTCGGTGAGGCCTGGCACGAAGTCGGCGCTCCAAAACATCCCAAAGGTGTTCCATGGGATTCAGGTCAGGACTCTGTTCAGGCCACTCCATTACAGGGATGTTATTGTCGTGTAGCCATTCCGCCACAGGCCGTGCATTATGAACAGGTGCTCGATCGTTTTGGAAGATGCAATCGCCATCCCCGAAGTGGGAAGCATGAAAGTGCTTAAAACATCATTGTAGGCCTGTGCTGTGACGGTGGCACGCTAAACAACAAGGGGTGCAAGCTCCCTCCATGAAAAACACGACCACACCTTAACACCACCGCCTCCGAATTTTACTGTTGGCACCACACCCGCTGACAGATGACGTTCACCGGGCATGCGCTATACCCACACCCTGCCATTGGATCGCCATATTGAGTACCGTGATTCGTCACACCACACAGTGTCTTTCCACCGTTAAATCGTCCAATGTTTACGCTCCTTGCACCAAGCGAGACGTCGTTTGGCATTTACCGGCGTGATGTGTGGCTTATGAGTAGCCACTCGACCATGAAATCTAAGTTTTCTCACCTCCCGTCGAACTGTCATAGTACTTGCAGTGGATCATGATGCAGTTTGGAATTCCTGTGTGATGGTCTGCACATATGTCTGCCTATTACACATTACAACCCTCTTCAACTATCGGCGGTCTCTGTCAGTCAACAGGCGATCTCGGCCTGTACGCTTTTGTGCAGCACGTATCCCTTCACGTTTCCACTTCACTGTCACATCGGAAACAGTGGACCTAGGGATGTTTAGGAGTGTAGAAATCTCGCGTACAGATGTATGACACAAGTGACACCCAATCACATGACCACGTTTGAAGTCCGTGAGTTCCACGGAGCGCCCCATTCTGCTCTCCCACGATGTCTAATAACTACTGAGGTCGCTGATATGGAGTACCTGGCAGTAGGTGGCAGCACAATACACCTAATATGAAAAACGTATGTTTTTGGGGGTTTCCGGATACTTTTGATCACGTAGTGTATGTTTTGCGAATGTGCCCCTTCAAGTTATGGACTTACACGCATTAGTTTAGCGCCAGTGCGCTGGTTTCAATGGCGGCTTGTGGCAAGAGTTACTTGCAGCCCCACTAAGCACGCCGTTTCGGCAAGTCTTGTCGGCCCGACATACTTTGCTACTTCACATTGCACAAAATTATTACCAACAAGCCCGTGCCTGATTTTCGGATACGGCTGCAATCTGTGGCCGCATATTCACGCTAAAACTACGTTATACGGTGACACCGCTACTATATACTATATACAAAGTACATGAGTAATTACACATATAAACTATAATATCACTCTTGCTTTTATTCTCTACGTTCAAAGCATCCACTCATAACAGATTTTGTTCTTTGTAATAGGTGGGTTTTGGAAATGGGCCAAGTCCAAAACTAGTAAGCCACCACTAAATGATCAATTAGCATGTTTGGTGTAAACTTTTAAAAATGTCCTTTCTTTAATATATGTGACATGCAAGACGTGACGCACTGAAGAAGTTTGTATCCTTAAAGTGCGCTTCTTATCGTTATGTCTACTGGTAAATGGCATTTGCAACACTTTGGTGGAAGAATTCAAAGAATTTATTAAACTGGTTTGAAATAGCAACCAAATGTTTTTTTCGTACATTATTGAAGTTCATCAATATAGTGAGAGAGCTAAGACTTTCATAAATGCTATACATGTACGACCAGAGCTATGTTATGTGAAAAGTAATGTATATAACCACCACAACAAATAAAAAAAGAATAAAAACAAACAATTGCCAAACTGCTGCCTAATTAACACGTGTGATGAAGCTTCAAAAAAGTTCAGACGTGTTAATAATCGATATAAAATTAAAGTATGTTCACTACTGCAGGTCTCCTACTAAGATGGTAGCAGCGAGAATGTCCTTCTTCAGATTTCACACTTTGTATACATTATTTTCTGTATCCATAGTCCTGGTCGTAGAGGTATGTACCACATTTATGGATTTCATGGTTGTCTCGTTTGCCCAAATTTACATACCCATAGTTCCTTCTGCATTCTTGGAGAAGTGGTTCGTGTAATTCATTAGAAGAACCCAATCTCCAAAAATGAACTAATACTGTTTTACGTGACTTGAACTGCAGCACTGTCCCCGTGTAAAAGAGGAACAAAGGCTGAGAGTAACAGAGAAGCGTATACACTCAGGGACAGAGACAGATGTGGCCCGGGCATTGGTGCATTGCACCATTGTTGCCGACAACACTATTGCAGCCACACATCGCCATAAAATGAAGCCTGTGTCAACGCGCTGTAAAAGCCTTCGGCTCTCTTGCCTGCAGGACAGAGATTCTACCGGCGGACGGGGAGTTTAG
This sequence comes from Schistocerca americana, assembly GCF_021461395.2. NCBI lineage: Eukaryota > Metazoa > Arthropoda > Insecta > Orthoptera > Acrididae > Schistocerca > Schistocerca americana. The sequence goes on along the minus strand of NC_060130.1, from coordinate 329,068,255 downwards.
AGGACTGGGTGCAAATTTCACTGGGTGTAGTTTACAGGACACCTTCCGGCCCAATTTCCACAAATCTTCCTCCCTTATCAATCAGAGAACTGAACTACATGCACAAGCGCTACACTCCCGATTTATATGACTAGAAGAGTAAAATAAAAGAATTTTAAAGTAAATTGTACGGTATGACACCAACGGTAAAGTTTTGGCGCAGAATCACGGCATATACAATAAATGAAGCATATCAGTTGCAATACATATGAGCAAAGACGGTGTAAGCTATAACTGTTTTACAGTGTACTGTAGTGGTGCAGCCGGCCGGAGTGGCCGTGCGGTTCTAGGCACTACTGTCTGGGACCGAGCGACCGCTACGATCGAAGGTTCGAATCCTGCCTCGTGCATGGATGTGTGTGACGTTCTTAGGTTACTTAGGTTTAATTAGTTCTAAGTTCTAGGCGACTGATGACCTCAGAAGTAAAGTCGCATAGTGCTCAGAGCCATTTGAACCATTTTTTGTAGTGGTGCAGGGTAAGTCTATATGAATAATTTGGTATAGGAATGCTGCGCCACGGAGTAGAATAGGGGAAGAAATGAAAATATTTATTAACTTCACAATAGCACAGCTACTGTGACACCAGGCAGAGGCAGAGGCCATAACAGATCGTAGTGCAAAATATCCACCATCCCTAGGCAGCAAAAAGAAACAATCATCGCTGTAAGTCAGTCGCATAACGCATAAACGAGCACATGTTGCTACGTCAACATCGACAGCCAGGCACACATTCAGCAGACCGTTCACTGAGAGAGAGAGAGAGAGAGAGATAGAGAGAGAGGGAGACAGACAGACAGGGATATATTCGTTAGTTGTTGTTATGTGGAGCAACAAGCTATACGTCAGTCACTGCAACACCACCAGGGACTTGACAGTTCAATTAATAGACTGTAATAAATTGTAAAACAAACACAGTGGAACGAGTACCGTAGACCACTAGTAAGGAAGCAGGTGACATTTGGTCATAACAAACAGAGCCTTATATCATTGCCTCCCGCCTGTCTCCATAAATACTGCAGTTCTCCAGCTCTGAAAGCAGATGGTCATGAGGATCAAATGGTTCAAATGGCTCTGAGCACTATGGGACTTAACTTCTGAGGTCATCAGTCCCCTAGAACTTAGAACTACTTAAACCTAACTAACCTAAGGACATCCCACACATCCATGCCCGAGGCAGGATTCGAACCTGCGACTGTAGCGGTCGCGCGGTTCCAGACTGTGGCGCCTAGAACCGCTCGGCCACCCAGCCGGCGATCGTTAGGATTGATGGTATTCATACCGAAGCACTCGATTCAATGATTATTACAGAGCAGCGACATCCATGTACTTGATCTTGCAGTACTTTTCGCTAACACACTGTTTGCCATTCCCAAGATGACAACATCCAAGTAACCATGACCTACCACTCATGGGACTTTGCATTGGTCACCTACTACATCACTGATGGAGAGACTGAGGATCTTCAGTGATTACTTTTCACATAACATAGCTCTGGTCGTACATGTATAGCATTTATGAAAGTCTTAGCTCTCTCACTATATTGATGAACATCAATAATGTACGAAAAAAACATTTGGTTGCTATTTCAAACCAGTTTAATAAATTCTTTGAATTCTTCCACCAAAGTGTTGCAAATGCCATTTACCAGTAGGCATAACGATAAGAAGCGCACTTTAAGGATACAAACTTCTTCAGTGCGTCACGTCTTGCATCTCACAAATATTAAAGAAAGGACATTTTTAAAAGTTTACACCAAACATGCTAATTGATCATTTAGTGGTGGCTTACTAGTTTTGGACTTAGCCCATTTCCAAAACCCACCGATTACAAAGAACAAAATCTGTTATGAGTGGATGCTTTGAACGTAGAGAATAAAAGCAAGAGTGATATTATAGTTTATATGTGTAATTACTCATGTACTTTGTATATAGTATATAGTAGCGGTGTCACCGTATAACGTAGTTTTAGCGTGAATATGCGGCCACAGATTGCAGCCGTATCCGAAAATCAGGCACGGGCTTGTTGGTAATAATTTTGTGCAATGTGAAGTAGCAAAGTATGTCGGGCCGACAAGACTTGCCGAAACGGCGTGCTTAGTGGGACTGCAAGTAACTCTTGCCACAAGCCGCCATTGAAACCAGCGCACTGGCGCTAAACTAATGCGTGTAAGTCCATGACTTGAAGGGGCACATTCGCAAAACATACACTACGTGGTCAAAAGTATCCGGACACCCCCAAAAACATACGTTTTTCATATTAGGTGTATTGTGCTGCCACCTACTGCCAGGTACTCCATATCAGCGACCTCAGTAGTTATTAGACATCGTGGGAGAGCAGAATGGGGCGCTCCGTGGAACTCACGGACTTCAAACGTGGTCATGTGATTGGGTGTCACTTGTGTCATACATCTGTACGCGAGATTTCTACACTCCTAAACATCCCTAGGTCCACTGTTTCCGATGTGACAGTGAAGTGGAAACGTGAAGGGATACATGCTGCACAAAAGCGTACAGGCCGAGATCGCCTGTTGACTGACAGAGACCGCCGATAGTTGAAGAGGGTTGTAATGTGTAATAGGCAGACATATGTGCAGACCATCACACAGGAATTCCAAACTGCATCATGATCCACTGCAAGTACTATGACAGTTCGACGGGAGGTGAGAAAACTTAGATTTCATGGTCGAGTGGCTACTCATAAGCCACACATCACGCCGGTAAATGCCAAACGACGTCTCGCTTGGTGCAAGGAGCGTAAACATTGGACGATTTAACAGTGGAAAGACACTGTGTGGTGTGACGAATCACGGTACCCAATATGGCGATCCAATGGCAGGGTGTGGGTATAGCGCATGCCCGGTGAACGTCATCTGTCAGCGGGTGTGGTGCCAACAGTAAAATTCGGAGGCGGTGGTGTTAAGGTGTGGTCGTGTTTTTCATGGAGGGAGCTTGCACCCCTTGTTGTTTAGCGTGCCACCGTCACAGCACAGGCCTACAATGATGTTTTAAGCACTTTCATGCTTCCCACTTCGGGGATGGCGATTGCATCTTCCAAAACGATCGAGCACCTGTTCATAATGCACGGACTGTGGCGGAATGGCTACACGACAATAACATCCCTGTAATGGAGTGGCCTGAACAGAGTCCTGACCTGAATCCTATGGAACACCTTTGGGATGTTTTGGAGCGCCGATTTCGTGCCAGGCCTCACCGACCGACATCGATACCTGTCCTCCGTGAATAATTGGCTGCCATTCCACAAGAAACCTTCCAGCACCTGACTGAACGTATGCCTGCTAGAGTGGAAGCTGTCATCAAGGCTAAGGATGGGCCAACATCATACTGAATTCCTGCATTACCGATGGAGGGCGCCACGAACTTGTAAGTCATTTTCAGCCATGTGTCCGGATACTTTTGATCTCATAGTGTATGCACACTGCAGAGTATAAATAAAGAGCAGTCAAGTAATATCAGTACCTTTAGTGCCTATAGTGAATGGGGAGTTTTGGATGGCGATTCCCTGCTGTAGATAGACACAGCCTCCACAAGTAAGAAGCATGGTCAAGATGGTACTCGATGAACAGATTCCTATCACCATGACTTTGTGATGGTATCTACTACAATACTGTTGTGAAATGGATCAACTAGACTCGTCTCATACATGTCAGACTCCTATCATGTACAAGTGTGCTCATTGTATCGATCTTACACCATGCATCGTTCAATAAAATTTAATTATAAGCCTCTGAAGATGTAATAAGCCAACTTCCTTATTTATTTCATTTGTGTCAGTTGTGTCTTCCCCTTTCACGAATGAATGAGTGATTGAACAAAAGAATGAGTGTTTCACGTGTAGCCACAGGCAACTAGAGTCAGTAACGAGGAGTTATGTCTTGCCAACTTTAGTTTGTGGAAGGAAATAGCAGAGAGTAAGGTCTCTGTCAAATATAATGGCTGGTTCCACATGGCAATCAGATGCAGTTGGCCATATGCTTCTTAAAGGGACCTTCTCGCTTTTACCAGTTCATGGAAGAGACAGTTTGGACACGAGTTTTGCACGTTACCCTTGTTCTCACTGTGAAGTTGTAAGAATGCACACGTGCACTTGTGGGCAGGCTGGTTAGGTTATTAATGAAGGTATCAGAATGAGTTAATGTAGTTTATAAGAATGTTTAATCTATTTCAGCTACGTTATGCTAGAGAAGTAATGTGCAATATCTTGATCTTGTTGTGTTGTAGTGTAGTGTAGAAGGATGCTGGAACTTAGGGAAGGGTGAGGCGATTAATTGAGTCTGGGTGCCTGTTTAAACACAACATATTTATTGTAAACAGATGAATATAAAATTTTCGAATTTAACCATGAAAGAAATACTGATACACTGATTCCAGAATCATAATTGGATATGAATTCTGAATATAAAGTCAACGTTCATAGTGTTATGGTGTGACATCGTCTAAGCCAATTTCTGCAACAGATTGGTTTACATGAGCACAAATTTTCAGGATGATTACAAGTCACATTCATGAAAACACTATGTGCTCAAGGACATAACTTCCAAACAAACTCTACTTAGTTCTCCACGTGAGCGTATAGATTTCAAATGAAAATGGTCCCTCAAGTGAAGCGAAATATTTTTTCTAATACCCAGGTGAGGTTTACTTAAGCACAGTCCCATATATTTACTATCATAGGTAGAAAGCAGAAAACAATGGATAGCTTAGCAATCAACTAATGCAATTACATCTTGCTTAAGAGTCAAGTTTGTAACAGCTTCAACTCTTAAAGGTGATTGATGTCCAAATGTTCCGGGTGGTTATAATTAAACTTTCCGTATTTAACACGTTATAACATGGAAATTATTTACCGTACGAGTACCAAAATTGGCAGCATTAATTTCAAAGGCATGGAGAAGAGAAATAATGCAGAATCAATTCAATTGAAACACTTTTAATGTGCTGCTACGGTACATCGTGCCATTACATACCGGTACCATTACTGCTACAACAGGGGCTCAGAATGTCGCCCATTAATGTCCCAAAGAGTCTGAAAGCAAAGGATTGCATTCTGCACAGCAGAACGAAGCGTGTCCGTAGGTATGCTGGCTACCTCTCTTGATATGCTGCACTTCCGATCAGCACGTGTGTGAATGTTCCTTGGTAAACCCTATCTTTCAGGTAGCCGCACAACCAGAAATCACAGGGAGTGAGATCAGGTGATCATGCTGGCCAAGCATTTGGATCAGCCGATCGTTTCCAAATGTGTTTTGGAGAAGTAGGTGAACTTTACGAGCGATGTGCGGTGGGGCCCCAACTTGCACGAAAACTGTGGAGTTCAATGCATCTCTCTCCTATAGAGCGGGTATAACATTCTGGCAACGCATATCACAGTAACGGTGGCCTGTCACACTGCACTGCAGTGCACGAGATGTCAACTGTCGTGACTCAGCACGCGCACTGCCTGACGATCGGGAATTGCGAGTAGCGTTGTCTGCCATAGTAACAGCGATTTCATCAACCACGTGTGATGCAACCGCTCGTTGGCCTCTTTGGGAAGCGAGGCCCAGTTCTCCACCTGATTCGAACTTCTTCATCATGCTCCTCACAGCAGGTGGAGAAAGAGGACCCTTCCGTTATCCTTTCAGCCGGCTGTATTCTCGAAGTGCAACTGCAGCATTCCTGTTGTTTTGATTATAGACCTTCACCAATAATGCCCTGCTCCTTTCGTCCAAGTTCGTGTTAACATGTCAACAAGTGCACTGCGACTGGTCAGGTGTGTGGGACTATGAATCGCGATGACTGATCACAGCAGCTGGTGGCCAACCTGGAAGTGGACGGTGGCATTTGGAAATCATGCACCCCATACTCTGGACATTAATGCTACCACGTTCAGTATTCACATGGTAATTAGTTTCCGTGTTATAATGTGTTAAATAGGGAAAGTTTAATTATAATCACCGGTATATTAATGTGAACACCGTTAAAATAGACAACTTTAGCAATGAAGAATTTGGAGATGGATTAGATGAAATTTATCAACTCCGAGAAGTTTCGTAATTATCTTCTCGAATGTCGTCGCTGATAGATTGGCCTGTTTAGCTAAATGTCACCACATCACGTTACATAGGTTCCAAAATGGCATGACCTCTTGATACGTGAGCAAACTGCAGTAAAATACGTGAAATGAAACAGACTAAAATTCAGCACATTGTGGAGAGCCCTATCCATCACCTTTACTGGAGTTTGACACTTCAGGAAACACAGTTTTGCAACACCTCAGAGCACAATATTCATAAAAGAGTCTACTTTACGCATATTCCACAAGCTATTCCAGTAAAATAGTATTACTATAGAGGACCACTGGAGTACAGCCACTTCCACAGTATATCCATAGAACAATATCCCGCCGGGAAACCTGTTGATATCGTGGTCGCCTTAGCATACAAGCCAGCCAGGGCTCCAAAGCCGTGCGTCGAATCGGCTGACACGAGCACATGTCAGCCGAGTCCGGTCCGTGATTGTCGCCCCCACTTCCTGCTTCGCGCTCACTATATAAACACCTCTTTCGCCAGTGATGTACCATGCATGACTCGCAGGAGCAAGCAGCGCCAACCTCACGTGGCGTACCAATCATGACACAATATTTTTACTGAATTTTGAATATCGAGCATAATCTGACAGGGTGCACTTTGTTCGTTCAGAACGAGTCCCAAGCATGAATTTTATTCGAAGTGTGAGATTTCCACCAGCCACTCATTACATTCCGTAACCTTTCACGGCCCATGTGAAGGATCGTGTATTGAATTGTATTCCTAGTGCGCTCTGTCTGCCGGGCTCTGCTTCATAACGCACTGCGGGCGCACCAATAACACGCCACAACTGCCGAGCGCAGCAACCAATGGTACCAACTTTAAAAAAAAAATTCGTGAGCGATCTGTCTCGACTACTAACCACCACAACCGCCTTCTCAATTGAACGTACGCTCGTAGCGCGCGCTAAGAATCTAGATAAGTGGATCAATGTTTTTTTACTTTTTGAGATAATGAATTAGGAAAGGGAGATAAGGAATATTTACAATTTCCATTGCCTACTTTGGCCCAAATAAACAGGTACTGATAAGCACTGACTTATTCATAGTTGCTGTAGACAGTACAACAGGGCTTACCAGGAATGAAAGTACTATACACACCAAAAAAGGTTTGCATCACCCCAGTTTCCAAAACTCCTGAAGACTGACGTTCTGTGGATATTGTATCAGAGACACAGTCCCTTTGACTGTTCAGAGATGTCACTAAACTCACCCAAAGATGTAAACAACCATGCATGTGCAGCGCGTATTAGACGGAAGGGGTCCGACAGCCGATCAGTTCCAGTTATTCAGCCAGGAAGGAGGTACACTTCTCGTGTTGTCTGCAGTTCAACCATGCCTAGACAGTCAATACCGCGGTTCGATCGTGTCCGCATTGTTACTTTGTGCCAGGAAGGACTTTCAACAAGGGAAGTGTCCAGGCATCTCGGAGTGAACCAAAGCGATGTTGTTCAGACATGGAGGAAATACAGAGGGATAGGAACTGTCGATGACATGCCTCGCTCAGGCCGCCCAAGGGATACTACTGCAGTGGATGACCGCTACCTACGGTTTATGGCTCAGAGGAACCCTGACACCAACGCCACCATGTTGAACAATGCCTTTCGTGCAACCACAGGACGTCGTGTTACGACTCAATTGTGCGCAATAGGCTGCATGATGGGCGACTTCACTCCCGACGTCCATGCCTAGGTCCATCTTTGCAACCACGACGCCATGCAGCGCGGTACTCATGCCGAATGGACCACTCAGGATTGGCATCACGTTCACTTCACCGATGAATGTCGCACATGCCTTCAATCAGACAATCGCCGGGGACGTGTTTGGAGGCAACCCGGTCAGGCTGAGCGTCTTAGACACACTGTCCACCGAGTGCAGCGAGGTGAAGGTTCCCTGCTGTTTCGGGCGGCATTATGTGGGGCCGGCGTACGCCACTGGTGGCCATGGAAGGCGCCGTAACGGCTGTGCGATACGAGAATGCCATCCTCCGACCTATAGTGCACCCATAACGGCAGCATATTCGCAAGGCATTCGCCTTCATGGACGACAATGCGTGCCTCCATCGTGCACGTCTTGTGAATCACTTCCTTCAGGATAACGACATCGCTCGGATAGTGTGGCCACCACGTTCTCCAGACATGAACCCTATCGAACATGCCTGGGATAGATTGGAAAGGACTGTTTAGGGACGATGTGACGCACCAACCACTCTAAGGGATCTACACCGAATCGCCGTTGAGGAGTGGAACAATCTGGACCAACAGTGCCTTGATGAACTTGTGTATAGTATGCCATGACGAATACAGGCATGCATTAAGCAAACGGACATGCTACTGGGTGTTAGAGGTACCGGCGTGCACAGCAATCTGGACCATCACCTCTGAAGGTGTCACTGTATGATAGTATGACATGCAATGTGTGGTTTTCATGAGCAGTGAAAAGGGTGGAAATGATGTTTAGTTGATCTCTATTCCAATTTTTGTAGAGGTTCCGGAACTCTCGGAATCGAGGTTCAAATGGCTCTGAGCACTATGGAACTTTACATCTGAGGTCATCAGTCGCCTAGAACTTAGAACTACTTAAACCTAACTAACGTAAGGACATCACACACACATCCATGCCCAAGGCAGGATTCGAACCTGCGATCGTAGGGGTCGCGCGGTTCCAGACTGAAGCGCCTAGAACCGCTCGGCCACACCGGCCGGCGGAACCAAGGTGATGCAAAACTTTTTTTGATGTGTGTATATGGCACGTTATCTAGTATAGAGACTTACAGAGATGCTCAGAGGTGCCTCACGCAGAGAGCATCCCAGGATGCCCCTGAGAGCTACAACACCAAGAAGAATCGCTTCTCGGCTTTTGGCAAGATCGATGTGTAGAGAGTGTACTACCTCCAAACACAGCAAATACTTCACATGTAGACTGCATTCTCGGTCCTCGAAAGACATTTGGGCCTCCAATAAGCTGCTGTTTACTGAATTGCAAAAAATGGTTCAAATGGTTCTGAGCACTATGGGAGTCAACTGCTGAGGTCATTAGTCCCCTAGAACTTAGAACTAGTTAAACCTAACTAACCTAAGGACATCACAAACATCAATGCCCGAGGCAGGATTCGAATCTGCGACCGTAGCTGTCTTGCGGTTCCAGACTGCAGCGCCTTTAACCGCACGGCCACTTCGGCCGGCCTACTGAATTGCACAGCAAGGTCAATGTCCATGGCTTTCAAAGCCTTGTACACAAGCACTACGCGCCGCTGACAGCGACGATAATAACGTCGCCTAGGCACTGCAGAGGTAGGTTAATACAAGCGAACGAGGTACTCTTTGTGTATGATGTCTCAGCCTTTGTTCAGTAAATCACCACGCGTAACCCAAGCGGTACTGGCCACAGAATGGTTACGTACTGTGATAAACGCCTTAAGAAATTCTCATTTGCATATTTTCAGCGTGTTTTGCGTATCTCGTACGTATTTCCGTTTAAAGGATAGATAGTTTATTGCGACTTCGTCATACCCAGTGAGCGTGATTCATCCCATGTTTTCTCGATTCTATACTTACCAAATTATATTGCAGTGCTAGTTATAAAACTCAAGATTTCGGGCTAAACGAATACCGATATGATGGGAGAATTTAATTCTCAAAGTACCCAATTTTAGCAGAATTCTTGCAACCCTGGATCTTAGTGCTAATGCTCATTCTTCCTACGGCTGTTTGTTCTCTGAACGTTCCCATGAGATTTGCTTGTAGAATTATATATTGCCCACTCCTTGCGCATGCGTGTACATAGGCTACATTAATCTCCCTATTCCTTGTGCTGTTGTTTTGGTCAACCTTTTATAGAATAAATTGCACCTATTTGTGGACTGTGAACCTTTCTCTCACTTTAGATATCCTCTGTGTGCCACATAATACCAGTCTCCTGTACAATCCAGTACGCCATTTAATTTAATATTGTGAGATTGGTACATTTTACACAATATAATCATGATTTCTACTCTAGGTACTACACGTAACAATTCCTTGGCACTTAAAGGTGTTCATGAGCTTCTATACAATGAAATAATTTTCGTAACATTATTGTTAGGTACCTGCTCATCTTGAAATAACCGCACTTTACAGTTTTGTGGCTTATACATCGAGATTAACATAAAAGTTTGTCTGCATATTCTCTTCCTTTTGTCTGTCTTCTTACATTCTAATTGATCAGGATATAGTTTGTGTAACACTGCTCTGTGCATCATCATTTTGATTGATAAGGGTAACATTTTGTATAAATTGAACTTCTTATTCTCAATTAATAGAATATTAATTACATAGCCTAACACTTCATTGGTTACAAATACATCTTCTTACAAATACATAGTCTTCTAATAAATGTATCAGAAATCTCACATCTCTTAATTCATCTTAAATTAGCCTTAGGATTTTAACAACTTGTGCTGAAAGAATGTGTTTCTGTGCATTAACTTCTGCACTCACTTTTTGTACTCTATACTTAACTCGGTGAATAGGGTTTGTAACTGTAAGAGTTGATCATTGTTCGCCATGAAAGCTGAAATTATCTTTAGACCTTGATCTGTAATCTTCAAAAAGTACATGATTGATATTGTTGTAGTTTCATCATTCCTTTATTAAGCAACTATTCATTCGAAGCAATTGAATCTCCTGTCTGATTCAAACAAGACAATGCAGTCCTGAATACTGTCACTTACGCTTTAGATAATTTCAACAGCTGTTCTCATCTAGACTCCATCATATCGAGCTGCGTCTTTTCCAGGGTTCTGATCAATATATTGCTAAGTTCCCCTATAAAATCAGTGATCCCTCTTTTCTGACACCCTCTAGGCCTTTTTAACTGATGTCTTAGGGACTTCATTTCTTCCAACATTTCTATGTTGCATGTGACCCCATTAATCAACATGTTACGTTCTGTTTTGCTAATATTCATGCGCTTACGCTGTTGCACTGCTCCTATTCCCACTCTTATTATTGCATGAAATTTCTCATCCAGTGTTTTAAGATTTACGTGTGTTACTAACATCGAAGTTTTACTGATAATTAGACTTCTCCTTGATGGCGGTAATATAGTTCTGGTAATGCATTTATCGTGTGAATCTCCTTAGTCTTGTTCACTGCTCCATGCACTCGAGATCGTAGGTCCATCACCTGCAGGTGATAATCAAAAACCAAGTAATCGCTGACACTGGCACAATAATGGGTTGGCATTCTGTAAGCAAGATCGTGATCTTATTCCGTTTAAGATTTTGAGAGGGGTTTTCTAACTCTATCTTAATAGTGCAGCTTCAACCTATTGGCATGTACCTTGAACTGTTGTCTCCTATTCAGAGAGTGATATGATGCTGTAAGTGTAGAATTACCTATTGTTGTAACATTAGGTAATTCTACCCTTACAACCACATTACGTCCTCTCAGTTGAGAATACAATTTTCTTATCTCCCTCACCTTACTGTCTCGTCATGCAGTAATACTTTATCTCATATCTGAAATTACCCTAAGTGTGCTGTCTCATCGTAGTGGACTTTGCTTGCTTCTTTGTCCTCTTTTATTTTATCTCTTACTCCACGATGTGATTCCTGCATTCTGGCTCCGAACTGATATACATAATCGTCATAATTTTATCCTATTGTGGCTGACTCCCTTTGCAATACTGTTGGTAATTTTACTGTTCTTCTGAGGATCAACTCAAAGGGCGCATATTCTGTGAAGACATGTGCTGTAGTATTGAAAACGAAAGTATTGTACCCATGGATACTGATTACTGGAGTCTTCACCTTTAAAATGTTTAAAGTATTCCGCTAATGTCCAGTGAGCTCTTCCAACACACCATTTGTCTGGGGATGAAAACGGTTGTCTGCTTATTCTTCTTTAATAATTTACGGCCTCTCGTAAATATCTTACTTAGAATATTATAACCTTAATCTGTTAGTACCACTGACAGAATACCATGGCTTAATACAATTCCGTCTACAAATTTTTTTGCCACAGTATCGGTGCGGTAGTGCCCACATGTTACCGCATTGCAGACGTTATCAGGTGTCCCCTTCTCCAATGGCGATCCTCCAGCAGAGGGTACCATGACCAGTTCTGGACGCCACTCCAAAGTATTCACGGTTTACCTGTTGCCAGTCAGACAGCACAGCACTGTTTCCACCTTTTGTCAAACCATAGTACGTCATCAAGGCTCGCCCACTACCCACGGCGTTCATCACTCAGCCGACCGCAAGAAACAGCACCTGCTCCCCTGTCGCAAGTCTGTGACACAGGCTGAGTCTGCCGATACTCATAGTGTGCCATCCGGCACTCACCTGAACTATGACATCTTCCTTGGGCTGCAGCGCAAGCTTCAGATTTCACTTTGTTCGCTGCACCCTTACGATCATATTCTGTACTCAGTGCTACGTGTACCTTGGATCGACTAATGGACCTTTTTTGGATTACTTTGATTGTCTGTGATTGTATGTGTTCTGTCAATAAATATGTGTTTAACTTTCGAGTTGTCTCACTGTGTAGTAGTCACAACAATTAGTAGTCACAACAATAAGTGTCTTCCCTGTTTAGTGGGATGGCTACTATAAACTTACTCAAAACGTCCTGAAATGTCAAAATATACCTACTGCCCCTTGATGTTACTGCTAATGGACGTAATATAGGTATGTCCACATAACAATTGTCAAAAGTAGTTTCTGCAGTGTCTGTAATCACTAATGACATATTTGTTTTACTTTGCATAAGTTTATTCCAGTTCAAATGGTTCAAATGGTTCTGAGCACTATGCGACTTAACTTCTGAGGTCATCAGTCGCCTAGAACTTAGAACTAATTAAACCTAACTAACCTAAGGACATCACACACATCCATGCCCGAGGCAGGATTCGAACCTGCGACCGTAGCGGTCACGCGGTTCCAGACTGAAGTGCCTTTAACCGCACGGCCACACCTGCCGGCCTTTATTCCAGTGGCATTCATCACATGTTCTAATGAATTTCTCGAAATACCTTTTCATTCTTTTGCAAGTGCAATATTTCTTTAAATGATCCAGCTTTCTTTGCTTTCCTTGGTGACCACCTGATGGATTGTCATATACTGCTTTCACAACTTCTGTCTTCTGTTACTCACTAATTTCTAACGTGTCCTCATTCCATTCCTGTGCTCTGTTATTGTTCTTATTTGCTCTTGTGTCTTCCTTCCACTTCTCTCTACATCAGTTTATTGCATTCTGCTTAACACATCTGCATTTGCATTGAATTAGCCTTGCTTGTACACAATTTTGTATGAACATTTTTTGGGATGCTGGATAATTTGCGCTAAAAGTTCAAGTTAGTGACTTACGATCTGTTATGGCTATGGATCTCCTTGTGCACATGTATGGTAAATTGCTTTGTTGCCCAAACTAATGCCAAGCACTCCAGCTCAGTAGCTAGGTAGTTTTTCTCTGCTTTATTTACTGATCTTGAAGTGTACACTATTGGTCACTTACAACATTGCCCTATGCTAAAACTACACCCACCACTCCACCACTTACATCCATAGCGATGATAAAAGGTTCATCAAAATTAAGCTGCTGTAATATGGGAGACTTAATTAAATTCTCTTTTAGTACTTCAAAATCTCCAGACTATGTCGATGACCCATGATGTCCCACTGGAATTTACCACGTTGGCGGTAGTCATGTTGTCGGATGAATCTGACTCTACCAGACAGGTATCCCATGGCACCCAGAAGCCCTTGCAATGTCATTCAGGAACAGAGGCACCGGACAGACCTCTCACCCTGCAGTGATGATGAAGTTAGTGATGGTCCAGATTGCTGTGCACACCGGTACCTCTAACACCCAGTAGCATGTCCGTTTGCTTAATGCATGCCTGTATTCGTCATGGCATACTATACACAAGTTCATCAAGGCACTGTTGGTCCAGATTGTTCCACTCCTCAACGGCGATTCGGTGTAGATCCCTTAGAGTGGTTGGTGCGTCACATCGTCCCTAAACAGTCCTTTCCAATCTATCCCAGGCATGTTCGATAGGGTTCATGTCTGGAGAACGTGGTGGCCACACTATCCGAGCGATGTCGTTATCCTGAAGGAAGTGATTCACAAGACGTGCACGATGGAGGCACGAATTGTCGTCCATGAAGGCGAATGCCTTGCGAATATGCTGCCGTTATGGGTGCACTATAGGTCGGAGGATGGCATTCTCGTATCGCACAGCCGTTACGGCGCCTTCCATGGCCACCAGTGGCGTACGCCGGCCCCACATAATGCCGCCCGAAACAGCAGGGAAACTTCACCTCGCTGCACTCGGTGGACAGTGTGTCTAAGGCGCTCAGCCTGACCGGGTTGCCTACAAACACGTCCCCGGCGATTGTCTGATTGAAGGCATGTGCGACATTCATCGGTGAAGTGAACGTGATGCCAATCCTGAGTGGTCCATTCGGCATGAGTACCGCGCTGCATGGCGTCGTGGTTGCAAAGATGGACCTAGGCATGGACGTCGGGAGTGAAGTCGCCCATCATGCAGCCTATTGCGCACAATTGAGTCGTAACACGACGTCCTGTGGCTGCACGAAAAGCATTGTTCAACATGGTGGCGTTGGTGTCAGGGTTCCTCTGAGCCATAAACCGTAGGTAGCGGTCATCCACTGCAGTAGTATCCCTTGGGCGGCCTGAGCGAGGCATGTCATCGACAGTTCCTATCCCTCTGTATTTCCTCCATGTCTGAACAACATCGCTTTGGTTCACTCCGAGATGCCTGGACACTTCCCTTGTTGAAAGTCCTTCCTGGCACAAAGTAACAATGCGGACACGATCGAACCGCGGTATTGACTGTCTAGGCATGGTTGAACTGCAGACAACACGAGCCGTGTACCTCCTTCCTGGCTGAATAACTGGAACTGATCGGCTGTCGGACCCCTTCCGTCTAATACGCGCTGCACATGCATGGTTGTTTACATCTTTGGGTGAGTTTAGTGACATCTCTGAACAGTCAAAGGGACTGTGTCTCTGATACAATATCCACAGAACGTCAGTCTTCAGGAGTTTTGGAAACTGGGGTGATGCAAACCTTTTTTGGTGTGTATAGTACTTTCATTCCTGGTAAGCCCTGTTGTACTGTCTACAGCAACTATGAATTAGTTCAGTGCTTATCAGTACCTGGTACCTGTTTATTTGGGCCAAAGTAGGCAATGGAAATTGTAAAAATTCCTTATCTCCCTTTCCTAATTCATTATCTCAAAAAGTAAAAAAACATTGATCCACTTATCTAGATTCTTAGCGCGCGCTACGAGCGTACGTTCAATTGAGAAGGCGGTTGTGGTGGTTAGTAGTCGAGACAGATCGCTCACGAATTTTTTTTTTAAAGTTGGTACCATTGGTTGCTGCGCTCGGCAGTTGTGGCGTGTTATTGGTGCGCCCGCAGTGCGTTATGAAGCAGAGCCTGGCAGACAGAGCGCACTAGGAATACCATTCAATACACGATCCTTCACATGGGCCGTGAAAGGTTACGGAATGTAATGAGTGGCTGGTGGAAATCTCACACTTCGAATAAAATTCATGCTTGGGACTCGTTCTGAACGAACAAAGTGCACCCTGTCAGATTATGCTCGATATTCAAAATTCAGTAAAAATATTGTGTCATGATTGGTACGCCACGTGAGGTTGGCGCTGCTTGCTCCTGCGAGTCATGCATGGTACATCACTGGCGAAAGAGGTGTTTATATAGTGAGCGCGAAGCAGGAAGTGGGGGCGACAATCACGGACCGGACTCGGCTGACATGTGCTCGTGTCAGCCGATTCGACGCACGGCTTTGGAGCCCTGGCTGGCTTGTATGCTAAGGCGACCACGATATCAACAGGTTTCCCGGCGGGATATTGTTCTATGGATATACTGTGGAAGTGGCTGTACTCCAGTGGTCCTCTATAGTAACACTATTTTACTGGAATAGCTTGTGGAATATGCGTAAAGTAGACTCTTTTATGAATACTGTGCTCTGAGATGTTGCAAAACTGTGTTTCCTGAAGTGTCAAACTCCAGTAAAGGTGATGGATAGGGCTCTCCACAATGTGCTGAATTTTAGTGTGTTTCATTTCACGTATTTTACTGCAGTTAGCTCACGTATCAAAAGGTCATGCCATTTTGGAACCTATGTAACGTGATGTGGTGACATTTAGCTAAACAGGCCAATCTATCAGCGACGACATTCGAGAAGATAATTACGAAACTTCTCGGAGTTGATAAATTTCATCTAATCCATCTCCAAATTCTTCATTGCTAAAGTTGTCTGTTTTAACGGTGTTCACATTAATATACCGGTGATTACAATTAAACTTTCCCTATTTAACACGTTATAACACGGAAACTAATTACCATGTGAATACTGAACTTGGTAGCATTAATGTCCAGAGTATGGGGTGCATGATTTCCAAATGCCACCGTCCACTTCCAGGTTGGCCACCAGCTGCTGTGATCAGTCATCGCGATTCATAGTCCCACACACCTCACCAGTCGCAGTGCACTTGTTGACATGTTAACACTAACTTGGACGAAAGGAGCAGGGCATTATTGGTGAAGGTCTATAATCAAAACAACAGGAATGCTGCAGTTGCACTTCGAGAATACCGCCGGCTGAAAGGATTACGGAAGGGTCCTCTTTCTCCACCTGCTGTGAGGAGCATGATGAAGAAGTTCGAATCAGGTGGAGAACTGGGCCTCGCTTCCCAAAGAGGCCAACGAGCGGTTGCATCACACGTGGTTGATGAAATCGCTGTTACTATGGCAGACAACGCTACTCGCAATTCCCGATCGTCAGGCAGTGCGCGTGCTGAGTCACGACAGTTGACATCTCGTGCACTGCAGTGCAGTGTGACAGGCCACCGTTACTGTGATATGCGTTGCCAGAATGTTATACCTGCTCTATAGGAGAGAGATGCATTGAACTCCACAGTTTTCGTGCAAGTTGGGGCCCCACCGCACATCGCTCGTAAAGTTCACCTACTTCTCCAAAACACATTTGGAAACGATCGGCTGATCCAAATGCTTGGCCAGCATGATCACCTGATCTCACTCCCTGTGATTTCTGGTTGTGGGGCTACCTGAAAGATAGGGTTTACCAAGGAACATTCACACACGTGCTGATCGGAAGTGCAGCATATCAAGAGAGGTAGCCAGCATACCTACGGACATGCTTCGTTCTGCTGTGCAGAATGCAATCCTTTGCTTTCAGACTTTTTGGGACATTAATGGGCGACATTCTGAGCCCCTGTTGTAGCAGTAATGGTACCGGTATGTAATGGCACGATGTACCGTAGCAGCACATTAAAAGTGTTTCAATTGAATTGATTCTGCATTATTTCTCTTCTCCATGCCTTTGAAATTAATGCTGCCAATTTTGGTACTCGTACGGTAAATAATTTCCATGTTATAACGTGTTAAATACGGAAAGTTTAATTATAACCACCCGGAACATTTGGACATCAATCACCTTTAAGAGTTGAAGCTGTTACAAACTTGACTCTTAAGCAAGATGTAATTGCATTAGTTGATTGCTAAGCTATCCATTGTTTTCTGCTTTCTACCTATGATGGTAAATATATGGGACTGTGCTTAAGTAAACCTCACCTGGGTATTAGAAAAAATATTTCGCTTCACTTGAGGGACCATTTTCATTTGAAATCTATACGCTCACGTGGAGAACTGAGTAGAGTGTGTTTGGAAGTTATGTCCTTGAGCACGTAGTGTTTTCATGAATGTGACTTGTAATCATCCTGAAAATTTGTGCTCATGTAAACCTATCTGTTGCGGAAATTGGCTTAGGCGATGTCACACCATAACATTATGAACGTTGACTTTATATTCAGAATTCATATCCAATTATGATTCTGGAATCAGTGTATCAGTATTTCTTTCATGGTTAAATTCGAAAATTTTATATTCATCTGTTTACAATAAATATGTTGTGTTTAAACAGGCACCCAGACTCAATTAATCGCCTCACCCTTCCCTAAGTTCCAGCATCCTTCTACACTACACTACAACACAACAAGATCAAGATATTGCACATTACTTCTCTAGCATAACGTAGCTGAAATAGATTAAACATTCTTATAAACTACATTAACTCATTCTGATACCTTCATTAATAACCTAACCAGCCTGCCCACAAGTGCACGTGTGCATTCTTACAACTTCACAGTGAGAACAAGGGTAACGTGAAAAACTCGTGTCCAAACTGTCGCTTCCATGAACTGGTAAAAGCGAGAAGGTCCCTTTAAGAAGCATATGGCCAACTGCATCTGATTGCCATGTGGAACCAGCCATTATATTTGACAGAGACCTTACTCTCTGCTATTTCCTTCCACAAACTAAAGTTGGCAAGACATAACTCCTCGTTACTGACTCTAGTTGCCTGTGGCTACACGTGAAACACTCATTCTTTTGTTCAATCACTCATTCATTCGTGAAAGGGGAAGACACAACTGACACAAATGAAATAAATAAGGAAGTTGGCTTACTACATCTTCAGAGGCTTATAATTACATCTACATCTACATCTATACTCCGCGAGCCACCTTACGGTGTGTGGCGGAGGGTACTTATTGTACCACTATCTGATCCCCCCTTCCCTGGTCCATTCACGAATTGTGCGTGGGAAGAACGACTGCTTGTAAGTCTCCGTATTTGCTCTAATTTCTCGGATCTTTTCGTTGTGATCATTACGCGAGATATATGTGGGCGGTAGTAATATGTTGCCCATCTCTTCCCGGAATGTGCTCTCTCGTAATTTCGATAATAAACCTCTCCGTATTGCGTAACGCCTTTCTTGAAGTGTCCGCCACTGGAGCTTGTTCAGCATCTCCGTAACGCTCTCGCGCTGACTAAATGTCCCCATGACGAATCGCGCTGCTTTTCGCTGGATCATGTCTATCTCTTCTATTAATCCAACCTGGTAAGGGTCCCATACTGATGAGCAATACTCAAGAATCGGACGAACAAGCGTTTTGTAAGCTACTTCTTTCGTCGATGAGTCACATTTTCTTAGAATTCTTCCTATGAATCTCAACCTGGCGCCTGCTTTTCCCACTATTTGTTTTATGTGATCATTCCACTTCAGATCGCTCCGGATAGTAACTCCTAAGTATTTTACGGTCGTTACCGCTTCCAATGATTTACCACCTATGGCATAATCGTACTGGAATGGATTTCTGCCCCTATGTATGCGCATTATATTACATTTATCTACGTTTAGGGAAAGCTGCCAGCTGTCCCACCATGCATTAATCCTCTGCAGGTCCTCCTGGAGTACGTACGAGTCTTCTGATGTTGCTACTTTCTTGTAGACAACCGTGTCATCTGCAAATAGCCTCACGGAGCTACCGATGTTGTCAACTAAGTCATTTATGTATATTGTAAACAATAAAGGTCCTATCACGCTTCCCTGCGGTACTCCCGAAATTACCTCTACATCTGCAGATTTTGAACCGTTAAGAATGACATGTTGTGTTCTTTCTTCTAGGAAATCCTGAATCCAATCACAAACCTGGTCCGATATTCCGTAAGCTCGTATTTTTTTCACTAAACGTAAGTGCGGAACCGTATCAAATGCCTTCCTGAAGTCCAGGAATACGGCATCAATCTGCTCGCCAGTGTCTACGGCACTGTGAATTTCTTGGGCAAATAGGGCGAGCTGAGTTTCACATGATCTCTGTTTGCGGAATCCATGTTGGTTATGATGAAGGAGATTTGTATTATCTAAGAACGTCATAATACGAGAACACAAAACATGTTCCATTATTCTACAACAGATTGACGTAAGCGAAATAGGCCTATAATTATTCGCATCTGATTTATGACCCTTCTTGAAAATGGGAACGACCTGCGCTTTCTTCCAGTCGCTAGGTACTTTACGTTCTTCCAGCGATCTACGATAAATTGCTGATAGAAAGGGGGCAAGTTCTTTAGCATAATCACTGTAGAATCTTAAGGGTATCTCGTCTGGTCCGGATGCTTTTCCGCTACTAAGTGATAGCAGTTGTTTTTCAATTCCGATATCGTTTATTTCAATATTTTCCATTTTGGCGTCCGTGCGACGGCTGAAGTCAGGGACCGTGTTACGATTTTCCGCAGTGAAACAGTTTCGGAACACTGAATTCAGTATTTCTGCCTTTCTTCGGTCGTCCTCTGTTTCGGTGCCATCGTGGTCAACGAGTGACTGAATAGGGGATTTAGATCCGCTTACCGATTTTACATACGACCAAAACTTTTTAGGGTTCTTGTTTAGATTGTTTGCCAATGTTTTATGTTCGAATTCGTTGAATGCTTCTCTCATTGCTCTCTTTACGCTCTTTTTCGCTTCGTTCAGCTTTTCCTTATCAGCTATGATTCGACTACTCTTAAACCTATGATGAAGCTTTCTTTGTTTCCGTAGTACCTTTCGTACATGATTGTTATACCACGGTGGATCTTTCCCCTCGCTTTGGACCTTAGTCGGTACGAACTTATCTAAGGCGTACTGGACGATGTTTCTGAATTTTTTCCATTTTTGTTCCACATCCTCTTCCTCAGAAATGAACGTTTGATGGTGGTCACTCAGATATTCTGCGATTTGTGCCCTATCACTCTTGTTAAGCAAATATATTTTCCTTCCTTTCTTGGCATTTCTTATTACACTTGTAGTCATTGATGCAACCACTGACTTATGATCACTGATACCCTCTTCTACATTCACGGAGTCGAAAAGTTCCAGTTTATTTGTTGCTATGAGGTCTAAAACGTTAGCTTCACGAGTTGGTTCTCTAACTATCTGCTCGAAGTAATTCTCGGACAAGGCAGTCAGGATAATGTCACAAGAGTCTCTGTCCCTGGCTCCAGTTCTGATTGTGTGACTATCCCATTCTATACCTGGTAGATTGAAATCTCCCCCTATTACAATAGTATGATCACGAAACTTCTTCACGACGTTCTGCAGGTTCTCTCTGAGGCGCTCAACTACTACGGTTGCTGATGCAGGTGGTCTATAGAAGCATCCGACTATCATATCTGACCCACCTTTGATACTTAACTTAACCCAGATTATTTCACATTCGCATTCGCTAATAACTTCACTGGATATTATTGAATTCTTTACAGCTATAAATACTCCTCCACCATTGGCGTTTATCCTATCCTTGCGGTATATATTCCATTCTGTGTCTAGGATTTCGTTACTGTTCACTTCCGGTTTTAACCAACTTTCCGTTCCTAATACTATATGCGCACTATTTCCTTCAATAAGAGATACTAATTCAGGAACCTTGCCCTGGATACTCCTGCAGTTTACCAATATTACGTTAACTTTTCCTGTTTTTGGTCTCTGAGGACGGACGTTCTTTATCAACGATGATAATGTCCTCTCTGGTAAGCCGTCAGGTATTTTATCGTTTCGCCCAAGGGGGGGGGGGGGGTCCCTCTAACCTAAAAAACCCCCGTGTGCACGCCACACGTACTCTGCTACCCTAGTAGCTGCTTCCGGTGTGTAGTGCACGCCTGACCTGTCTAGGGGGGCCCTACAGTTCTCCACCCAATAACGGAGGTCGATGAATTTGCAACCATTATAGTCGCAGAGTCGTCTGAGCCTCTGGTTTAGACCCTCCACACGGCTCCAAACCAGAGGACCGCGATCGACTCTGGGCACTATGCTGCAGATATTAAGCTCAGCTTGCACTCCGCGTGCGATGCTGGTTGTCTTCACCAAATCAGCCAGCCGCCGGAAGGAACCAAGGATGGCCTCAGAACCCAAGCGGCAGGCGTCATTCGTTCCGACATGTGCTACTATCTGCAGCCGGTCACACCCAGTGCGTTCAATAGCTGCCGGAAGGGCCTCCTCCACATTACGGACGAGACCCCCCGGCAAGCACACCGATTGCACACTGGCATTCTTCCCCGACCTACCCGCTATTTTCCTAAGGGGCTCCATAACCCGCCTAACGTTGGAGCTCCCTATAACTAATAGGCCCGCCCTCTGTGACTGTCGGGACCTTGCCGGAGAATCGGCCACTGGCCCAACAGGCGAGGCATCCTGTGGTGGCTCGGAAACGATGTCATCACCACTAGGAAGCACCCCGTACCTGTTGGAAAGGGGTAAGGCAGCTGCCACGCGGCCAGATCCCACCTTCGCCTTTCGGCCAGGCACGCGCGAGCCCACCACTGTCCGCCATTCACCCTGGAGTGATGGCTGACCGGTAAGATGCTCACTGCCGGAAGACGCAGCGACATCAGGGGTTCCATGTGATTCCAAGGCCACCGAAGTAGGCATAGGTCTCACCACAGTTGCCCCAAAGCCACTACGAGCCGACGCCTGCGCCTCGAGCTCGATGAGCCTAACAGACAAAGCCTCCACCTGCCCCCGAAGAGTGGCCAATTCTCCTTGCGTCCGCTCACAACAACCACAGTCCCTACCCATGACTATGTTTACCCTAGTCTATACGGTGACAAATTCCCAAGATAATCTTCTGATGAGCTACTCTGATAATCAAGAAACACTCACTGAAATACGAGACGCGAAAACTACGCTAGGTTTTCCCAGAAAAACTATTTAAAAGCTAAGCGCAGCAAATAAGTACAAAAACGCTTTATACAAACAGTACTCGCTGCTGCTGGTGCTCTCGCTCTGGCTGTCACAAGACAACTGCTGATTCAAGTGACTAGTGGCTAACGGCCGCGAAACAAACAAAAGACGGTTTTAGGGCGCTTTCTGTTCTAAACGATCAAGAAAACACTAAGAAATCTAACACGAAAACTACGTAAAGTTTTATCAAGAACTGTTAGTTACTATGCAGAGCAGATAAACACAAATAGAATCCCTTCCTTAGTGGAAGGTCGTAAACAAAATGCAAAATAAACGCTTTATACAAACAGTACTCGCTGCTGCTGGTGCTCTCGCTCTGGCTGTCACAAGACAACTCAATTAAATTTTATTGAACGATGCATGGTGTAAGCTCGATACAATGAGCACACTTGTACATGATAGGAGTCTGACATGTATGAGACGAGTCTAGTTGATCCATTTCACAACAGTATTGTAGTAGATACCATCACAAAGTCATGGTGATAGGAATCTGTTCATCGAGTACCATCTTGACCATGCTTCTCACTTGTGGAGGCTGTGTCTATCTACAGCAGGGAATCGCCTTCCCAAACTCCCCATTCACTATATAGCGACCGAATGGGTCACCCCTAGAGTGTAAGTAGTCATACGTAAACCACTCACTGTGCATTGAGAGTTGGACTCAACTAGTAGAAAGACAGTGTGAAAAAAGTAAGTTAGTATAGGGAAAAGAACGTAAAAAATGTTCTATTCGTAAGTATTGCACAGATTTAGTAGTAACCTGCAATTTGCTGGAACAAATCTTCTAAGGATGGGAATATGCTGCAAGGCAAGAATAATGCTGAGGCGGAATGATGCAAGAGAGTAGTTACCTCATGCTGCCCTATGACACTGTGCTTCAGCCTTTACATAACTGGAGGCTTGGCCTGGTCATAGCAAGCTAGACAGAATTTATCATAAATACTCACCAGCTGAATTTAGCAGTATCTGTTCTCAACTGCTGCCTATTCCGAGAGCTACTCCACGCTAGCTGTCGACCCAGTATGGATCACCCAGCCTTTCCTACAACTATCCACAGCTCTGCAGCCACTGGACTATGTGACACTCCCCGTCCTTCCAGTTCTTACGCTGCTCGTGTCTTAGCGGGTACTCTCTGACTGTAGAGTCTTGCAGGCTGGCATCAAACGGCTCCTGGCCATCTCCAAGAAGAGTTAGGTTCGCACCCTGCACCTGGGCACACCTTTCATCTGACCTACTGCGATTAGCTGTTGGTGTCTGGTGCTTTCGTGCCATGCTGCCAGTGGAATGCCTGAGACGGCCACGTGGCACAAGGTCACTAACGCTGTGGCTCTACGTTCTAGCATCCGTGCACTGCCTTGTGTGATACTGAGGTGGGCTCTGCACCTAGAATCAACATACACAGTCGAGACTCCGCCTGTGGCTACCGTATGAGTTCTTACCAAATAAAGTTTGATGTTGATTTGGCTGCAGTTCAGATTTTGCGACCGCCAAGGAACTGGTCTCTCATACCCAGTGTCTCCTTCCCATCTTGGGACAGCATCCAAACTATTGGTCCATCCTGGTACTGTAACAAATGGCGCCATAAGTGTGTCAGCGCATAACATGTCGGTGAGTTCTATGGGACGTTAAACCTCCACTTCTTCAATCCTGAACATGTGTATTACAGTTCAGGACTGGACACTTCGATTGTGACATCTAAAACTGGTATTGCTATGTTCTGCCTGCTATTGTACCTGACTGTTCAGCGTACACACTGCTGCACAGAAATTCCAGGCAGCGAGGTTTAAATCTTCGTGGAGTCACCAACATTTTGAGTATACTGTGCTTTTTTTAAATTAATGGACATCTTACACTGGATCCTTCAAAAAGGAAATGACCTGTTTCCTTCCTCATTCTGTGACATGTCTCCGATGACCATCTAATTAAGGGGATGTCAAAACCTAATATCAAGGATAGTCATAAGTTATCAGTCATTAACCCGAAAAAATATAATTACCATATGAGTACACCTTATATGCCTATTTTACTTCCTTCGGTGAAATAAAAATTCCTCGTGCATGAACATAATAGCTCGTAACAAGATCAAGCAACAAGAGAAAGCAGCAGTAGCAGTTGGTAAAGAATTAGAAAGAGCTACTTTCTGTAAGGTTTAGACAACAACGACCAGTTGCAGAAAACTGGCGAATATGCTGTACTTCTTAATAGAGATATAAGTGCCAATCTTGTTGACATTGTCCCGAAAGCTTGTTTCTGGTCACTTTGCGTGTTATATACGGTGCTTTGGAATTTGCAGCACTTCTTTACTTCTAAAGGATAACAAACTGCAAACTGTCAAATAAATAAACAGAATATAAAGTCTAATTGATTCTGCTGTCATTAGAGATGTATTCTCCCCCTTGGATTTCTCGCTCAAAGAAAAGAAGCATGTCAGTATCAGTCAATAATTCGATATTGACTTTCGTTTTGTTGAGCATAGCATCCCAAGACAGCCCAGATGCTGTGTAATAAAAGGCAGGATCCAGAGCTTATTTGGTCATGCATACATTCCAGAATTTGACAAAAACATCCACAAGCAAATGCTGATCTGTGTCCATATAAAGTTTTGCATACTCTCCTAAAGCGCAGATGTTGATCTCCTGCCAAACATTCACAGAATGCTCATACTCTCCATCCCATATGGCATTGCCTGTAAGGTTGCTGGTGAATGCAGGTACATCAGGCAGTCCGCTTTCGATGAGTTTTCCCATACAGTCCTGTTCTCGTTTGGTAAAATCGCCTTCCTTGTCACAAGTTGAATCTTTTTGGCATCAGAATACACACTTCGAGTGATGTGCATGTCCTCCTGAGGAAGAATTTCAACAAGTTCCGGGATTGGTGCCTGCAGGAAACGTAACGAGTCAAGGACGTGGAGGGTAATTCTTGGCGTCATTCGTTTGGAGAACGAGATATATTTCTCACCACTCTCAGGCAGGACACTGACCTGGTCGTTCTTCATACCGAAATCACCCAAGTGCTCAATGAGAAAGTGAGCACCTTCTCAAATTGTGAAAGAAAACGAATTTTTGTTATGGTAATTTATTCAGGTTGCTGGTGTTACGAGAAGCACCACGGTATTCCGTCGTTAGGCGACAGTGGTCCCTACAAGGAGGTTCCACTTTCCAATCTAATGGCTGCCCACAAATATGACAGTTGACCGCCTTCTTGTACATGTCACCATTCTCCTTTGACTCTAGCACGGTGTTGTTGGTGCTGCGAAGCTTACGAACTTGCCATGAAAGTTTTTCGAGCTTATTGGGCAGCCAAATGGCAGGATTATCCCCGACAAATGATTTGTGACGGCTAAGACACGAATCATACGAACATACGACCTGGTACAGTGCCAGATATGGTATATTTTTCTCTATGAAGGTACTATGTGAGGCTGTAGGGTCGCTTTCACAGCATGTCACAGGAGCAAGGAGGCACTCAGAGTTAGTATACACTACAAAGGGGCTTCGCTCCTGGTTATGGACATCCTTAAATTTTAAGAATTTGTTTTCCTCAGTGGGCATTACAACGCATACCGGTTTGTTGGTAGAACAATCTACAATATGATTTGTTGATAACTCGCTTGTGGAAAAGGCATTGACGCAGCTAATACTTTCCACGAAGATTTTTTTTGACAATTGGGAGGATATGAGATGAGTCATGTCTTTGATCCGTAGGTAGTGATAATTGTCTCCTTTAGAAAACAGCAGCATGTTTACATGCAGCTTATGTTGACTGGAAAATTTAGAGAAATGAGAGGGTCTGACAACTTTGTTTGTAACTTTACCATGTTTATCTGGGCTGTCCTCCTCCAGGCCAAAAACATGAAGTGATACATCGGTATTTTGAGCCCCAAATTTATAAGTGTCTTGGAGCTTAATAGGGAACTCTATGCCATCAAAGTTATATAACTTATAAACACGCACACCAGTCAGGACACATGGTATGAAAATATCTACTTACACAGCAGTTCCTCTAAGTACTGTGTTGGACATTTGGCCCTGCCACTGGCACTGTTGTTGCTACTGCTACTGCTGCTGACGCCTGCTGTTCACTTCACTGCGCTGGATAAGCTCACTGCCCGCATCTCGTGGTCGTGTGGTAGCGTTCTCGCTTCCCACGCCCGGGTTCCCGGGTTCGATTCCCGGCGGGGTCAGGGATTTTCTCTGCCTCGTGATGTCTGGGTGTTGTGTGCTGTCCTTAGGTTAGTTAGGTTTAAGTAGTTCTAAGTTGTAGGGGACTGATGACCATAGATGTTAAGTCCCATAGTGCTCAGAGCCATTTGAACCATTTTTGATGAGCTCACTGTCAACGATGAGGACATAACCACAGATTAGAGCAAAATGAGGATGACTAATAAAACCAAGGTCTGTATTTGGGGGGAGTGGGGTGTTGATGGGTGGTGGGGAGGGGAGGGATGGGGAAGGGGTGGGGAGGAGTGGGGAAGGCTGGAGATTTTCCAGAGAGGAAGAGTGAGGATTTTCCACAGGGAGGGCGACGCCCTCTCGTGGCTGTATTGAGAACTAGTTTCCCACCAATTTCCTGGTGCGGGAAAACCAGTGACATCACAATTTTGAGCACTGTCTGGTTCCAGTATTGTGAACTAGTCTCCCACCGTTTTCCAGGTGGGGAGAAATCCTGGCCCACGGGTTCAGACACATTGGGTATTGTTCACATCCCACACGACCACCCTATACAGAATGCAAGTCGGAAGATAGGGAATGTCTTCGTTTGTGGTCCTGGAAAAACCAGTTGTCGGGTGTTTGAAAGATTACAGAAATTCCTGCTTTGCCGGTAGCATTTGAGAACAGCCAGGTTGTGGAACTGGTTTTCAGCGAGTTGCTTACACAGTTAGCAGCAGTCACCGGGTGAAGACAATAAGAAGCGTTATGTGGTGGTGGCGACCGCTGCTACGACAAAGGTGAAGACACCCACAGTCGTTTACAGACTCCATAGTGTGTCCCGTTAGGAGACACCGATCACCGTGGCTCCAGGCGACAGCGTAGTTCCTTAAGGCGCCACTAGGTACGTACATATGCAATCCGCCACCAATTGGCACACAGGTCCAATGCGGCAGTTCAGTAGGCCTGCGAACGTGGGCACAGAAGCGTTGAGGGAGGCTGCAAACAACCACCCACCGTGGGTGTAATTACTCACATATCTGCTGCCATAGACTACAACAACTATCGCATTTTCACTATCTTTGAGAGGGCGGCGTATCTTTCCTCGATCTCCGAAAGGGCGATGTATTTTTATTGAGTTTTTATATGACTTGCAGGCAACGTTTTTTCGCAATCTTCATATGTTTTATTGATGTGATTGACAGCTTTTTTTCGTGATGATGTGCATGATACGTTTTTACGATAAATAGCTGTACTGGGCGCGATCTTAGTGAGGTCTTTATGTGTTTGAGAGGATGACATATTATTTATCTTATCCTTATATGACTTACAGGTAACGTTGTTTTTACAATAAATAGTTGTGCTGGGGGTAGGATTTAGAACATGTTAGAGCATGTACTCGTTGATCTTGCACAGAATGATTAACGTTTCCAAGTTGAGAAGGGGGAGAAAACCTACGACATTTTAGTTTTGAGTGTCGTCTTGCGGTGGCAGCACCAACTACCTCAGTCTGGTTCTGCACATCTAGGAGAGCACACACAAGAAAATTTTCCAACAGATTAACACCCCAAAACCCCGTATATGATTAAATACTAAAGAGAACACACTACATTCTATCACACCAAGAGCTCAATACAGACTGAGGTTTTACCACCATTTTTCCAGGTGGGGAAGGGGATGTGGCAGGAGGGGAGGTGAAGTGAGAGAGGGGACATGGGGAAGGGGAAGTAGGAGGGAAGGGGATGGGGTAAAACCCATTATGCCATCCGGTGATATCATTAGTGTGATGTTGCCACATCTACACCAAGGGTAGGGGTGGGCAGAGGGTTCACCATCTTCGTTCAAATGCTCTATGGAACATGTAACTAACTTTCTGGACCAGGGTCCCTTACTTCAAATTGATACATTTACCATTCTCAATCATCCATGAAATGAAAATTTGTAACACCATCACAAAAGCACTATGTATAAGCTACAACTCTCTGTCGTAATTAAACTGAGAAGTCATATGGAGGCATGTTACATGTTGCTATAGCTTACATATTATTAAATATTAGCCATACGTTACATTTATAAAATGCATGTTTATTCACCATAATATCAAATCACGTTAACATGCTACACTACTCAACGTAACAAGATTTGTATGATGTAATTGTAAATGTATTCAATAAAGACAGTTATTAATTACCTTTTGAAACATTGTTCCTGGGAGAACAGAAAATAGAAACAATCTCAGTCCCATGTAAGACGTTAAAATTTATTAATCTCTTAACTGCAAACGTACATGCATTAGCCAGCAGTGTTTACTGGCTCTATAAAGCGGATTGCTCCTCATCTCACTTTCTCTAGCTGTCATCATGGGTAGGTATGGAAGCGTGCTCACTTACTTACTTACTCCATGGCACTACGGTTCTCTGAGGACCTTGGCCTCTTCAATCACGGATTTTCAGTCGTCTTGGTCTTCAGCACGCCTGCGCCACCGCCTCACTCCCACTGCTCTCAGGTCGGCTTCCATATCTTCCGGCCATCTCACATACGGTCGTCCTCTCCTTCTTCTACCTCCAGGATGTCCCATCATCATCTTCTTCGGGAGCCTTTCCATTTTGATTGAGGTCACCAAATCAGGTTCTTTGTACAGAGGCCTCATTGCTTCTTTAGTCCTAATTCTCCATATCTCACCTTCTTTTACAGGACCAAAAATCTTCCTGATCACTTTCCCATATATTTAGCTTCTACTCCAAAGCCTCCGTCAGTACCCATGCCTGACTGCCACACATAAGAACTGGTTTGATCACTGTTTTGTAAAGTATCAGCTTCAGTTTCCTACTTAGGTTCTTACTTTTGAGCATGGTATATAGCGCTCTATATGATCTGTCGGCAGCCCTAATTCGGTTTATTTTATCTGCCTCCACTTTGTTTTCTGTTGTTATTACTGAGCCAAGATAAATAAAGCTATCTACTCTTTCAAAGTTGTACCCTTCTAACTGCAGATCATCTGTATATCTTCTAATTCTCTCAGTTACCATATACTTAGATTTTATCTCACTGATTTCTAAACCAAGGTTCTTGGCAGTGGCTTCAAACTCTTTGAAGGCTGATATGGGCGCCTCCGTACTCCTAGCACTTATTACTACATCATCTGCATAGGCTAAGATTTGCAGAAGTCTTTTGTAAATATTACCTCCTGGGTTTGTGGATATTGATCTTACTGCATTCCATAATACCAGGCTGAATATTACTGGGGATAATGGGTCTCAATGTCTTAGGCCTTCTCCCGCTGGGAACGATCTCGACAGACATCCCCGAACTTTGTGAGGTAACGGACGAGTTGTGGCGCCCTGAAAATATTCTAAGTTCGCAGTTAGCGTGGCATCACGGTCCGCTCGGGAAGCCAAGGCTCGTCAGCAACCGCATGGTGCAAAACATTAACCGGAGCAAGAATGGTAGCCCCAGCGCGTGATGTAGACCCACCGCATGGTTGGGAATTCCATGTTGATGCTGTGTCATGGAATGGGCTTTGTGTTGATGGAGGAGATTTTTATGCCAGGAGTGTCAAAGATGGTGGACTTTGTGAAACCATAATCCCAGGCATTTCACAGTTCATGTAGAAATTAATAATAGCCCGAGCAATCGTGATACCTTAAAAGGAAACCTGTACAGTGCCATTATTTGCACGACGATTCTGATGGTGTAATCAGATTTTCAATATCTTTATTAGTCTATAGTAAATTGTACTAGTAACACCCAGCAACGAATTTACAAAATCTAAACGGTTCATCCGATTTTGTCGATCGACGTGTCTTTAGAAAGCTATAGTGTCAACCTAAATTGGTGTGAATTACAGGCATGTAACTTGAATAGTACATGAGTTACTGGAGGTCAAAGTGGCCGATTACTATTGATTGCGCCAGGCCATAAGTTCTCCAGTTACACGAAAAAATCGTAGCAGCATGGTTATAAACATATTTATTCGTCTATGTCTTTGTTTATATCCGATATATACTATTCATGTAGAAATTGGTCAAATGTTCACTGTGTTTTAGAAAGCACAGAGACATTAGGCTACTGACCGATGGCCTTTAAAATCTGGTCCCCTCAGCCCCCACAAACCAACCAACCAACCAACATTAGGCTACTGGCCTACTTTTGTTTCTATTCCTTTGATATATGTTAATTTAATTTGTTTGTGTATTTAATAATGTGTGTTAGAGCTTGTTTATGGCCCAGCCTTAGGAACATTTATTTAATTTCAAATTATTTAAATGTAAATCCAGTATTTTGTATGTGTTTCAATATATTTGTGAGTGTGTGTTGGTCTGCAGACACGGCGGGAGCGCTCTACCCAATCACAGCGCTCGTTACTATGTAGGCGACTACCGAAGTCAATGGAGAGACTGTATGGAGGTGGGGGAGGAGCATCGGGTCGCAGAGCACAAGGGGAGTGCTGGACGGGAAGGCGCGAAGGACGGTCGCGGGAAATACTTGGAGAGTGTGATTCTTGAGATTCTCCCGGCGTATTTGAAAATCAAAATATCCACGGATGTGCTGTCGGTCTATAGTGTCCAACGGGCACAATATTTCGGCGATCGTACATGTCGCCATCATCAGGTGAACTGACGGACTGAGCTCCTGCGAACGTGCCGGCACGGAGATCCGTACGCTATGGCTGCTCAGAGGGAACTGGGTTCGGTCGCGGCGGTGGCCGATTTAAATACCCTCCGCCCGCGGCGCGCTCCCTCCGCCGTCCGCGCCCCGCGCCACGGTCGCGCGGTGGAACAGATTGCAACGGCGTCTGAAATGACGTCGGTGTGATGGCTCTGTCCGCCGGGGTCGTCACAACTATACGTTTGCTCGATTTACTCTTGATTAATCCAATCGCTGGTTCCCAAGCCTTGCTAAGATTATAGCCACAGTCACGGTTTATGAGGTCGTCATTGGTGCGAATTTCGATGGCCTCTCTAACAACGCTGTCCCAGTATCTCGATGTCTGTACCAGAATCCTCGTGCAGTCATACTCCATGGCGTGATTTTCCGACAAACAATGTTCAGCGACCGCCGACTTGCTCGGATACATCAGTCGAGTGTGCCTCTGGTATTCAAGGCATCGATCCTCGACGGTACGCATCGTCTGACCAATATACGACTTGCCACATTGACACGGAATCTGGTACACGCCGGCCTTCCTCAAACCGAGGTCATCTTTGGCGCTCCCCACCAGTGCACGAGTTTTATTTGGAGGACAAAACACAGTTCCGACCCGGTGTTTCTTCAGAATGCGGGCGATTTTTCCCGAGAGTGCGCCTGTGTATGGAATAAATGCAGTGCCTACCTCCTCCCTCGTGACTTCATCCATCTCAACAGGTTGTGCTGCAGTGGTTGGGCGGAGAGCACGTTGAATCTGCCACTCTGAGTACCCATTTTTTTCGAAATACAGTTCTCAGATGTTCCAATTCCTGGGGTAGACTCTCTGTGTCAGAGATAGTGCGCGCCCTATGTACTAGAGTTTTAAGTACCCCATTCCTCTGTGAAGGGTGGTGGCAGCTGTCTGCGTGCAAATACAGATCAGTGTGCGTTGTTTTCCGATACACCCCATGACCTAGGGTGCCGTCAGCCCTTCTCTTGACCAAGACGTCAAGGAAAGGTAATTTACCCTCCATTTCAGTCTCCATAGTGAATTTGATGTTGGGGTGTATGGAGTTTAGATGTGTAAGGAAGTCAAGGAGTTTATCCATACCATGTGGCCAGATGACGAACGTGTCGTCCACGTAACGGAAAAAGCAAGCAGGTTTCCATACGGATGACGACAGGGCTTCCTCCTCGAAGTTCTCCATGTACAAATTCGCTACCACCGGTGAGAGTGGGCTACCCATGGCGACTCCCTCCGTTTGTTCGTAGTATTCTCCATTAAAAAGAAGATACGTGGAAGTCAAGACATGCCTAAAAACTTCAGTGGTCTTCTCGTCAAACTTCTGACTAATCAATTCTAGTGACTCTCGCAGGGGTACCCTCGTAAACAAGGAAACGACGTCAAAACTCACCATGATATCTGACTCATCCAACCTGAAGCTATCAAGGCGTTTAACAAAATCCACAGAATTACGGATGTGATGAGGGCATTATCCCACATAAGGACTTAATATTCCCGTCAGGTATTTGGCCAACAAATATGTAGGTGCCCTGATGTTGCTGACAATGGGGCGTAATGGTACCCCCTCTTTGTGAACCTTCCGGAGTCCATATAGTCTAGGCGGTACCGGACCTTGGGGTAACAATTTCTTAGCGTCACCCTCTGGTAAGTCTGCGTCCTTGAGAAGCGCCCTCGTCTTGTTCTCCACCTTCTTTGTAGGGTCAACGCTGATCTTCCGGTAGGAATCGTCATTTAGCAGGCTCTGCATCTTATCAGTGTAGTCCTTATGGGAGACAACAACTGTAGCATTGCCTTTGTCAGCCGTTAAGACAACAATTTCAGAGCGCTCCCTCAGATCACGAATGGCCGCCCTCTCTTTACTGCTGATATTTGACTTCATCGGCTTGGATTTCGTCAACGCACGACAAGTTTCACGACGTATTTCCTCGGCTGATTCTGGCGGAAGTCGAGCTGCAACCTGTTCAACAGCACTAACAATTTCTGCGACCGGAGTGAACTTGGGGGAGGGAGCGAAGTTGAGGCCTTTCTGCAAAACCGAGACCGCATCATCACTCAACACCATGCCACTCAAATTGATGACAGTCTTGCACGGAACCTGCAGAGATGGTTTGTCAAGGAGACGTGAGAACTTAGCTGTTTGACGTCCTGTAGCCTTCTTATGGGCGAAATCAGCTGACACCCAGGTGACACCATCAGTCCAATCCCAGGAACAAGAAGTGAACTTACTAGCCAGTTGCAAATATAGTTTGAGTAATTCCTGTGAGATAAACTCAAGGCTCCGGCGGGTGAATTGCACTCTCTCACGTACCAATGCGAGGCTGGCTCGTTTCTTGAGGGTATTTAAATCGGCCACCGCCGCGACCGAACCACCAGCCATCGCTACCCCCCACCACAGGACAAAGGCAACAGCGGCAAGCGGACGAGCCGAAGCGTCCAGACATAGTAGATAGGCCGGGAACCAACGATAGCTGTTGCCGCTAAAACGGTAACCTCCAGAAAAGCAATCGTCGCTTAAATCAAAAAAAGCAAGAGTGTCGAATACCGTTTCGTCATGGCAGCGAAACGAATCTAAGGCGATAAAGCCACAGTTCCATTCACCACATAGCGCCGCACGGCAGAGCATCTCTGCCCACCTCTATAGGGACAAATCCGTGCCAGGGCCGGCAGCACTGCTCCGTAACCCGCGCACGAGTAGATAGGGCTGACCACTCCCGTGGATACCTTGAGGCGTCAAAGCAAGGTGCCAACCAAGCGGGAACTCAGCGCCCCAAGTGCGGCCACACACACATGCCTAAGTATTTGGACTACCGAGCTGACAACACGCCAGCGCAAAATCAAAACCGATCCGAGATGACTGGAAGACCGACTGGTGACCCCCCAACCCCACTACCATCAGCCCAGCATCCCCAGATGACATACCATCTGCCCAGCGGGACCAGAGGAGCCGGACCCCGTCATCGAGAGGTACCTCACCGAGCTCCTACTGCAGCACGCCGCCACGAAGACCCAGAGTGTCCACCTATGAAATATTCAGCTTACCACGAGAAACCACACAAAACACCATCGCAACTACCATCAAACAATTCGCTAGCACAAATATGAAGGCAAACATTGTAAACATCAACGTCAGGAGAGGCCTCTCCACAATAAAATACGCGTCCGAGGAAGCTGCGCCAACCCTGCAAACCTTCTTCCGCAACCACCTCTCCCCAGCAGTTAAAGTGCAACTGCTCCCACCTGCCGGCCGTGGTGGCCGAGCGGTTCTGGCGCTACAGTTTGGAACCGCGCGACCGCTACGGTCGCAGGTTCGAATCCTGTCTCGGGCATGGAATGTGTGTTGTCCTTAGGGTTAGTTAGGTTTAAGTAGTTCTAAGTTCTAGGGGACTTATGACCTCAGCAGTTGAGTCCCATAGTGCTCAGGGCCATTTGAATCATTTTTTTTTTTTTTGCTCCCACCCAGGGAACCACTACAACGAAGGCAACTGAACAAGCCCTCCCTTAGCGCGGTAATCAAGGGTGTAGAGCAAGAGGTGGATGAGGAAGAAGTAAAACAACAGCTTATCGAGCAGGGATTGAAGGTCCACAACACCTGGCGAATCACCTCCCGCGCAACTGGTGGGCCAACGATGAAATTTCGAGTACTGACTCACGATCCTGACACCATCGACAGAATGTTAAACGATGGGGTTAGGATTGACTACAAAGTACGAGCGGTAGAACCATCGAACCTTCTGCCCCCCCAGCCAGCGCAATGCGGTCGATGTTTGTCATTCGACCACAAAACGCACGGCTGCGTGGCCAAGCCAAAATGCCCACAGTGCAGCGGCAAACACACGCTCTCACGATGTAACGCGCCTCCACACAACACAAAATGCGCGAACTGCGGAGAGAGCCACTCGGCACTATCACTGAAATTCCAGAGCCGACCGAAAGAAGCAGTCAACACCTATGCACAAGCCGTCATAAAAGCGATTGACGAACCTGCCACACGCCCCCAAACAACAGCAGAACTGAAAGAAGAGGCGGTCATGAAGGAAGACTTCATTCGCACACTTACTACCGTCCTGCTCAACGTCTTCCAAGACAGAAAACACGAAATTAAGACTGTCTTGCGCCAAACCATCAGACAACTCCTAAACAAAGATCTGGAAGTGACACAAAGCAACAACAGGGTCCACGTCACAATTACAGACACGACGTAAACAACTCCCCCCCCCCCCCCCCCTACAACGGCAGAAGCACGATGGCGGGACTGACAGAGAATGACAGCGCAAACATCATGTTTGTGAATGTCCAAGGGCTGCGAAATAGAAAACATGCACTTATGCACAGCATGCATCAACACAAGATACACGTCCTTGGCGTGGCCGAAACATGGCTACGCCCACAACAATACTGCAAACTAAGCAGATACACCTGCCATTCCAAAAACAGACCCAACGACAGGGGGGGCGTAGCAATATACACAGATAGCAACATCCCAGTTAAAGAGATGCCCCTCCCGCAACAATTACAGGATACGGAAGCTGTCGTGGTGCAAATCAGGACACAACAAAGATGCAAGCTGACTGTCGCATGTTTGTACAACCCACCCGGAAACCCCATCCCACAAGACTTCTTACAGTACTTGATGACGACCTACAACAAATTCATCTTGCTGACCGACCTGAACGCACGCCACACACAACTAGGCTGCACAGCAACGAACGACAATGGACGAGCACTCTTTGACATACTAACAACCGACCCGATATCCAGACTTGCACTCGACCAACCAACATTCATCGGACATCGCGGCTCCTCCACCCCAGACCATATCCTCCATAGCCCGATCGTACCCAATAACCTATCCAATCCCTTCCTAGGTGACCCCATAACCAGCGACCATCTCCCCATCGTATTCGCCACAACCGCTATAAACCCACCACCGCGTCACCCCACACAACGCAACATCCGCCTATACGCAAAAGCCGACTGGAGGAAATTCAAAACCACCATACAAGACGAACTAGCACTGCCAACTACCCTGACAGACAACGCCGACCCGGAACACCTAAACGGACGACTAGAAACCACCTTCACAACAGCAATAGACGAGGCAATCCCACAAACGACAATAGAGAACTGGAGGCCCACCATTCCGGCGGAGGCGCTAGCGATCCTAAGGCGGAAAAGGCAACTACAGCGCGAAATTAGACGTACAAATAACCCAGACTTAAGACGACAGTGGAACCGACTAAACGCACAAGCGAAACGCATAATCTCCCAGCACAAACAAAAAGAGTGGGACGACACCTGCCACCAACTCAACTACAAAGAAGGCAGAAAATTTTGGAACAAATTCAAGACGCTGACTGGACAAAAGAAACCCCACAACCAGACACTAATAGTAGACAACGAACCAATCACAGACCCTAAAACACAAGCAGACACATTCCAGAACGCCCTCCGAGTCATCCACTCCTTCCCAACAGACGCCAAGTTCGACAACGACTTCTACCGTCACGTAGAAAACCAACTCCCTGACCTACTAACAAGTCCAACAGCAGAAACAGAAGACACCTCCGAACTGACCAAACCTATAACAGACGCTGAAATCACCAACGCAATACGGACCGGACGAAACTCAGCCCCAGGACAAAACAACATCAAACGTATCCACCTGCAGAACGCCCCCCTCCCTGCCTTAATCCCAATCCTCTCACTGATGTTCAACTACTGCCTAACGACAGAAACAATCCCGACTGCGTGGAAGACAAGTAAGACCATAATGATCCCCAAACCTGACAAACCACGAACGGACCCCCTCTCCTACCGACCTATCTCACTACTGGACGTTATAGGAAAAACTTATGAACGCATACTGACCGACAGACTGCGAAAATATGTGGACAACAAACAACTACTCCCCCTACTCCAAGCCGGCTTCCGCCCCAACCACTCCACCACAGACCCACTTCTGAAATTGACATGTGACATCACCCAGGGCTTCAACAGATCGCACTGTGCGCTACCCATATTCCTCGACATCGAGCGCGCCTTCGACCGTCTATGGCACAATGGGCTCCTGTTCAAACTGCTCAAACTCGGCATCCCACCGAAATTCGTACGCCTAATAGAAACTCAAATCACTGGACGACACAGCAGAGTACATGTGCAGGACGCCACCTCTGAACCATTCACCCCAGAGGCAGGAGTCCCGCAAGGTGCAATATCATCCCCACTACTGTACGCGCTATACACACACGACATACCGACCCCAACAGGCCAACACGAAAAAATCGCCCTATATGCAGATGACACTGCATATTGGTGCACAGGACTCAGAACAGACGTAATACAAAGAAAAGCAGCAAAATACCTGACCAAACTAGAGACATGGATGACTAAATGGAGAATCCGACCCAACCCGGCGAAAACACAACTAGTCCTATTCCAGCACCGCAACCTGACAAAAAAACGACAGCAAAAACAAGAAGACATAACACTCCGACTATGGAACGAACCCCTACAACTGACTGACAAGGCGAGATACCTCGGTGTCTACCTAGACAAACACCTCAACTACCAAGCCCACCTGCAATACCTGCTCAACAAAACGAGGAAACGACAACAGTTAATCCGACAAGTACAAGGACGACTGTATGGCTGCTCCAGCAGGACAGCCATACACACATACATAACATACATACGACCAATATACGAATACGCCGCTGCACCACTAGGCGGAATACCAAAGACAGTAGCAAACAGACTGTACTCGACAGAACGCCGACTACTACGCAGCATAGCAAAACTACCATGCCGCACCCCTAGCGACGAAGTATACGAGGCGACAGAAATAACCCCTCTGCAAACAAGACTGACAAAACTCAGAGCAAGATATGGCTCACACATCCTACACAAACGACCCGACATGGAAGACATTCTGACGACCAAGCCACGCACAGCAAAACGCCCAAAAAAGAAATACATTTACCCGGCGCGTACAGTAGCACAAAATACAACAACTGAGTTCCCCGACTTAGCACCCACAATGACACAACTGACAGGAGGCGAAACCACCCCACCCCACCTAGACAAAAGACAATAGCACAGCAACAAATGACCTAGTGCACCACGTCAGCCCCTCACACTCAACACACAACACACTCAATAGAACAAAACACAATAACATTAAGGAAATCATAGACAAGATAAGAACTATTGTTTACAAAAAAAAACCAGCTTCAAGTACCACCAAAGGGAGAGGAGAATATGTAAAACTAGAATAAGGCAAAAAACATTGTAGCAACCAGCTCCAAGTACTACAAAAATGGAAAGGAGAACCTGTAAACATTAGTATTAAGATTAGTCTAAGCTAGAATATATCATCCAAAACAACATACTCCATCACATAGAAGTATTACATAGGGAAAAATAAGTGTAAGCGCTGTTAAAAAAAAAAATCCCCCATTAGAATAATGTGTCACTTCCAGTTATAAACTAAATTCAATTAAGTAAACAATTAGTTTTATTAAGTTAGCCATATTGTCAAACATGTTCAGTTAATACATAACAAAATCAATCAATAGTCTCTCAAATTACACTCCTGGAAATTGAAATAAGAACACCGTGAATTCATTGTCCCAGGAAGGGGAAACTTTATTGACACATTTCTGGGGTCAGATACATCACATGATCACACTGACAGAACCACAGGCACATAGACACAGGCAACAGAGCATGCACAATGTCGGCACTAGTACAGTGTATATCCACCTTTCGCAGCAATGCAGGCTGCTATTCTCCCATGGAGATGATCGTAGAGATGCTGGATGTAGTCCTGTGGAACGGCTTGCCATGCCATTTTCACCTGGCGCGTCAGTTGGACCAGCGTTCGTGCTGGACGTGCAGACCGCGTGAGACGACGCTTCATCCAGTCCCAAACACGCTCAATGGGGGACAGATCCGGAGATCTTGCTGGCCAGGGTAGTTGACTTACACCTTCTAGAGCACGTTGGGTGGCACGGGATACATGCGGACGTGCATTGTCCTGTTGGAACAGCAAGTTCCCTTGCCGGTCTAGGAATGGTAGAACGATGGGTTCGATGACGGTTTGGATGTACCGTGCACTATTCAGTGTCCCCTCGACGATCACCAGTGGTGTACGGCCAGTGTAGGAGATCGCTCCCCACACCATGATGCCGGGTGTTGGCCCTGTGTGCCTCGGTCGTATGCAGTCCTGATTGTGGCGCTGACCTGCACGGCGCCAAACACGCATACGACCATCATTGGCACCAAGGCAGAAGCGACTCTCATCGCTGAAGACGACACGTCTCCATTCGTCCCTCCATTCACGCCTGTCGCGACACCACTGGAGGCGGGCTGTACGATGTTGGGGCGTGAGCGGAAGACGGCCTAACGGTGTGCGGGACCGTAGCCCAGCTTCATGGAGACGGTTGCGAATGGTCCTCGCCGATACCCCAGGAGCAACAGTGTCCCTAATTTGCTGGGAAGTGGCGGTGCGGTCCCCTACGGCACTGCGTAGGATCCTACGGTCTTGGCGTGCATCCGTGCGTCGCTGCGGTCCGGTCCCAGGTCGACGGGCACGTGCACCTACCGCCGACCACTGGCGACAACATCGATGTACTGTGGAGACCTCACGCCCCCACGTGTTGAGCAATTCGGCGGTACGTCCACCCGGCCTCCCGCATGCCCACTATACGCCCTCGCTCAAAGTCCGTCAACTGCACATACGGTTCACATCCACGCTGTCGCGGCATGCTACCAGTGTTAAAGACTGCGATGGAGCTCCGTATGCCACGGCAAACTGGCTGACACTGACGGCGGCGGTGCACAAATGCTGCGCAGCTAGCGCCATTCGACGGCCAACACCGCGGTTCCTGGTGTGTCCGCTGTGCCGTGCGTGTGATCATTGCTTGTACAGCCCTCTCGCAGTGTCCGGAGCAAGTATGGTGGGTCTGACACACCGGTGTCAATGTGTTCTTTTTTCCATTTCCAGGAGTGTATATACACCAAAAAATAACGTAAAATTAAAGATACCCAATATAAGATAATAGCATGTAATCAGATATATAAGAAAAATGGAAATAAATAAAATAAAAATGTACCCAATGGCTGATAAAGGGCAAACAGACAAGCCCTAAAACAGCCCGCCTTCTCCCCTTAGGAGAAGGAATGAAAAGTGCTAAAAAAAAAAAAAACTAAACAAAAAAACGACCGAACCCAGTTCCCTCTGAGCAGCCATAGCGCACGGATCTCCGCGCCGGCACGTTCACAGGAGCTCAGTCCGTCAGTTCACCTGATGATGGCGACATGAACGATCGCCGAAATATTGTGTCCGTTAGACACTATAGACCGGCAGCACACCCGTGGATATTTTGATTACTTGGAGAGTGTTGAGCAGTTTGCGCGTGGTCGTAGGAGATAGAAATATTTCGTATGACCGACTTGTGCACTGGTGAGATTTCCGTGGCTTCTGCAGTGAAGACGTATATGCGTTTGGAAACGAATATCTCGCGAACTATGTTGTTGTTCATAACTAATTACGTGAAGTAGGAATCTATTGTTTTCCTGTTATTCTACTTATATTTTATTTAATTGCTGGACAATCGACACCAATAAGTGTTTTGCAGTAATAAATGGCATTCTTAAAGGTACTTCTGCTATCGTAATCATCATTTAAAGTCGCTAAAATAGTACCTGCAGATTTTTTTCATTGCAATCTCTCATTTATAAATTTCTATGTTACATTTAAAATTCGCAGTTGCCGAGTGATAGGAATCTTCGACCATTCGATTCATGTGTGTATTCATATTGTATACTGTAGACTCAGCAGTATTTGGCATGTAATGCGGCAACTACGCATCCCAGCCCTTACACAACGAAACCAGCCAAAACTTTTAATATTTCAACTGTGCGTCTGAGGATACGTAGTTGAGGGCCACCATTAATTTGTTTGAAAGTCCGCAACTTTAAGTTGGCTTTGCTGTTTTGCACGGCCATCTTAGTTAATTTTATTAGCTTCTTAGGAAATCTGAATGTATGCATTGTTTCCCACAGTGCTGATCTTTCAACTCTGTCATAGGCCGGTTTAAAGTCTATAAAGAGATGTTCAAATCATACATTATATTCGTAAGTTTTCTCCAGCGTCATACGTACTGTAAAGATATGGTCGGCTGTAGACCTCCCAGATCTAAAACCTGCCTGGTACTCGCCTAGAATCTTTTCTGCTCTTCTGCTTACTGTCCCTGTTATAACCGTAGGAAGGATTTTGTAGACGATACTAAGCAGAAATGCTCATTGGTAGTTTTTACACTGCATGAGTTATCCTTTATTATGTATGGGGCAGATGGTTGCTAACGTCCAGTGCTCTGGCATTTTCTCTGTTTCCTAGGCCATTGTAATTATTTTATGTATCCTCCGTACTAATATTTTACCTCCGTGTTTTATCATTTACGCTGTTACCAGGTCGTGTCCAGGAACTTTGTTATTCCCAAGTTGCTTTATAATTGTTCTTAACTCTTAATTTTTCTGAACTCTTCTATCACTGCATCATCATCTCCATCCATCTCTTGTTCTTCTTCAGTTTCTTCTCTAGCCCTCCATTATTCTCTGCACTTACAATGTGTATGTTTGACAGTAACTTTAAATGTTGTACTCATGTTCCTATTATCTTTTCCTTTCGAACTATCAAACTGCCTGTCTTATCTTTCAGGATGTCCGTCCTTAGCTGATATCCTCTCTTTCTTTGTCCCACCCCATAAGAGAATTTCCTCCCCTGCTTATTTTCAAAGTTTTTCTGTATTTCATCCATCCTTTCCCTTTCCTCTACTCTGCTTTTAGTCCTCGCTAAATTCTTAGCTAGCCTTCTCTTCTCTTTAAACATAGCCACATTATTTCGTGTAGGTCTCTGTAGCATTCTTTGTCGAGCTTGCTTTAAATTAGTTACATTACTTAGATTACTTTATGCTTACTACTGTCTTCTGAAACTTTGTTTTACTCTTTTCCACAGAATATTAATAGTCGGAACATTATCATACCACGATCTAAACTGGTCATCTGATTAATAAATTTAAAATTTTGTCATATTACATGCGATCTTAGACAGCTTTTATTTTAAAAAAACTTTTATTAAAGACAGTTATGGATTCACTGGTTTTACACAGAACACTTTTTGTGTTGTATATGCCAC
Source organism: Schistocerca americana (assembly GCF_021461395.2). NCBI lineage: Eukaryota > Metazoa > Arthropoda > Insecta > Orthoptera > Acrididae > Schistocerca > Schistocerca americana. Next base: position 329,025,520 of record NC_060130.1, on the reverse strand, counting down.
AGGAACAGAAGTCAGACCATATAGGGAAGTAATGTCCTAGAACAAGCTTCATGACGTTCTATGCCAGTTGGTAATTACGTAAGTGACCTCTGTTAACTGAAACAGCAATGACTGAGACACAGGTCTCTACTTATAGAGCATACCTGGAAAGGTATCAAGGAAGGTGCCAGCGTGTATTCAGCTCCGAAGGATCTGTGTGAGCCGTGGGCAACGGTTGAGTCGTCTTGGATCAGGACTACTGCCTATGACTGTCGGTGTTTTGTATAGTCCAGGCTACGACTCGTCACCGCTGACATGATAGCGAAAGCGGATTTTGCAAGGTAGGAGGTAATTGTCCTTTAATCATCTGTTGTGGAGTGCACTGCCGATATTAGATTTGCAATCTGTACTCCGAAACATAGCGTGTATTTAGCTCTATGAGTTCTATGTCACGGCTTTATAATGTTGGATTTAAATTCACTCTCTCTCTCTCTCTCTCTCTCTCTCTCACACACACACACACACACACACACACACACACACACCGAGAGAGAGAGAGAGAGAGAGAGAGAGAGAAAGAGAGAGAGAGGGAGAGAGGGGGGGAGAGAGTATTGTCTCATGAGGGTGACACTGTTGATGGTGATCCATCTGTCTGGTTCGTACGTTAAGCTCGACGTCCCCTTCGGTGCGATTCGAGAGGTGAAAGGTATGTGCATACGCCGAGTTTCATCCTCTCTCTTCAATCATCATTAGATTTACGCAGAGAAAATGAGTAGTGCACTGTTTTTGTGCTATATTGTTTCAGATCTTCTACTTAGGATCAGTTCTTATCAGAAGGTTTTCGAGCGACATTAAATTAACATAATACGAGGTCCATACTGAAAGTAATGAGCAACATTAAAAATTTAATTTTTATTGTTTAGACGAAAAAATACTTCTCTTTAATCTACACATTTTCTTTGCCCATAATTTTCACATCACTCTGCAAGTTTGAAGATACCATTACCATAGAACTCCGTTCCAGCTTCCCGAAAACACTGAAGCACTGCTTGCAGAACATCCTCCACCACGTCGCACATGTTGCTTAACAGAATCGAAAACATGGTAGTCGGAGGGTGCTAATTCGAGGCTGTTTGAAGGATGTGGAAGAGTTTCCACTCAAATGTCTTGATCTCCACAGCGTCACGAGCAGTGCGAGGATGTGCGTTATCTTGTTGCAGGTGATCTTCTTCCCAGGCTGTTTATCCTGCGCTGTACAAAGGAGCTTCAGATACTTCCGGATATATCGGGCAGCATTTACGGTTTTTTCACGACCAACAAAATCAATCACAGTGCAACTCTGTGCCTCTCAGAACTTTCCCAGCAGATTACAGTCTTCGCTTTCTTCTCCGATGGCGAATTCAAGTGGTGCCATTGCATACTTTGACATTTTGTTCAGGCTTGTAATGATGGAATCAGCTTTCATCACCTCTCACAATACTCATAAAAAATCTTCACCTTCGTTTTGAAATCTCTGAAGAAGATTTTGGCTGATCATTCTTCTCTGAAGTTCGGGGTCTTCGGTCATTATACGTCGGCCAGAAACGGCACTAACTTTTCAATAACCCAAGCTTTGACTCACTTCTTGCACTTCACTGTGTCCTACTGCAAGCTTTGCATCGATTTCATTCTCTGTGACGCGCCCATCTTCCATAATGAGCTCATCATTTCTTTCCTTGTTGCGTTCTGTGGAGGCAGTTCGTGGGCGACCGCTACGAGTCTCACGTTGAATACTCTTCACCCATTCCCTAATGTTCCTGGAGACCATGGCCACATCTCCATAGGCACGTGGAAGTCTGAGGGAGATACCAGCAGCATATTTTTACCTCTTTAGCAAGGAATTCAATGACAGAACGCTGCCGAAACAAAACATTGATGTTGGGCATTTTTGAAGCACTGCCTGTGGTCACGTGATAAACATTAATGACATCACAGTGTTGCAACATGTGTTGTAAGGTCTTTAGATTACGATCCTGCTGTCGTTTTTGTTATAATATTGGAACTGGAATGTTAACAGTGTGTTGCTAATGACTTTCAGTATGGCCCTCGTACATGCTAAGGATACAGAAAAGTCATTTGCAGAGAATGTGGAACGCTGCTTTATCGACAGTGCACAGAATGAAGTTAATACTCGTGTGTCAATAGAACTGTGCTTTGGGAGTAATTCACGTGTGTTTCTGTGGGAGACCAGACACAGCGAAATTGCGGACTGCCTAAGGATTGCTGTTGCTGTTGCCTGTCCTTACCATCACGGCGTTTTCAAGCGGAACAGTTGGCCAGAATCAAGCTACACTGCTTTCTGATGCATAATAATAAAATTCAGCTTATGTCCTGTCCAACAGAATCGCCATACATCTGTCTTACCGAACACTTATGGTATGTTACCGAGCGTCAGCGAAGAATCCAAACATTTCCTAGTTATCTACAGGAAATGTGTAACCTAAAGGTGGGTACCTGTTGTCGCATACCCACTGCCGAAGCTACAGGACTTGTAGAAAGCAAACCATGAAGTACTGTACTTCGAAGCATCAGAACTCTGTCACACGCTGCTATATTTGTAGGTTATTTTGGGGCGTACAGAATGCGAAATTTAGTACACAGAGTTTCCATCTCTGGCAGCAACAACGGCTCTAGCCCGGCTGGGTGCGCAGTAGAACTGACCCTGGATGACAGATACGGGTTCGTGATTCTATGATGCTTCACCTCTGTGGCAGATTTCATCAGGTTGGCGAGTTGTAGTGGGTCAGTCTCTCGGCAGGCCATGACCGGAAGTTGTTTCCAGCGAATGAGACACCTGCAGGTCGTGCTGGTCAGGGTAAAACAGTCGAACAATCTCAGCATCGACTTAGTTCAGGACAGCAAGGAAAACATGTGGTAATGCGTTATGTTATGGAAAGATAACGCAATGGAGATACCGCAGGTAGTTACAGCCACTGGACTCACAGTACAGAAATTTAACAGCTGTTGTCCCCATACTAGCTACTCGAACCGGATATGATCATGTTGTGTACCAAATGACACACCATACCGTCGTATGATGACGACGAATGTAATCTCTGTACATGCCTTCGCCTAAAAGCCTCTACACACAGAAAGTTCGCCGTATTGCTGTAAGCATAACACGGGCTGTCCTGTGTTTGGCGCACCTCTCTCTCTGCTGCTCCGCCAAGGGAAACCCCTACAATGGTCCCCCCCCCCCCTCCCCACTGTCAGTGTGGATAGTTGCTTTGCTGCAAGCTAGCCCATTTCAAGCTACATAGCTTGGCTGTACTACCCTGCATGGCGGAGCGAATAATAAGTCAGTCTGTTCGGGCGAGGTAGTGAGATCCTGCATGGCATTAAGCATGGCCCTCCTGAACCCGTGGCTTCTAGTCTCATATGACAATTGTGGGTCCCTACCAATGCGAGTTGCAATACTGCACAACGAAAAGCCGTAGTCTCTATAGGACACGATCCTGTCACTGGTCACTGTCGAATTCCGACACGTGTTGGTGGGCTTTTCTCCTTCTTACACGAAGGATAACACGATCTTTTCTCGAACAACCAACATTACAATGCGATATTCCTTATATGTAGAATGTGGTTTTCGTTACACCTTCCTGTTTTACACAGTTGCGCTGAAATACTGATGATTTGCATTTATACGGATGTACGCCAATATGACGTTTGTTACTTGTAGCCTTCATGGAGTTGCAATTTTAATGGCCAGCAGTGTGCATAAGCTCGTCGACATGCCCCGTCTCAAGAGTGCTAAAGAGAATTAACGAAAAACAAATTTTTGAAAAAATCCAAGAATTCAGCCGGTATGATTGCCATCCGAAGTACCCACTACTGTAGTATGGTTTTTCGTGGTTAGAGGCTTGTAATAGGGTGCATTCAGCCTCATGAGTACAACAATGGAGCTACTCCAGTGAAACGGTTGAAACAACCGATGTTAATACCTCGTCACTCCATATCACCGCTACATACCACTCTGACGCTTAAATGATGTTATAGGCAGACTTGTACACTGGTGATAAGATGTCGCTGGAATCTCCGTAATTTCGAACAACCCCCCCCCCCCCCCTTCGCCCACTCTTGGTCATATTTTGTGAATGTAACGAGAAAAGGAAAAAAATGTTTTCTGCTCACTCTAGATGTAGCTTTTAGATAGTTTTAAGGCTCCCCTGGACGAGTTCAAGGATGTTTCCAATCTCTGTCTGTGAAGAACAACAATCGCACGGAACAGGTACGAATATCCACAAATCGAAGTTCATACAGTTTACAGCCAAATGGCGCACGTGACTTCCCTCAAATTAACTGACGATTCCTGATGACAGAAGTGAAACTCCAGTATGGTGACACATGTTCATGACTCTCGTCTTTCAAAACTGTGTTGGTATTCAATTATAAAGGAGGCGGCTAAGATTAGACTAAACCGCAACAGTTTTAACATAGAGCGGGGGACTCACATAGCAGGGCGTGAGGGAGGGATTTTGATATCGTTTGAAGGCAAAGATACAAGCATGACGCTTGTAGGGAGGCAGGACCGACAGTTTTAAATGAGGTGCTGGCACCTTGCGCCATCTGACGTCATTCGGTCCCATGAAAAAGACGAGAGATACAGGCCGTGGTGCGTACATCACAGCAGGTCTTACCAATGCCAGCAGCCGTCTCTGGCGGAGAGCGAGTATCGGCTTCAGACGAGTTTAATAATACTTTACTGCTCGTTTAAATGCATGCAAGCTCTCGATAGCACACGACAAAGTTAAGACCTTCAGTGGGTACCGTTGCAATTACATATTGATTTCCCGAGGGCCCTGCACGGAGTCGAGAGATCGCGAAATATGTTGTCACAAGTTCGTTTGGTGGGGGGGGGGGGGGGGGGGGCGGAAGGTCGGTCCCGCGGCGGGACGGAGCTGCTATTGCTGAGCTGCCCAACTCGCCCTCCTCCACATGCATCAATTCGACCCTCTCTGGAAGGCTCCAGACAATGTTCTCGTGTCTATCTAAGCGAAACACCGTCACAGCCCCGGAAATCAGTGCTTTTTACTCCAGATGACGATGGTGGAGACAGCTATCGAATGCTCGTGTGTTTTATTCAAAGTGACGAGGCTTGAAAACCGAGAAGGTTTTATTCCGTTATGCCACAGCAAAGACTATGGGGGCATTTGAGGGGAATGCTAGTGTGGTTTTTCGTACAGGGTCACGATCGATTTCATTTCTCATCCTTTTCCAATCCCAACTTGTGCTCTGTTCACAGGAGGTCTTAAGACCTTGGTTATTGTGGTTGGAGCATTAACGGTTACAACAACTTGCTAACACGTGTTAAAAGTTTGATGAAGCAGGCTGTAGTGTCAGAAAGCTGAACGAGTATATATTCATTTATTTATTTGCTGCGTGAACTTTACGTCCAGCCATCTAGATTCTACGACAGACTCTACTTTCCATTGATTACACGACTAACAATAATAATTGTTCAAAAATTATTCAAATGGCTCTGAGCCCGATGCGACTTAATTTCTGAGGTCATCAGTCCCCTAGAACTTAGAACTACTTAAACCTAACTAACCTAAGAACATCACACACATCCATGCCCGAGGCAGGATTCGAACCTGCGACCGTAGCGGTCGCGGGGTTCCAGACGGTAGCGCCTAGAACCACTCGGCCACCTCGGCCGGCATAATAATTGTTAAGCAGGTGCATAAATTAATAGTATTTTCTCATAAGGTTAATAAACACAGCACGTACACATAACGGAGACTTTAGTCATGAATAATATAGTCTCCTTCACTATTTACAACTGTCTGCGATTGCTGGGGTTACTTATCGATTCCGCGACTGCAGAAATCACGTGGTTTTGAGGTGAAGAACTCGTCGAACCATGTTAGGAGCGCATTGTCATCCGGAAAGGAAGTTCCTGGAATGTTGTTCGATAGAGAGCGGAAAAGGCAGAACTATGAGCGAGCAAGAACGTGTGAATAAGATGGGTGCGAAATGATTTCTCAATCCCACTTCTGAATAGCGTTTTTTTGTCAGTCTAGCAGAATGCAGGCGCGCGTTATCGTGGAGCAGCATCACTTCACTCAGTCTTCCTGGTATTGCGTCTGCAAAGCGTCTCGGCCGTTGACAATAAATCTCAGCATTGATGGCGACACCTCGGGGAAGCAATTCATAGTACACCACACTGTCGCTGTTCCACCAGAGACATAACATTATCTTTTATGGATACGCGCAGATGTTTTTACGGGGAGTTCTTGCTTAGTTGGAGCGTAATCATTCCTTTCTTTTCCTTATGTTAACATAAAGACACCATTTCACGGCACCAGTAAAGATACAGGGTAGGAGTGGTCGGTATTGTTCACGAGACAATTAATGACGAGCAAGCAGAGATGTACATTTGGCCATTCGCTCACTTTTGTGATTTTGGCTTGGAGCATGCGGTACCCCTATACCCGATTTCTGAACCTTCCCTATTGCATGCAAATGTCACACATCGGTGGAATGATCACAGTTCATCACATTTGTCAGTTCTCGAGTACACTGACTTGGATCATTCTGGATTAATGCATTCAAACGATCTTCATCGAATCCCGAAGGTCTTCCTGAACATGGAAAGTCACTAACGTCAAAACGATCCTCTTCAAAAGGAGAAAACCATTTTCTTGCAGTGCTCTGTCCAATGGCATTATCTCCATGTACGGCGCACTTGTTTCTGGGTGCCTCCGCTGCTGTCATCCCTCTATTGAACTCAAACAGAAAATATGGCGGAAAGGTTCCGATTTCTCCACTTGACACTCCATTTTCTAGCGTCCACAGCTCCACTCACTATCTCCAAATGACAAAATGACGTATGTAAACCCAAATGCTAACAGTGAACTATAAATAAAAAATGACAATCGACAAATAAACCCATTGCGACCGGAATACCATCATGCAAAGCAAGAACCCTACGAACTTATGCACCAGTCTAATATAATGGTGAAATGATATACAATTGCCGCATTCATTGACAATTTGTGTTTACAGTGATGTTTGAGATTGCAATAATAATGACAGTCATGTCAGAGATTTGTGCAACCAATTACTACATCTGACTAAAAGATAGTGAGAGGAAAGAAAGGATAGAAAATAGGAAGATATTTCGGTTAGCCCCTGTCGCAGCAGCCAGAGGTTACGTCTTGGAATGTACGTAGTTTCTACACACGACGACTAGTTGCCTACATTCTATTATTAATCCACTTCTATGAGGCCTTCTATGTGGCACAGGCTCTGAAGATCTACAGCCTTTGTTCCCTTTACAGGACTGTTGTTAGTAATCATTATGGAACATTATGCCGCACTGTTACCTTACAACTGAATTTTGCATAGGAAGTATCTCGCAGCTACTTCTGTTAAAGTACAACAGATGTATAGTTATCTAAACCTAAGTGTTTGATCTACTTTACATACGGTAACAGAGCTTCCCTTTTTCTATATCTGACCATGAAGGTGTGAACTCCACGTGCATAGTATCGTCAATGACCAGTTCATTTTTATTACCCTACGCTCCAAATTCACCCGCATTCAGTATTTTGCACACGCGATACCTTGGAAAGTCCACTGTGACAACTTTCCTTATATTCTACTAAAAGTCTGACATCTTATTTGCAAGATCGTTAATTATGGCTAAATGATGTGCAATGGAACACAATGTGTTTTAGAGTTCCTCCGTCTCTGTACTCGCAGTCGCCTCTCTTCCTGAGCTAGCACAGTGAAAAGTTTCGGAACAGACTTGATCCATCTTCTGGTAAACCTTGCGGGATGTAAGGTCGTGGTCCATGAAACTCTTCAGCTCCTGACGTTTCGTCCAGTGCTTCGCTGGACATCTTCAGAGGGGGTGTTTCTCCTCCGGTGAGTCTTGCCGACTGACGGGTCGGACGTCTGAGAGCGACTTATGTATCGTAGAAAGTGGGCGTGACCAGAGTTACACGTGATATGCAGAGATAACCTTTGTCAGAGATAAAACTTAACTATCGATCGTAACCTTGTCACGGATAAAACTGTTACGATCGATAGTTAAGTTTTATCTCTGACAAAGGTTATCTCTGCATATCACGTGTAACTCTGGTCACGCCCACTTTCTACGATACATAAGTCGCTCTCAGACGTCCGACCCGTCAGTCGGCAAGACTCACCGGAGGAGAAACACCCCCTCTGAAGATGTCCAGCGAAGCACTGGACGAAACGTCAGGAGCTGAAGAGTTTCATGGACCACGACCTTACATCCCGCAAGGTTTACCAGAAGATATTTCATCCGGTCGTGAAAGCCTTCATACTATGATCAGAAGACTTGATCCAGTTTGGTAGAAATTTCTTGCTAGGGATAGAAAGCTGGTCAAAGTTCTTGACAAAGAATTATTCGTATAATAGAATTTCAGGAGTGATGATGGATCGTGTGGGAGAAGACTCCTGAGAATGCACCTGTCAAACTGTTGCTCGTCACTTTGAACGATTTCTATGAACTTAAGTTGTCAGTGAGAGGTAGAAGTTGTTTATGGCAATAAAGAACACACTATTAATTACCGACCATTATTTTCTGAACTCAAAATACTCAGTTTAGGATCCTGTACCATGTGTAAAATATTGACCCTGTATAATGACGTCTACTCCAAATTATGGCCTTCCTATCTGCTGCTTGGATGTGGTCAACTCAATTAATAAATAAAACAAATTGTCACAGTACTACATACCAGCATGATTTTTTTCGCTAGTGACAAGCAGTCGCATGTATGAGTACTTTCAGACACAGTGGAACTATCTCGCGTGTGTCTGGGAATATACATCTTAAGTTATCTTTAAATGTGACGTTTCATGGGTTTTTACGCAACATCAAACTTAAGCTTGTGTTTAGATTCTTCCCTCACTCCTAAGCAGAACTATTTTGTATACATAAGAGTTCCCAAGGATGACATTGTAAGGTGGACATCAGCGTAAAACATAAGTAAATTATAGTAAAAAATTATAGCTGAGAAACGAAAATGTTGTGTATTATTTTATCCACGATGATGGTACCTCATCGCCGAGACTGTGGTTTAAATTACTTGAATATGCGGGCTTCCTCATTTCTTCAAATTTCGTATTATCGTTCATAAGAATCGAAATTAATTCGGCAGTCGATGAAGGACATTTTTATTTGTTTATGTAATGACAAGGCTGCACGGTTTTTACATTTTTTTTAATTTACCAGGCCGGTACCGAACACACGCTCATCACCAGTGGTCCTACAGAATACACATAAAAATAACACATCATAAATGCTACAGACTACATGTTATGATATTGGAATGTGTTTATAACTGGGCTGTTCAGTTCTTACTTGTATTTTACTTTTAAGCTTTCATAGAAATTTTTCAGATGTTCTATTAGTTTTATGTACCTTCTAGTAGACTCTCATTTGATTACAAATGAGGTAAATCGTGCCTTCAGATATAAGTGACATATTTTGCTATCAAATATGCAAAGATGGCAAAGATATCGATTTCTGTTATTTTTTTCTTTGGTTTTGGTAATGTGTGTGATCTCTTACATTTCTTTCACAATTGCTAAAAATATGTATAAAAATATACTTAGCACACAAATAAAATGTTTAAATATTAATATTATGTATCGTTTAAGAGGTTGCTTCATATTAGTAAAATTTTCAATGACATGTCTGTTTTTATAAGTTGTTTTGTTCGTTAAGAATACTACTCGGATCTTTTCTAATGTGAATCAAAATTTCGAGTTCCTCCAGAATGTTTAGATATATGCCTTTATCAGTAGTGTGTAGAACTGTCACGCACTGTGTGCATTGTCATTATATATACAAATAAAAATGTCATTCATCAACTACATGACAGCCGCAGCACAGCTTGACTGCAAAACATTTGGTAGGCGTTGCATTCTCAATAACAGAACACAACGTATTCAGAAGGATGCAGGCGGTACCCCGAGAAATCATCAGCATTTTGTTAGAGCACACGCTGCACCCGTCCAGGTTCGAATTACGGTTCCAAAACCGGTCTCTTGCGCTAAAAAAGAATCAAAATAATAACTCACTGCTGAAAAGTCTGTTATTCTTCGCTGTTACAAATGAGAATTCGTCTTCTACAGTCATCGCGAAACGCAAGGACAAAGGATTTATTCAGTGTCTAAGAAAAGCACGACCATACTACAAAAAAATCCTCTTCTCTGGCTTTAGCAGCCGCAGACAGTAAGATAATGGTACATTCACTAGTAACCCAGACACTCTCTGTTTTATTTACAGCCCATTCGGTATAAACATAGCATCTATTCTTCCTTAAGCCACCCAGATAAATCCTGCTGACTGTTTTTATTAGCTTTAGCAGTGTATCCCATTCCATGCACGGTACGCTGCCAAAAGCTGCCCTTGGCAATAAACCCTACTCGCGCGCTCTAACAAATAACCCCGATCGTTACAGCAGTGATGAAGAACCATAAAGACTCTGACACTTTTAATTTAAAACAGCGTCGCTTATAATGTACATCGTCACACACAAGAATAGCAGCGGCCACGAGAACTCGTGGGCCTGAGACCCGAGAAGCCACATGTGCGACCTCTCCGAGCTCCGTCTCGCTCTCTTCACATCTGTCCCTACGCAAGCAACAGCTGCTCGCCGTTTAATAACCACACATTCCTCACTTATTAGCGCACACGGTAGTGAGATATAAGCGGAAACGTCCTGTGTCAGAGGCTGTTGCTGGTGCACATAGATTACGATGGTTCAAATGGCTCTGAGCACTATGGGACTTAACATCTATGGTCATCAGTCCCCTAGAACTTAGAACTACTTAAACCTAACTAACCTAAGGACATCACACAACACCCAGCCATCACGAGGCAGAGAAAATCCCTGACCCCGCCGGGAATCGAACCCGGGAACCCGGGCGCGGGAAGCGAGAACGCTACCGCACGACCACGAGCTGCGGGCATAGATTACGATCTGCGAGTAGTTAATTACTTGGGGAGAGAAGAGACTTTGTGGAACATACGCCGTAGTTGTCTTCGTGAAAACTGCAACAGTAATTTAAGATATTCAATTACTATTTAGCTCTAATGGTATTGCATTAGAAATTATTCAGGTCGCAGTGCCTAAGTTGAGACGCAACATTCTCTGTAATTTTTTCCCCCGCCGTGTAGCTGAGATAAGAGGAGGGGAAGCAAGTAGCTTGTCATTAAGTTGTGATCAATACTCAGAACGTATTAAGCGACATTCCATGCTACAGGGTAGGAACTCTTAATAGAATATTTGAGAGACATTTGAAAGCGTTTTGGAACCGGTGACATGCAATAAACATTATTTAGGGTAAGCACTTACGAAAAAGCAGTTATTTTTAATATCAAAATACCATTTCTTTTCTAGCAAATTTTCGATCACTAGCTTGTTAAACCCAGACTCCTCGGGCATCTGCTGAAATTCCTTTTCCATTGACAATACGGTCCACAAATCCCTTTTGATTCTACAGATAGTCGTTTTTCCCTCGCTCTATTTGTGAGTAGAATAGGAAAAGAAATGCCTAGCAGTGGTACAGGGTACCCTCCCCCACGCACCTACGCTGGCTTACGGAGTATGTATGTAGATGTAGACGTTACAAACTTTCAGTGATGATAGAGAAGGGCAAGTGAATGAATACGAGGTAAGGGTCTCTGGCCTGGAAACAAAAGTTATTAGCGAAATCGTTCTAATAACTGAAATGGTCCATTGTACACAATGCTTATCAGACACATACTAACCAGTTTCCTGGAACATGTCCCACTTGTTATTCATAAACGGATGTGGTTCCAGCAGGATGGAGCCCCACATCACTTTGCACTGAGGATTCGTGAATACCTGGATTAGACATTCCCTGAAATGTGGATAGCCAGTGGAGCCCTGTTTCGTGGTCAGCACGTTCACCTGATTTCATCCTACTTGATTTCTTCTTGTGGTACCATGTGAAAAGTCTTGTGTACGAGACGCTTGTCGAGACTGAAGAGGATCTGGCAAGAATTGTCACTGCCTGTGACACTGTTCAGACAACACAGGAGATGTTAGAAAGGATGCGACAAAACTTTGTGCGACGATGGCATGCCGCATTGACGCTGGGGAACGCCATTCTGAACAACTGCCGTAGGTGTAGCGGCTTGTGAAATTTGTGCAGTTAAATGGAATTCATTATCACTGCACCGTAGACTTATGATTTTCGGTCCCTCTGATATGAAGTAAAGTGCATCGTTACTACTCCATCAACAGCGGAAATTATCTGAGGGTACTGGGGAGTATCCAGTGGGAATTCTGTACGTCATGAATCAGGGTTTGAAGGTGGGCCCCTTAGTTTGAGAGCTGTGCGAGGCTAAGGCGGAATTTGAGTAGATTTTCGCTTATACCTTTCGACTCTGTCGGTTCTGGACTAGGGTCCCTTACCTCAAATTGATACATTTACCCTTCTCCATCATCCCTGAAAGCTTGTAGCATCGTCACGGAATCATCTTGTATGCTCAGGGTGATAATAATTAAAGTTAAACTTTCAAAACTCTTTATAAATAATACACACTGGTCAGAATGACATCAAATTGCAAAGAATATTATCGGAGAAGGGGAAAACCGTACAGCAGAAGAAAAAAAATAGTGTGAAAATTGATCAATAGATGGCGCTGTATGTGTAAGAATACGTAAAATAAAACACCTGTCATACGCACGACTCATTGAAGCTGGTATAAACACTCCTGGTACACGGCTTTTTCTCCTTTCGCCTCTGCGACGTTCGCCATGACTGTCTCAATGCCGGCCACTGTGGTCGAGCGATTGTAGGCGCTTCAGTCCAGAACCACGCGGCTGCTACGGTCGCAGGTTCGAATCCTGCCTCGGGCATGGATGTGTGTGATGTCCTTAGGTTAGTTAGGTGTAAGTAGTTCTAAGTCTAGGAGACTAATGACCTCCGATGTTAAGACCCATAGTGCTTAGAGCCTTTTGAACAATTTTGACTGCCTCAATGTAGGATTGCGCTCTGCTTGTAAAGCTGTATTACAAGAATGATGACTGTGCACACGTCGCTCTGAAGAAGTTCCGAGCACTGAATGGTTTGAAAAAAGGCGTTGATCTGATGACTGCCGTGGGTCTGGAGAAAATGATTCGGAAATGCGAAAATTAGTGAAAGGTGCTTCTCAATATTCATATGCTTGAAGTATTGTGAAATATAATCCTAATGGTAGAGGGAGGAAACGAATTGATTCGGCGTCAGTGGAAGCAGTGGCCACGGCAGTGCTGGAGAAGACGAGTGGTGGTGTGCAAACGTGTAGTGCACGGAGAATTGCCCGAACATTGGACATACGTAACTAACAGTATCACCTGTACACTCATGCACACTGAGTAGTACAGTCAAACGTACAC